>NC_047507.1:13575516-14175516 GCF_902827115.2 Pseudochaenichthys georgianus | reverse complement strand
AACTAAACATGCACAGACCTTAAAGTGTGTTATTTCTTTCATTTGAATGTAATAATCAATACAAACATGTTCTCCAATATTTATGATTATGACCAATATTGGGATTTAATAAGGCTTGCATCTAATTCCCATTGAAATATACATGTACAACTCCTTTTTGAATAAATGTTGAATGTAACTGACGTAAGCAAGCATTTCTTCACGTTTCTTTCATAACGAATAACTGTATACCAACGTTTTTTTGTGATTTCTGACAAAGCACCGCTATGGCAACATTTAACTGTTTTAGAAGCAATGTTTCACTAATCATTTCATAGGAGAATGGCCCCATTTTAACAATTTCTCAGAATAACATTGAAAAGCCAAAGGTGGTCTAAAAGCTCACAGTGTAAACAGCAGCTTGGTAGAACTTGTTCTAGTTTGGTGACCTTCATCTAACAGGCAAAAACGCTGTAGTGGTCCCTCGAGAGTCTTTCCTTTTTCCCCACAGATCAGCGCAGCTGCGTTGTAAAGTAGCCATTGACGTGTGTGTGTGTGTGTGTGTGTGTGTGTGTGTGTGTGTGTGTGTGTGTGTGTGTGTGTGTGTGTGTGTGTGTGTGTGTGTGTGTGTGTGTGTGTGTGTGTGTGTGTGTGTGTGTGTGTGTGTGTGTGTGTGTGTGTGTGTGTGTGTGTGTGTGTGTGTGTGTGTGTGTGTGTGTGTGTGTGTGGCCTAGCATTACTATACTTATGGGGACCTAAATCTGTTTACACAGTCACGTGTGGGGACTCGTCTCCCTTATGGGGACACATTTGAGGTCCCCATGAGGGGAATCATTAATTTGAGGGTGAAGACTTGGTTAGGTTAAGGTTAAGGGTTAGGGTAAGAGTTAGGGTTAGGCATGTGTTGGTTATGGTTAAGGTTAGGATAAGTCTCCAGGAAATGCATGTAAGTCAATGTAATGTCCCCTGAAGTGATGTATACATGGTGTGTGTGTGTGTGTGTGTGTGTGTGTGTGTGTGTGTGTGTGTGTGTGTGTGTGTGTGTGTGTGTGTGTGTGTGTGTGTGTGTGTGTGTGTGTGTGTGTGTGTGTGTGTGTGTGTGTGTGTGTGTGTGTGTGTGTGTGTGTGTGTGTGTGTGTGTGTGTGTGTGTGTGGCGACACCAGGGATAATGTAATGGCATTTCATGGTGTGCTTTGGGGTTGCATTGTTTGCAAAGAAGTCAGTTACAGTACATTAGGGACACATCAGATTGACAATTGTTTTTGTAGTTCCTTTTTTAAAACCTAGCTTTCAACAAATCTGTCTGATGTTCTCCTGGAATATATCAGCACTCACCGCTGGCTCTCTGATCATTTATTTTGTGTTTTGATATAGCATATGTCTCGGCACAGCTGTTGCCATTGACATGTCCTTGTGTTTTGTCAGACAACTGCACATCTCTACAGAAAAGCTTTTTTTCTGCAAGATCACACAATTCCAGCTATAAGGCCGCCTTCAGACAACAGCAGTGTGTTAAAAACATCATTGATCAGCTGGAGGGGCTTGATTGATTGATTGATTGATTGATTGATTGATTGATTGATTGATTGATTGAAAAGTTTATTAACAGCTTGTATATTGGGTACAGTACAGTACAGCTAAAAAAAATACAATTGTTAAGGGGATGCAGACCGGAGAAAGACTTTCGTCTTGTTTACATCAGGGTCCCCCATTTCCAATTCATCATATCATTTAAGACATATAAGACATATTTGACATACAGATGGCTTATTTACAATTTACATACAGGGCATTGGTTACAAGTCCAACACCTGGATTACATTCAGTGTGTTTTCCAATTCAAGTATTTTACTATAACTATAACTTCATTTTAATGGACTGGGCTAAACTCAAATACAGTGAATAGCACATCTCTGGACAATACAAACAATGAACAAAATATCTTCTCTTTTCCAAAAAACTAAGCACAGGTTTAAGCCTATGTGGCAACATTAGATTGAAGTTCAAACACTAGGCATTTTTATACATATTTGTATATTTGTATTATTGTATTTTGTGTTCGGGATTCTTGGAAACGTTATTTCGATCTCTCTGTCTGTACAAACACACAGACAAATTGACATTAAAGTTGACTTTGATTAGACTTCCTAGTTTCACCACCTGAGATAACCTCAGTCCTTCTTTTGTGACATGCTATCATTTCATTCATATCATGTAATGTATCCTTCTAGGAATATGTAATGGTGATTTATATGTTTATAGAAAATGAACTTTATATATGTCAGTAACAATAATCCAGTGAAAAGCAGATCAGGCTACACTTGGGTTTATGTCTGGCCCAGTGGCTAAGTGACTTGTATTGAGGAATCAAGACGAATGCATCTAGAAATGGCTTTATTAGAATGGTGCATGTGTGAGATTGCAGTTCACACTGGCTTGTTGGCTCTGATGAGCACTCCCCTCATTATCCCTAACTTCAGTGCATTACAAATCCCTTCTGATAACAACATGTTGCAGGCCTCTATCATCTGTACGGCACAAGAGCATTTGATTACGCTGTCACCAGTCATAATCCTCCGACCAGCGTGGCCCTCACGGAGCATCAAACAGATGACTCTGAAACAGAGGAGAGAAGGATGAGGGAGCCAGGGAGACGAGGAGGAGGGGGAGGAGTGTCGGGGGGTGGCGTAATGGCGCGTGTTTGTAAATAATCTCTCTGTCACGGTGGTAAATAGCAGTTTATTTAACAAGCATCACATCACAGGAGTGCTTCCACCCTCCGCCGCCCGTCTCTTCTTCTTCCTCCCCTTCATCCCTCTCTCCCTTTCTCCTCTGCTCCGCTCTTGTGTTGGGCTCCGTGGCTACGGCGAAGCATTAATAATAATAACAATGATAAACAGAGAAGAGAGATAACCACAGTAGTGTGTGTATAAGAGGCCCTCCCGCTCAGCCAGCTTACAGCGCTTAGCCCCCATTAAAGATGGGATGCGGAGAGGTGGGTGGGGGCAGCTAGCAGGAAAATAAGAAGCTGTTATTTTGCATGATATTAACCACATGAAAGCGCGTGGCTGCCGAGGACAGTAAAAGTCGCTGAAGAAGACAGAGGGAGGGAGGGAGGGGAGGGAGGGAGGGGGGGGGGAGCCTCGCTGGAGGAATAATGTAAATAGCGGCTGGCTGAGTTATCGGGCATAGCACTGTCAGACGTGTGTGTGTGTGTGTGTGTGTGTGTGTGTGTGTGTGTGTCATCATATGCAACGCTGTCAGACGGTCCATTGTTTGGGAAGCGATAAAAGGCAATTTCCCAGAGTCCCTTGTAGAACTACACGCTCGGCTTAATTTGAGGGCCATTTTCCGTGACAGTTTATACATCTCTCTCCCTCTTTCTCTCTCTTTTTCTATGTCTCTCTCTCTCTTTTCAGTGCTCCCTCGCTTCCCCTGCTCATCCTTCCCGTGTGTGTGTGCTCACTTTGTAGTAAAGAGGCTTGTATTCATGTCTGTGTTTATTAGTATCTCACCCCCGTGTTTGGCATGTTCTCTTTGACGCAACAACAAGACCTGATAGTCTAATACCTGTCAGTGCACACACGCACGCACACACACACGCACACACACACACACACACACACACACACACACACACACACACACACACACACACACACACACACACACACACACACGTCTGATGGGAATGTTTTTCCCTCTGCCCCGTCTTAATCTTGCCCTGACACAGAGCATTGTGAGCTGTGCTGCGCTGCCATCAGAGGAGAGCATGTCCTCTCATCATCCTGAGAGAGGGCCTATTAGAGGAGCTGAGGATGATGGGAGGCAGGGAGGGGAGAGGGAGAAAAGAGAGGGGATCGCAGGTTCAGGGCAGGATAATTGACACGGAGGCTCCCATTGCCTGCGGAGGGGTTTTTTCTCTACAATGCCTTTAGTGAGAGAGCAAACAAAGTATTGTGCACAAACACGTACACACACACACACGTACACACACACACGTACACACACGTACGTACGTACGTACGTACGTACGTACGTACACACACACACACACACACACACACACACACACACACACACACACACACACACACACACACACACACATTATGTGAGCAAACGGCTTTTGTTTGTGTGCTGTAGAGTGATTTACGAGCTCAAACTGTTAGCTAAACTTTAAGGCATTTGGCTTGGTAAATAAAAATGATGGTGTACATCCATGCTTGGGAGCTTTGATGCCAACATATGTTTTTATTTTTCTGTTTGTTTGATTATTATTATGAAAAAGAAAGATGAAAGAAAATAAGGATGGGCGATCATTTCTATTTCCGTATTGTGCCTATAGAGATTGGTGCATGGGATCTGGTACACAGTACGTCAGTGAAATGAAAGCAATATACTTATACAATTTGGTAAGAAAAAAAGTATTCTTTGTCTAAATTTTTTTCAAAAACTATTGTTGAAGTTAGAATTTAATTTGGATTAGACATTTCAACAGTGATCCTGAGTGTGGCCCGGTGATTGAGGGAGATTTGAAGTATTCAAACCTTTAAGCAACCATACAAGTTCAAGTTTAGTTAATAAACAATTTAATTAGAGTGAACTTTTTTTCCCTTTTTACCATTTAAAAAGATCTGTCCGTGCTTGGTGTAATAATATCACAGCATCATTTTGCTTTCAACTCTTTTATGTTATCCTTAATATCACAATGTAAATCTATTCCATAACATTACCCACTCTTATACAGCGCAGAGCAATATGTTTGTGAGCAGGCAACAGAGATGAGTGGGGGGGGGGGGCTCAGATCATGAAAAAGCGACAGCAAGCTGGTTCGTATTAAAAGATTTTAAATTTGAAAAACGTGTTACTCAGCTGATTAACGAGACTCAGCGGGCAAACCTCCCGCTCCCTGAGCAACATCTGTAAATACACAGCATGGTGCCAGATCTAGTGATTCTTTTTAAAACATCTTGTTGTGAATTAGTTAGAGTTAGTAAGGTGAAATTACCCTATTTGTTAAATAAAATATCGTCCATCATCCCTTTTTAATAATATATATATATATATATATATATATATATATATACAATACATATACAGCAATCAACTCAGGTCTAATGGACAATACATAAAGTACTTTAGTCAACTGGGGAAATATTGGAAATTGTAGTGTTACCGCAGCTAAGTCAAACAAACAAAAACAAAAGAGCATGAGAAAATAAATCAGTATAACAAAAGGCAAATATTATATAATAACCAGGGGCGTTGCCTGGACCTGAAAACATTCGGCGCTTAGTGGCTGCGGCTGCGGCCCTACAGTGCATTTTTTTACTACAACACTCCCCACACACACAGTACACCTGCGACTGTTACAATGAAGGCTCGATAATCAGCTCACGGCATATAGGCAGGGGTAAAGTGCTATTTTTTTTAGTGGGGGGCGGACCTCACCTCCTCTAGGGGGGTCTGGGGGGATACTCCCCCGGGAAGATTTGTTTTAAATATTGAAGATAAAAGGCAAGGCAAGGCAAGGCAAGGCAAGGCAAGGCAAGGCAAGGCAAGGCAAGGCAAGGCAAGGCAAGGCAAGGCAAGGCAAGGCAAGGCAAGGCTATTTATATAGCACTTTTCAACACAAGGCAATTCAAAGTGCGTTACAAAAAATGAAAGACATTAAGAAAATGGCATTTAAAATCAGTCATTAAAAAGAAAAGCTAATAAAATAAACATTAACAGAAAAAATACATGGATAAAAGTTACAGTGCAGTAAAACCATCAATCTGGTGCACTTTGAGAGCAACATTAAGAGATCTATGGATACCTCTCTCAACACCCAGATGAAACAGAACTGTAAACAGATTTTCTTTTTCTTTATGGATATTTTACAAATCACTCCCCTTTTAAACTCTATTCTTGTTTTACTGCCATATAGACTATAATGATCATATGAAGGTGTGCCGTGGAAATAATATTTTGAATCATTTGTGACCAAACCATTTGAGACCCACTGAGATAACGGCGCATTGACACCTGCCTTTTATAGTCCGGTTGATTCTAACCCTGGTGCGTTTAGCCGCTTGGTGCGGTTCATTTGGGTCGGTGTGAACACAGTCCGAGACCTCTGAAGTGAACTAAACAACCGGACTCTGGTGCTCGGCGCAGTTGTGGCGAAATGTCACTCCTCTGTTTTCATTTAAACAGCTCCTTATATCCGTTAGCGCAGCTAGCTAGCACCAGATGCTAACAACAATAATGCATGTAAGGTCTCTCTCTCGCTCGCTCGGGCCACACATACACACACCCTCCCGGTCCTCCCGATGGCCAGTCGGTGCCTGCCGGTGAGCGTGGAAGTGTGGTCTGCCACAAGCGGGCGGCAGGAGCGGGGCTGTCAGCATCAGCTTGTAGATGGTATTTTAAACTCGATGCGCTCTGAAACTACGGGGCGGCCAAGGAAAAAAAATACACATGCGTTAATCGCGTTAAAATAATTAGTGGCGTAATTTTTTTTTTATTATCGGTATCGGTCTTGAGAAGCAGGAAGTTATCGGTATCGGTATCGGTTTCAAAAAACCAATATCGTGCATTCCTAGAAAAACCATTCTGGGCTAAAGCCCCGAATGCCCAGGCCAGGCGACGCCACTGATAATAACAATAATTATAAAACAATATAAAACATTCCTGCCTTTTTATGTGTAGTTTACACTTGACCAAGATGTTGGATGAAGAGGCCCAAGTAACAGCTTCATAACTGAACCTACAAACACATTGTGTATCAGAAATTCACTTTTTTACCTGTCACTAATTACGTCTCACACGCGGTACATCATCATGCATATAACGCTTTATTATAATGGCTGCATCTAAGATAACTATCATTTTCTTTGCATCCAGGCCCACACAAAGGCAGGATGAAACTATACAAAGGCTGTTGCATTTCCTTTTTTTAAGCTTCCAACTCGAGTAGCAACAGAGTAGCTCAGACAAAGATAAACCTGCACGGCTATCTGCTTACCTTAATCTATAACCTATCAAAAGAGAAGAAAAGTCTCTTGGCCATTCTATTCCTTAACTCCGTTATCATTCTTCAAAGCTGAGCTCTCCTGCTTTCTTTCTTGCTCCAAGGCTGTTTTATTGTATTGTCGTGAGGAAGTATTCTTATTGTATGTATTTTTCTATTACTATATTTCATTGTCTGTGGAGAATTCCCCTCGCTGGTGGTCTGGTGAACAAAGACAGTGAGGCTGGTTTGATAAAGAAACACATTTTTGAGTGTGATGGGGCACTATCTGCTCTTTCTGTGTGATAAGTCATTCTTCAGTGAAAGGTGGATTAAGAAAAAAGGTGTATGTGTCACAATTTATTCAGCCTCTTTAAAAAGTAAAATAAAAGGTTTTCATTATTATCTTAAGCCAACAAGTTTAAATGTGACCGACTTATTTTTGAGAAAGACTCCATAGATACAATACATTCTCTATGTTGTTCGGAGAGCCAGAGACCTCTCCTCTCCTCTCCTCTCCTCTCCTCTCCTCTCCTCTCCTCTCCTCTCCTCTCTCTCCTCTCCTCTCCTTTCCTCTCCCCTCTCCTCTCCTCCCCTCCCCTCTCTCATTTACTTCGTTTCCCCCTTTTGCATACCTCTCCTCCTCTCTTGTTACAAATGGCCCCACGTAGGAAATGAGCGGATTGTTATTTCAAACTTAATAATGTTACACGACTCCATCAAGACAACGCTGCTCTATCAAACTCCCACAGTCTCCAGAGATAATTTAATCACCAAATGCCAAACTGCCACGCCACATTTAGGTGTAATTTTCATCCATGCAAAGGTAATTTGTTTCAGTATTATGAATTAATTAAAGCCTAACGAAGATGGAGAAGGCTGGAGAATGTCTAATCAACAGGCCCTTGAAGACTGATTGATTCGCTCTCCTCCACACTCTGCCCTATCATGCTTTGTCCTCCCTGTTGTCATAGCTTCTGTTTTTCACCATTTTTTTTCTCTCCCTGTGACTGTCGCTTCATTCCCTGTATCTGTGAGTTGGATGATTTAGACGTCACTGAAGCAGAGGTCCCATCCACTCTGTAATCTGCTCTCTGTTTGACTGATGATTTTGCAACTGCCCTCCTCTCTGTCAGGTTCTGCCTCTGCACCGACTTGCAGTGTAAGTAAAACCCTCAGAACCCTCAGAACTTTATTATTTTAATCTCCCTCTCATCTTTTTCGTGTTCAAATGCTTTATGGTATTTGTTGACATTTAAACAGCCCTTGATGCATTCCTCCTTCCTATATATGCCAGTGTGAAATGCATCAGGGTGTGTCAGTCAATCATTCTTGCAGCTGCTTGTCCCAGGGGCCCGGGACTTTGTTTTCACATACATGTACAAGCCGCAGGGTACCTGAAAGCGTCCTTTTCACCCCTAAACACTCGCTCAAAGGCGTACAGCAGAGCAAAAAACACAGTAAACTATAAATCAAGGTTAGAACACGCCAAAGTCCTATGCAGGCAAGCTCTTCTCACGCACACACCACATATGTCAGGTGTTATCTGTGCTTCAGATCTGCAGGACTGTACACTGTGTCTAGTTTTCTCAGAACTGTACACTCATACAGGCCTTCAGATATAAATGCGCACATCCATACACATACGGTAAATACAACAAATGCCATCTCCTCTACCAATACCAACATACCTCACACCCAGTTCTCGCTTATGCAAATATGTATACTGGATGCTCGAGATATTCAGGGCTTGCTATGTGGTTGAGACAAAAGCTTCAAGGTTTGTCAAAGTAGGTTAAATGTGAATGAATGGAACCGGCAACTCTGCTTTTGCAAACACTACAAACAAAATCAGGGATTATAAAAATGCTGAAAAGACAGATTGTCTTAACTTTTAGCCATAAGTAAGTTATAAGTCATGTATGCAACAGATACCTCATTCACACCAACGGTGTTTCAGGGCCGGAGATGGAGCTTGAAAAGCACCTGGTTTTGCTCTTCACACCGCAGCGGAGCAGCCTCTTAGCTCCGGAATCCGGTTCGTTTCAAGCACCAAAAAATTGTCCGGCCAGAGCAAAAGCACCACATACGTCACGCTTAAGTCGAGGCGGGGGCAGGGGCAGAGGCAGATCAACTCCTGAACAACAACAAAAAGCCCGCGTTTTATCCAGTTTTTACACAACGATGGAGAAACTTAACAAGAGTTTCAGTGTTTCTGCCATAGACTGTATAATAAAGGTTTCTGCTCATGGTGAAGCAACGTGTCTGCGTGTTAAGGTGGAACCTGAGCATTCACGTTGATCACCTCGGAAGCAGTTGTGTTTATTGACACGAGTACACTTTTTATAAGAATATAACTAAACCACAGAAAAGCTGCAGATAGAGCCATAAGAAATGAATGCAACTGATTTCACCCGCGCGGTTTGGCTTTATGAAGCAGGCACGCACACGGTTACGTTATGACGCAAATGATGACGCAACGACGCATTACCAGTCGGACTCTGGGCGGTGTGAAAAGAGCCAGAGCTAAACCGAAGAACTGGTTCTGAACCTGAAAAGCTCTAGCACGGAGCTTGAACCGGAGTTGCGTTGTTGTGAATGAGGTAAGAGAGAGCCTCTCATATATAGCTTTAGGTGCATTCCTCTACTGTACGAGAGAGAGAGAGAGAGAGAGAGAGAGAGAGAGAGAGAGAGAGAGAGAGAGAGAGAGAGAGAGAGAGAGAGAGAGAGAGAGAGAGAGAGAGAGAGATGGGTTGTTTTGTGTGAATGTTTGTTTAGGCTCTGTGAGGCACCATGGGAAATGCAACAGGGAGTGTCTCCAGATAAACACTGCATCATAACCCCACCCTCAAACAGGCCTCTCTATTTAAAGGGTCAGTAAACACTGATTACAAAAAAACATATTTCCCTAATAAGCCATGCAGAGACTTTTGGTATTTGTTGCCAAGGTTTTGAGATGACGTCTACCATCCTATTATAAAAAGAAGCGAATGGACTTTTCTGTGATTCTTAAAGCCCTGTGGGGTTCGAAAGATGTCTGTCTCTTTTAAGAGGCTGTAAACTGGACGTGTTGTTGGCCTCTGTTTCTTTCAGTGTAGATCTGGTGTGCTGGGAATTATGGAGAACCACGCAAAGAAGATAGGGTTTAAAATAACTTATAGCTCCTGAAAGCTCCTCATTTTGTTGTTGCTAGCACTTGTGATGAATTGAACTAAAAAGCGTTTTGCTAGAACCTAGCCTATTCCCTATATTGTTGTCCCTGTTCAATGACAGTACACTTAAAACGCACATGGGACTCCATCTTGGTTGCAAGCCATTTTCCAAGATTGGTGTTTTCTCACAACGTCATAATATATGCATATATTTGGGGAATTTAGAAACTACGGCAATTAGCCGGGCATTTCTCGCAGCGCCCAGGGGAAAAGTTCAACTAGCAGCACACTGCATCATGCCAAGGCTTGCGGTGCCAATTCAACGAGTTTGAGGGCTCAGCTGCAAAATGATCAACAGACCTTCATCTAAAGTCATTTTGTTTCCTAATTGTTTCACCTACAGTGAGTTTTGCAGGATTGTTCACTGTTCTGCTGGTAACATCATTGTTAGATGTTCTCTGTGGTGATGGCTGCAGTCTCAGTGGTGGAGATTTCAAATAGTTGGTACGTGAACCATGACAGGAAAGTCAGCTGTTTTTATTACTAAACCTTACAAACAATATGCGGAAGAGTTATTTCTGTAACGTGTGTATGTTTAAAATGCAGCCAACCAAATCAATAGTGATTTATTCGCTGACTTGTTGGTGCTGTCTGTGATCTGTAACTTGCTGCTCCTTCTTGTTTTGTTATGTCTTGCAATATTTCTGATCATCCGCTATCAAAAATTACATATTATAACCATTTTCTTTGCATTTTGGATGAATGATCACGATGAGCTCTAACATCTGTGATAAATGAATTGCGTATCCCTAATCGGTTTCAAAAGACAGCCAATGTAATGCTTTTAATGTGAAGCTGCAGTATAAGATATGTTTGGTTTGCATTAGCAGTAACTTAATACAGCTCTGATATGCAAGAGTGAACAGTAAACAGTGAGGCTGACATCAATGAGAACAAAATTAGAAACAGTAATGCTGCATTACATGCATGCTTCATTTCCTCATGCTTAAGTAGGCAATTTGAATCCAGCGCGAATGCTGAGCCCAGCCAATAACAATGAAACGGCTCTATACAGAGGTAATTATTGAATGTAAATACATTGAATTGCGATGAATAAAATGTCAACCATAAATAGTATCTAAAATGTCTTTTGATATTTGGGATAATAGCTGTATTGATATGTAACAAGGTTTGATTTTCTATTATTTCTTATGTGTTTGAGAGGCGGCGTGTGGTGCAGTGGGTTGAGCGTTGGTGTTCGGATCAGGGGGTCACAGGTTCAAACCCCACTGCAGTCAGCATGTCGTTGTGTCCCTGGGCAAGACACTTCACCCCAAATTACTCCTGTGTCTGTGATTGTCCACAGTATAGACTAGTATGTAAGTCGCTTTGGATAAAAGCGTCTAACAAGTGACATGTAATGTAATGTTTGTGTCTTCGCACTCATGCTGTACAATTAAAATGACCCTAAGATGTCCTGCTGTTGATCATACTGTGGTGATACGAAGCAGATGACCAATTAAAAATCCTTGGGCAAAAAACCCAATCAGAGCTGTTCTCCAAGGGTCTTCCACACCACAGTCTGCCACTGCGTTTTCACAGACCTCTTCCCTCTTCCCTTTCCGTCCTCGCCACCACGCTGAGCGACAGGGGTCCTTTCACATACACATGAGCCAAAAACACATGCACGCACGCACACATAAACGCAGTACACCTTATTACTCTTTATTAATCTGCAGGGCGTTAATTGAAACCCCCCTGAGTCTGAGCTGTACCTGCATTCCTTCTCTCATTATCAGTCAAGGTGCCTTTGGGGGAAGAAGAGAGGGGGATGGTGGCGGGAGGGGGGGACTCCTGAGTCTCCTGTGACATCGTACGTCCACGGATCTCACTGAATTAGACTTAGCACCCAGGTGGTGTCTGCTTCCTCCTCCATCAGTCGAAACAAAAAAAATGCCTGGAGCAAAACATGTGGATCTATGAATCTGTGTGTGTTCAGTGCCTGCTGGGGTTTATAGAGGCCTTCCTTTCGCATCAGTATGTCACCCTGACTTAAATGTGACCAAGATCAGGTGCAATTACTTGGACAAATGCGTTTGGCTCACTTCTTTTGTTCGTCTGCCATTCCGGGACAACACACACTTTCCTTAGGCTTTTACTGCTCACAGCTAGATCATGAATGACACCTCAGCATCCCAATACATAAAATGTCTTATCTTTAGTGTACACAGCAATACCATACAAACCGGAGGCAGATTCAGTTTGTAGGATCGGACCTCCCTTTTATGAATCATTATATGTGTATGTGTGTGTACTGACACAAATCTTTGCCTGTTTTGTCTCTGTCAGAATGAGCAGCGTCTCGGTTTTCTTTTTTGACGACATTACCACATATGAGCTGGTTCTACATTTTGAAGTTAATAACAATTTCCACAAACATCTGATACCCACATAGTTTCCATGACTTCTGTTGCAGTGTCAAATCCTGGCAAATGAAAAATAAATGAAGCCAGATAGGAGAGCTCCTTAAGCATGCAAGTGAAATAATATTATATTAAAGAAATGGTCTGGTTTAATTACACGTACAGTACGAAGGAGCTAATATAATTCATCTTATGTAAGGAGTGCAGTTGATCAGCAGACCTGGAGGTCGCAGCTCTGCCTGGTTTTCATCTACAGTGGAACATTTTCTGATTGATGTGTTTCTGCTTATCACAGGTGTGGAGACTTAGACTTTTGTCATTAGTTATGGTCCAGCTTTAGACTTAGATTCAGGTCAGGGTTCAGTTTACACAGGCATCGCTGGCTACGGATGTGTATATACAACGCCAAGATAGTAAAGTGTGTATGAGTATATTCTTGCTTGTGTGTGCGTGAGCGTGCGCCAGGAGAGAAGAGGATCCGATTAGTACTACTCTGAAAGTAATTACCTTAATTAAAGCAGTAATGTGTGGAGACAGAGGGGAGAAGAGGACGGGGGGAGGCAGGGGAGAACCTGCCATCTTTTATGGGGCAGTTTAGGGACTGCGTGATTTAAGGGGCACACTCAGCAGTGGGCAGAGGGAGAGAGGGAGGGACGGTTGAGGATGAAAGAGAAGTGGGGGTGAGTTAGGATACAAGCGGCGTTTTGTTTTTGGGAGGATAGAAAGAGGTGAGAGGAGACTGTGAGTGAGGGAGAGAAGGATTGTGGGAGAAAAAAAGCAAAAGATCAGTTCTTACAGAGATCTGGCCAACAAGCTTCAACAGCTTCATTTCTCGCCATATTTCATTTTCCTCTCCTGGCGGTGCACTTTCTGTTTCAGCTTATCTTCAAATATACTTTGTTCACTTAGACATATACACACACACACACACACACACACACACACACACACACACACACACACACACACACACACACACACACACACACACACACACACACACACACACACACACACACACACACAGAAAACAATCAACAATAGCCTCCATTACACACTGTTTTGCTTAATGTTACACAGCGTCTACACTGGGCCTTATCGGGCCTGGCATATGTGACAGATTACTCAACCCTGCTATGGCAGACACACTTCCTCTGTGACCTGTTTGTACCACACACACACACACACACACACACACACACACACACACACACACACACACACACACACACACACACACACACACACACACACACACACACACACACACACACACACACACACACACACACACACACACACTGTATGAACCAGTGCCAATGTGATGTTCTTTTCAGATATTTTAGGATTTGTTTTACACATTCAATGAAAACCTGAACCGTTATGTCAACAGATTTCACATAACTGTTAGCAATGATATCAAGTTTAAATAAAACATATTGGTTTCAAATTAATATTATTACTTTCAACTAACCTAATACAGTTATATGACATTTGTTGACATTAGACATTTAATTAAAGTCAACGTTTGAGATCTTTCAGTGTATGTTTGATGAAACCGTCGGCATTATTCAGGTCCAGGCACTGCGCGTCGGTGAAGGCCAAAGACACATGTAATTTAAAAACATAATCAAATCTTAAATAGCATTTTAATCTCAATTCCACTTCACTTTTTTTTTCTCAAACATTTGATGTTTTTCTTCAACATTTTCTTATATTTTCTGAGGCTGAATATTTAATTGTCGTTCATATTTTTTTCTGTACTTTCCAAGGCTCCACTCTGTCTGCATTTCGAGGTCTGCATTGGCCTTGCTTATGTGTGCATGTGTGTTAGTAAGTGTTTGTGCGTGAACTCGTGTCTGCGCCTTAATGCGTACACTGTTGGTTCTGCAGAACCAGACAAAGAGATGGAGAGCCGCTCTCACATTTGCATGAGTTGGAGGTCTCATCGTAATAGTTGGATAATGGAAATCAAATAACAACCTATGAAATACAGTCAGCGCCGTGTCCTCGTACAACATTCAGCCTACAGGTGTGTCTTTGTATGTGTGTCTGTGTGTGTGTGTCAGCATTTGAATCGCAAGTGAAATAACATCTTTGTGATAGAGTGATAATGAAAATAATAACATCCCTGTCAAAATATTCATAAAGGTAATGATGAATGCCATATTTCTCAGAGAGATACATCAGAGGCGTCTTGTTTAAGAGAAAACAGTGGCCGGCATCTCCCACACCCTTAAATTATCTGCCGCTTTCACATTTCACTGATAGCATAGATGAGAGCTGAGGAAAATGGACACACAATTATGCTCACTTGTCGTATATTAATACTGCTTCTTGACATCTTCCATGGACCCTGAGCTGTCATCTCTTTGTCTGCTTTAATTGAAAATTAATGGTTAGTGCGTTGCCGGGGCAACCGCGGCAGTGGCAGTGGGTAGCGAGCCACATTCAGACAGACACCAGTGGCATTGTTTGTCCTGTCTGACCTTGGAAGTCAGGGAAAAAAAGAAGAAGAAAGGCTTGGGAGGACAAAAAAGACATTATAAAGAGAATGGAGAGGTAAGGGTTGAATGTTGTGCATTGAAGCGAGGGAGGAAAAATAAAATAAAGTTATTATGGCCATGTTTTGGCCAGGTAGAGAGAAAGAAAACTGAGGTAGGGGTGATTGAAGAGGAGACTGAAGATATGATGTCAAAATGCCAAATGGGGAGAATTATGTTTGAGTAAGAAAGCAGAAAAAAAGGCCTGGCGATTCTTCTGTGGAGCGACGGGATTACCTTTGTGCTGATGGAGTCAGAGGCCACCTTATGGCCCGTAATCATCTGGACACAGGTGTGGGAGTGAGCGAGCGCCAAAATGAGCAGTTGTGTGTGTGTGTGTGTGTGTGTGTGTGTGTGTGTGTGTGTGTGTGTGTGTGTGTGTGTGTGTGTGTGTGTGTGTGTGTGTGTGTGTGTGTGTGTGTGTGTGTGTGTGTGTGTGTGTGTGTGTGTGTGTGTGTGTGTGTGTGTGTGTGTGTGTGTGTGTGTGTGTGGACATGTTGGTCCTAATGTTTACAAATCCATCAGTGTGGACGCAGTGCCAAATGGACACTGACTTCAGGGCCAGGCATCTGTAGATTGACTGAAAAGATTATGGACGTCAAACAATCTACTCCAGCGGAGAGCTCAGGGGTTACAGTGGACATGATGGAAAATCATATATAAAAAAAATTTACAACTCTGATTTGCTCTCAGAAGATCTCAGCTGGGAGGGTGCTTGCTGTCATTAGTGGGCTTGGAGAAATAGACCAAACAATTGAAAGACCTGGCATTTCTACAATTTAATATAAGGAACAGAAAACCTTAAAATAATGCAGTTTACAATGTGATTCATGTTATTGTGTACTCTTATCGCACCCTCCTTTATTATGGGACGCTGGTCCGATACTAGTTTCTAAATTCCAACATAAAGTAACAGTAGAAAGTAATAACATATTTTATTGCAACATTATTCTGTTAAAGCAACTCTTTTGTAATTTCAATGATTCTACAATACCCATTGAGTGGTGAAGTCCTTCCCCTTCCGGTGGACCTCCATGGGACCTTATTTCGGAAAAAATATGTATTGAAGTCAATGGAGAGAGAAAGATTATCTTTCGATCCCGTTTGAATTGTGCCACGAATTACACATATGATGTTTGTCAATTTAAAAGATCATTTTGCAAGTCAAAACAAAAAAAATGTGTCGTAAAACTGTGAAGTAACACATTTTTTTGTGTGAAACTCTCTCAATGAACTACATCTCTGGTCTTGCATAATAACACACGTCACCAAGATGGCCGTCACTACTGTCTTGTCAACAAAACGATTGACTACCCTCACTATCAACACAATGAAACACGTCCAGAAGAATGTCATGCAATGCTGCCTGCCTGCCTTCCTTTGATTCTCTCTGAACTGCCTGATCTTTTTAATGTCAACCATTTGTGCAGATAGCATGAAGTCGAAAAGATCGCCGATGCTAATGTAGCGTTAGCGTTAGCATTTCTCCCCCGGGCTTAAATGGTGTATTATAGAATGATCCCACCGGTGTGACAGTACTCTTCAAAGGGTTCACGAAATATGACTACTCTTACTGTTTAACATTTTGGGTTACTTCATGTTACTTCATGTTAAGGCTAATAAAAATGACAAGGCTAAGCCAGCTGTAATGCTAACTAACGTGATTGCTAGCTAGGTAGCTAACTTGATCCAGCCACTCCTGGGGCCTCATTTATAACGCCGTGCGTAGGATTCACGTGGGAAGGTTGCTTACGTAGTAGAAATCCAAAAAATAGGTACAGAAATGTTCCGACATTTTCCGATTCACCAAACATTGCGTACCGGCGAAGAAAGTGCGTACGGCACTTCCTACGCTGGATTCCCTTTATAAAACACAACCGACTCGAAATGCGGTGCAGCTTTTGCGTGCTTCACGTAACGCCCATATTTGCCTATAAATAGTCAAAGAAACGCCCATTCATTCTGACTGACTTTATGAAGAAGATTGCAGGAAATGACGACAGAACAGCTAAAAAAGATATCTCACACCGTGTTAGATTTTGGTTATTTTGGGGAGGTCGAGATAAATCATATTGTTTGGTGGATGCCGTTTGAACCAGAGTAGCAGCATGGAGGTCGGATCGTCACCAAAATAAATAAATAAGTGGTCCGAAAAAGGTTCATGACAAAAAAAATACACATAGCCTTCCTCAGGCAGTGTGTTTGTACCGGGGACAGGAGACACCCCCTTGATGAGAGACTGTAAGAAATGATCGGGGAATCCCTCTGGAGTGGAGTCATGACGACTGGATCTGGATTATGTTTTCGTATTTGGTGGTTTGTGTCCCAGCTGTCGATCAGCTGTGCGCAGCGTCTCCACTGCAGCAACTCTATATCCACCAGTTAAAGGAAATACAACTAATGTGTTGTGTTATATTAGCTGTACAATTTACCACATATGGTGTTCTTAGTTTCCATACCTCCTGTGTTTTATGAGCGACTTATCAAGTCTTAGCAAACGGCATAAAACATGATTAAACATGGTAGTATATAAAACCATGCTCGTACAACCTATAGAAATGCAAAACCGCATCATTTATGAGAAAACATTTCATAACATTAGCACAACATATTCGAGGTGGTTTTAAATAACATATCCGTATTTATTTATTTCTCCAAGTTATGTTTTTGTGTGCACTGAGGAGTCTCAAACAGGCGTTTGTTTAATCATTTTAAGATTGGCTTTAATCAATGTTTGAAAATGAATTCTTCATATATGATAAATGAGAGGTAACATTTTATTTATGGTATTATTTCCACATATTTCTCTCCATTCTTCCTTCTGCCAACGGTGTTGCAGTTTCTCGTCTCTCCCGTTTTTGTGCTTAGTGCGTACGCATGGGTTAGAGTTTGCGTGGAGGACCGCATGTTTTCCCGTCAAGTTAGTATTTTATAAATCGCAAACATTGCGTAGAAACTGGCGTACGCCATTTTTTTGAGCGTATATCCCTTTATAAATGAGGCCCCTGGTCCTTTCATCAGACGGGAAGCGAAAGAACGAGCGAGACCCATTGCTGGTATGATAACACACAGGCATCTTGTTAAAGTTATCTTATCTTAGCTATCTCTATTTTAGTGGAGGAAAACAATTGTGACATCAGTTATGACTTCACTTACACTTACGCGACCCTGGGATTTGTAGTCTTTCTATTTTTCATAGTCTTATATTTCAACAGTTTTACGACAAACTGTGACTTTTTTGACATGGAAATGATTTTTTAAGATTGACAAACATCATATATGTAATTCATGGCACAATTCAAACGGGATCGAAAGATAAGTTTTCTCCCTCCATTGACTTCAATACATAATTTTTCCGAAATAATAGTGATGTGTCGGTCGCGAACGAGCCGATTCTTTTGAACGGCTCTTTGGTACGAACGAGGGGAACCGAGTCCTACTTGGTGAGAGCCGTTCTTGTTATCGTTCAATCGTTGGTCCGCACTCACTGGCCGTTTCTCAATCTCGAGGATACTGGCTTCCAAGCCAATATTTCAAGGATGCTACGTCATCGAGTGCCGCCAAAGTACTGTTCCAATCTCCAGCATACTTGGAATTCCACAGAGGTCGCGTCCTTGGTTTGGGGGAAATTTCGAGGCTGCACATGGGTAGACTTTGTGTCCTTAAAATCCCCACAATGCTTTGCCCACGGACCAATTTCAAAAACCCTTGCGGAGAATGGCTCAACGTAAATATGTTACTTTGTTACATTTGTTATCACCAAAAATGTGTTCGGTACAGTTTATGTTGAAACCGTTAGAGAGAGTGGCACACTTGTTAGCCTGTTCCATTCTTCTTCGTTTTCCGAAGCCGTGGCTTGGAAACAGACTTGCTTTGTTTCTGAAGGAAGTGACTTGTAAGTACGCGACTACCAAGCCAGCATCCTCGAGATTGAGAAACGGCCGCCGCCTGCCAAAATCCACTCGCCTTTTACAAAGCTTGATTTTGTTCCCCACACGTATTCTGTGAAGACCCGCCCCTACTCTGATTGGTAGGTTTCAGCGCGAGCAGTGAGATGGGGTGGGTCTTAACGGAATACGCGAGAGAGAGAAGTCATAACAAGTGGTACAGGACAGGTAGACAACGTGTTTTTCGGATGGAAAATGAGCCAAACGCGAAAACGCAGCAGCATTTGGATGCACTTCAACCAAAACCCAAGATAAAGCGCACCATTTGTAAAGGCAAAATATCCTTTAAAGCAGGGTCAACAAATAATCTCCATCGCCACCTAAAAACACAGTATCTAATATTAAGAGTTGCATGAATTTCATTCAAGGCAAGGCAACTTTATTTACTTAACACGTACAGAGGGTAATCAATGTATCAACTTATTCTATTTTCCAAGGCTGTTTTAAAAAGAATACAATGATACAGTCATTGTGTGAAATGGCATAAAGAACATTAGTAAAGGACTATGCTCGCAAATTTGATAAACTCATTTCATGTCAGCTGATTATCTGGTCAGGGTTTGAGAGGTGGGTATACTTTTTGAACTCGGTCCCCTCCTCTCTGCTACCTGAATGTTATTTTTTTCTGAATTGTATTATATCTATATAACTCTATGTAATAACTTTGGATAAGCAACTTTTATATTCCTTCGATTAACAAAAGAACCAACATGATAACCAACAGCGTTTTGATGAAATTGAAGTAGATTTTTGGTCATTAATTGTGTTGGTTGAATAACCATTTTAAGGTCTCTTCTTGCTTTAGTGGAACAACGTCCCCTTAAGTCTTTGCCCCACCGGCAGCTGAACCTGTATGTGAACATAGCTCTTGTTTATCTGTGAGCTTTTGCCTGATCCCAGCTCAAGAACACCCACCAGCCAGGCACTTGTGAAGAGATGTGTTTGGATGAATCAGGGTGCATTTGCAATGCATTTCTAAACATTTCACATCACAAAAACGCTTTTCATGTGGTTTGGAGGCCCCTTAAATGTTGGCTGATAATCAATCTAACACTCTAATGTGCGTGAGTATGTGTGCTTGTGTGTGTGGACACAGATCAGTAGTTCTGTGTGCATATTTGTGTGTTGCCCATCATTGTGGCCAAGATTGAAAAACTCTCCGAGGGCTGTGAGGTCATGGCACATTTATTGATTGTAACTTTCTTATGCAGACATTTTGTGAAGGTTGAACGGCTTTCCATTCCCATTGTGTATTCTGTTACACATGTGACAATACACTGCTTCTGACAGGTCACATAACAGCTTTTTTTCTTTGCCAAAATACTTTTTCGCCACTTTCACACCATTTTTCTTTATTTCCGTCACCTCGGGCCAACAATAAAGACAAGGTGGCCTAACACTGAAAATGAGACACAAATTATTGGAACAAACATCCAAAGGTTGAAATTAAGTTGAAGCTGCCCAGCATGTTCTGCATATATACTGACCAATTATCATCAGTAGATACTTGTTTTCCAAAGTGATGCTCTGTGAGGCCTCTGTGAAGTCAGAGTGAAGTGTGTGTGTGTGTGTGTGTGTGTGTGTGTGTGTGTGTGTGTGTGTGTGTGTGTGTGTGTGTGTGTGTGTGTGTGTGTGTGTGTGTGTGTGTGTGTGTGTGTGTGCGCGCGCGCGCGTGTGTGTGTGTGTGTGTGTGTGTGTGTGTGTGTGTGTGTGTGTGTGTGTGTGTGTGTGTGTGTGTGTGTGTGTGTGTGTGTGTGTGTGTGTGTGTGTGTGTGTTTGAGCTCTAAAATCATCACATTTTATTTGTGAATAGTCAACTTTACTTTATACTGCTTCCAGGCCACACTGGCCTTGGACTTATGGCCATTGATGAGGATTTATAGAGCACACATTATTTTATATACAACAATTTGAGGTCATATAGCATTTATCTTTTTGTTATTTTATTCGATGGTACACTGACTCAGGAACTGTGCAAAGCTAAACAAAGCCGGCAGTATTTCAATGTGGATCCTTATTGGACAAGACCTTTCTCAGTGAATCCCTACATATCTGTTATTCTGAAGTATCTTGTGTAAGGTGCAGTAGACAGAAGTCAGTCTCTGTTCCTGCCAATTTTGTACTTGTTACTCCACTACATTTATTTGCTAGCTTTAGTTAATAATTACTACTAATTATTAGTTAATACAAAATATAAATCAACTAATTGAAACACATTCACATTGAATTTAAGGTAAGAATATCCAGCTGCACTTTTCAAAAACATAAAAAAGCTCCACTTTTTCCAGTTGGGATAGACACATTAATGCATTAATGATCAGAATCCAGTAATTTAATATATATCATTCTAAAATGGGCCAAAACACATAATGAGTACTTGCATTTTTGGATTTAGATGCAGGACATTTACTTGTCATAGAGTATTTTTACAATTTGGTAGTGCTAGTTTTGACATTGAAATCTATTTTTCAATCCAATCCAATCCACTTTATTTATATAGCACAGTTTAAAAACAGAGGGTTTGCCAAAGTGCTTCACAATGAACATAACATTATAATAAAATATAATATTACACGAATAGATAAAAAAAGCACACATAAGAATAAATACAAGGCACATAAAGGCTATGGACAGACAGTGAAAGCATACAAATAGGTATGACATAGCTCAGACTGACTGACTGGTAAGCGAGGGAAAATAGGTGGGATTTTAGGCGGGACTTAAAAGCTTCAAGAGTGGGCGACAATTTAACATGAGGGGGCAGGTCGTTCCAGAGCCTGGGGGCTACCGATGAAAACGTTCGGTCTCCCCTGGTCTTTTTCTTTGTTTTTGGGACTACAAGCAGCAGCTGATCAGCCGACCTCAAAGCCCTTGAGGGGGTGTACACCTGTAAGAGGTCGGAGATGTACTCTGGGGCCAGCCCATTAAGAGATTTAAAAACAAACAATAACATCTTAAAATGGACTCTAAAATGGACAGGAAGCCAGTGGAGCGAAGCCAGAACTGGTGTGATGTGGTCAAACTTGCGGGTTCCTGTGAGCAGCCGCGCCGCAGCGTTTTGTACAAGCTGCAGGCGGGCCAGCGAAGTCTTATTTAGGCCGGCATAAAGTGCATTACAATAATCTAAACGAGTTGAAACAAAGGCATGAATTACACGCTCAAAGTTTAAAAAGGATAAAACCGGTTTGATTTTGGACAGGAGCCTCAAGTGATAAAAACTGGATTTAACCACAGAGTTTATCTGTTTATCTAATTTAAAAGCACTGTCGATTTTGACACCCAGATTTGTGACCATGGGTTTTGCATACTGTTGCAGGGAACCCAGGTCAATGGAAGGGACATCACCATTTGGTCCAAACACAATTACCTCCGTTTTGCTCTCATTTATATTTAAAAAGTTTAGCGCCATCCAGGCCTTTATGTCATTAAGACAGTCAACCAGGGGCATCAGAGAGCTAGTGTTTTTTCTTAGGGGTAGATATAATTGGGAGTCGTCTGCATAAAGGTGGTAGGAGACGCCATATTTTCTAAAAATCAGTCCAAGGGGGAGAAGGTATAAGGAAAATAAAATAGGCCCCAAAATAGAACCTTGGGGAACTCCACAGGATAAGGGGGCAGAAGAGGATGTAAAGTCACCAAGCCTAACAGAGAAAGATCTCTTGGACAGATAGGACCTGAACCACTCTAAGGCAGCGCCCCTGATACCCACACAGTGCTCTAGACGAGAGATAAGGACGAGATAGACGAGATGTTTCCTCCCACCAATATGACTGAACTGATTTAAAAGTCTTTAAACATTCAAATGAAATGTTCACCTTAACATGTGTAATAATGTTTACTTCTTTCCTTCATGACATGGAGGTGAGTTTGCTTTAAATGTACTGATAACAATAGCTATTAGAAAATGAATGTATATGCATAGCAATTACCAGCAGACAGGCAAAATGTCAACATGTTTATGAATTAAATTACATTAAAATCTGCATATAGGAAAACCGCTAATGAAGATTACGTCATGCCTGTGAACTAATGGCTCTGTTGGATTTTAATTCTTAAAATACACAAATGTATGTTCAAGGAGGTGCAAACAGAGACATCCAAAACATTTTATATACTCCTGAACTGTAATCACACATCATAACGTTATACATATATATATGTATATACAGTATATATTGTAATATTGTATTTCTTACTCAATCCATTTATAATTGAACTTTGATGTCATTTTATTTAGCAGATTAGGATTAATAGTAGAAAATATAATCAACACATCAAATATGATTTTATTTAGTGTAGTATAGGGTATTTAGGGAGCAGACTCTATTCTTATTAAAGGGGGTGGGGGGGATTAGCTCTGTAACAGCTGCACATTTAAAGTGATGTACACATTAATTGGATTTATAATCCAGTAATATAATTTATATTATTCTGAAATGGGTTTACATTAAGTGCTTTAATTATATTTATTTTTGCTGTGTTCTAAGTACACCACTTGCTACAAATTGTATTGATCACCCTGCCTCACTCACACACACACACACACACACACACACACACACACACACACACACACACACACACACACACACACACACACACACACACACACACACACACACACACACACACACACACACACACACACACTCAATAGCACTTGGCTAATTATCTAAAACAATATCACACTGAGACACCTGCACTTACCTGGTACTGCAACGCAAATAGGTATTGAACAGCAACATCAGGGGACCTTGCATATAACTAATCCTTTCACCACACATTCAAAAGCCATCATTTGACTAATTTCAACCAGATATGAGTACATTTCCTGAAACACTGAAACACTGACAGTTCTAAAGCAACACAAAAAAGCTACTTAGCTAATTGCACAGACAATAAAACATTCTAGATCTTATGATGGAATAAAATCATGTTATTTCAATTTGTCTGTGTCTCTCATTATGTTCAGGCTCTGAACACATTGATAAAGTGCTCACAGTCCCCAGAGATGATCACTTCAATAGTAAACACAAACATTGTATGCTCTGACAAACAGCAAATACTACCAAAATGTTAATTGGGGCATGAAACTGAGCGAAAATTAAGAATGATTTTATAACGAATGGCCACACATGTACAGCTGATGGATGTGTTCTCTTCTCGCAAATTAAAATTATCATAAAATGGCAATCAGAAAAACATATTAGAGTCTGAAGCTTGGTTAATATGTTTTGAGTGTGCTGGACAGAGCTGTGACTTTCTCTCACGTATCACACGAGAGCCTCGGGCTGAGACATGGTGCTGCAGCTCGGCAACTGAAGGAGTCAGGGCAGCAGGAAGTGAAGGGAGCGAGAGGCGAGGTTGGAAAAATCTGTTGCGTGTTGATGATATGGAAGGCTTAGCTAAGGGACTGTGGACTGCAGAAGGAGGGAGAAGATAGACGAAAGCTAAAGAAGGCCGGATCACTTTCCCATCTTGCATGTGTAGCAGAATCCATCATCTCGGGGAGCCAGATGTGCGTCATTCCCATCAAACTTTCCAAATTAAAGGGCCTCCTCACCCCTCCAGTCCCCTCTCTAATCCTCCATCCATCTCCTTCTCTCTTACCATTACATCTCTGTGTGCTTTTACACACACACACACACACACACACACACACACACACACACACACACACACACACACACACACACACACACACACACACACACACACACACACACACACACACACACACACACACACGCACTAACTAACTTCTTCCTCTTTTTTCCAAAGGAACTTGCTGAGAGGGCTCGTTATGATGTTTTGTAACAGCCGCGTAGCCTTAGGATGCAAAACACATCTCTGCGCTGCTCGACGCGGCGTTGTGGGTTATCTTATCTGATATCTGATGTGAAAAGGGGTGGTGAATGTTATTTGCATGCTGCATTGATGTTCAAATAGCAGTTTGAATGCTTCCTCAGCGGGGAAAGACTGTGATTGTATGGTTGGCGAGCAAACAAGTGTATCAGATGATATCAGCCTTGGCCCACTTTACTATCCCGGGTGAAGCGCATGAGTCCGTATCATTAAAACTTCGCCCGGCTTATACATACATCTGTCTCCAACTCCACCACCAGCCCTGCTCGGTGTGCGTGCGTGTCTGTGTGTGCAAGTTCCTCGACCCCTGCGTCTGTTGCACTTTATGGCAGTAATATGTTAAGTACCTCATATCACAGTCATAAAAAAAGGTCTGCAAGTTGCTTGATGCAGTTTAAAGCTGTAGAGGTAATGCTGCAAATCACCCTCTGCTCTTTAGCCCAACACGCACTCTCACAGACAGACACACACACACACACACACACACACACACACACACACACACACACACACACACACACACACACACACACACTCATTCCTGTTTGACTGGCTGCCAAAGGCCCCGTCTGCCTTTCATATGTACACAAGATGACAAGAGAGGAAGAGGGAAGAGAGGACAGGAGACACGAGGACAAGAGAGGAACAGAAACAAGGAGAAAGATGAAAGAAAAGGTGGAAGAAAGACCGTAATAAGGAGTGGAAAGCGTTTGAATTGTAAATGTCATTCTGACAGCTGAGCAGCCGGACAGGCACACGATGGAGCTTTCATCCCTCACACTACTGTGTCATTGCCCCCCAAATGTGAGATATACTTTTGCATTTAACGTCCAATTTCCTTGGGATAGGAGGGCACAAGATAAGTGAAAAAAGGGAGAGGGAAGCACCGCGACCCACGCATCTTTCTCTCTTTATTTCTATCACACACCGACACAGCGAGGAGACCAACTTTCTCTTTCTCTTCAGTCGCCGCGCCAGATGAGGTTTGATACCTGCGATTCCACAGTTAATCCTGGATGGAATTTAAATAGAAGTGAAATTATTGTCTTTCTCTCACTTCCCTTTTCCTCACTTCCATTTTCACTTTGAACACCGTCGCCCTCTCCCAATCTCGCTCCCTCTCTTTTTCTCCGGCACGGGGCGCAGGAAAAAGCCTGACCTCTGCGTTTTCTCCCGTCCTTAAGATTGGTTTTAAATACTCCGCAGATTAAAGCACAGGCATGAAAGCTCACATTAGCCATATATTTAAAAATCCCCCTGGCCGATAATCCATGTATTTGTCAGAATCAAACACAGGGGAATAGAAAAGGGACCAATGACATGATGAGTAGCCTGAGCCAGACGTATTGTGAAGGGGAATTAGAAGCAGAGAGATACATTTAGCAGAATGTGGCCCAAGAAGAAAAGTCCTTCAGGATGATTATTGAAATTCACTCAAGACTGACTCGCATGAGCGTTTGATAGGACAAAAAGCACCGTGGCAATTTGACGACCTCTGATGCCCTTCATCCTCTTTCTTTTTCTCTCCGCAGTGCACACACACACACACACACACACACACACACACACACACACACACACACACACACACACACACACACACACACACACACACACACACACACACACACACACACACACACACACACACACACAGGTCCCTGTGCCTCCCACACACACAAGTGACCTGTAATGCTGAAAGGCTGATGGAATCTAATGTGCATTTCTCACATACTGGATGTGTAACAGTAATTGTTACTATCCCGCTATGCTGGAAATGTTAACCTTCACAGATGTAAGCCTTTTTGTCAAAAGTGAAAAAGGTATTGAATGAACATGAAGACTTCTTTTGGCTGAAAGTGTCTTTTTGTTTCTTTATAAAAATCTCTTTATAACACATCAGCTTAAAATAAGCACATGAGCTTTATTTAATTCGTCATTGGTGGGGTGGTCAGGGGATGTTTTTTATTTCATGTGTTATTTAAATATGAATACATATTTAAATACATACAAAACGTAAAAAGTTGTGTTTATTTAAATATGTATTCATAAATACACATTTGACTTAACATATTGCTTTGTGTGTTTTTATGCCTAGTTGCAGATCATCTTGAAGTTTGTTGTAAGTGCACTTTTAAAAGCAGAGAAGCTGAATAAATGCTTGCATATTTAAAAAGAGATGTTTTTTGTCCATCTGAGGCACATTTTCTGTGTGTATGTCTTTTTGAAGAAAAACACAAGGACAAAATAAAAATGAGTTATATTCATGAACAGACTGCCGCTGCATCCTTGGCGCTGTAACGATGGGCATGTTTTAGTGTGTTTCCTTCAAGATGGCTAAAAGGAGCTAAAGAAGAGGAGATGTTCAAGTCAAAGGAAATCATTGAGCCTTTCACAACCATAGTTCACTCAGACAAACAGATCTGGTCAATGTCCCCAACCAGTCATAGTGAATTCCAGTTCAAAACTTATATGAAAAAAGACCCCCCCCCCCACATATTGCATTCAATGATGTGAAGCCTCCAAGGTTGTGAAAACTAAAGGATTAAATATTTGTATTTGATTCAGCTCAAATAAGTGAAGTTTTCTTAACATTTACGGCGATCTTTTGATAACACAAGGGGACAAAAGACCCCTGCAATGCATTCTTGAATCATTGCTGGGGGACAAGGTGGCTTGTTTGAAATAACTGAAAGAAAATTGTGTATTTTCAATGTCAATAACGTTATAGTGCTTTCATTGATTGTATTTGTGTTTCTATTGGGGCTCCTTTGAAGTGCTCCGTAAAGGACAAGGAGTTCAGCCAGAGTGGAGATTAATGGGATGAAGCTTCATTGGTAATATGTTTTTATTTTATTTGTACCTATACTTTTTTGTCCATTTTTAAATGTCTGTCACCTTTTGATGTTTTCTCTTTCTAACACATTATATATATATAAAATAACTTTAATTTTGCGTTTAAAAGTCACATGAAAATAGATTTTACTGTAATCTTTTCATGTTATCTTCTTTACTTTTTCAATTTTGTTCCTTTGAAACAAACACTTTCCCTGCCATCTATCAACCCATCGCCACATTTGTGATAGAGTCTTGAGCTGGTTATTGTATCAGGGCTGTTATATATGTCAGCTTAACACTGATGGCCACCCTAATGTGACAGAGCTCTCCGGGTTACATCTCTCTCTGCTGCGTTAAAAAAAATCCTCTGCAGAGAAATGCCATACATCCCATCTTCAAAAAAGAGAAAAACACACACACACTGTAAAGGTTGCTACAGAAAGTCAATCCTATCTTCCTCTCCATCCCTCCGTCCCAGCTTCTCTCCTTCCTCGGACCAGTCACTGACAGCACAATGCAGAGGTAAAATCATAGAGGCTTTTCCACATCTTTCTGTGTGTGTGTGTGTGTGTGTGTGTGTGTGTGTGTGTGTGTGTGTGTGTGTGTGTGTGTGTGTGTGTGTGTGTGTGTGTGTGTGTGTGTGTGTGTGTGTGTGTGTGTGTGTGTGTGTGTGTGTGTGTGTGTGTGTGTGTGTGTGTGTGTGTGGGTGGGTGGGTGTGTGTGTGTGAGAGCGATGCTTTCGGAGACAAAGACCCCTGCTGTAGGGAGTCCTGTGGGAAAGGCGTGCGGCCCGGGAGATGTGAGCGCGCTGGCGAGTGATAATGTCAGCTGGAGAGATACGGCGTGTCATTTTACACAACCACACATCAAAAAAGACAGTGGGGGGAGAGAGGAGAAGACAGCATGTCATTTGTTTGCTTTGATACAAGATCGCACCGAGGGAGGGACTGGAAAGCTCAAAGTGTGTGTCGGTGTGTGTGTTTGTGTGTGTCTTCTTGACGTATGTTTGTATGTCCTGCATGTAAGCAGATGAAGGGATAGGGTTTCAGGGATATATCCTGCATGTCTTGGATTGAGTTACACATAAATGGACAGACGGACATGAAGAGTGGCACAGTTCCGTCATGCCGCCCCGCGTGTGGCGTCATTGAGGTCGTGTCACACACAGCCACACACTTAAATATCGCTGGATAAAATTGACCCAGTTTGGATGAATATTGTACAGACAGAGTACTGAGTTAACTTGACCCATTAACCAGCGTTTGAAGAAGTATACTCTCTCACTTAAGCAAAAGTCCTGCATTCATATTTGCACTGTACTTAAGTAGAAGCATTAGCATCAATACATGCTTTAAGTGTCAAAAGTAATAATGCAGAATGGCCCATCTCACTAAAATGTTATATTCTTAGATTTGTTATGTATTAATGTATAAGCACCACTGCTGGTAACGACTGGGATAATTCCAACCACTGCAGGGTGCCTAATCCATAGTAATCCATCATAATTCATTTGATGATTTATTTTTGTAAAATGTATCTGAATTAAAAATGGCTAATTAACTGGTAACTAAGATATTAAACCCCTAGCGCCAAAGGTTAGTTTAGTGAAAAAGTACAATATTGGCTTCTTAAATGTAAAATATATGGTTAAAAAAAGAAGTAAAATCATGTAAATCATAATTGTATTAAAGAGCAGTACTTCAGTACATTTACTTTGAGCCCTACGTTGGTTTTTACTACAGTCATTTTTATATAACTCCTAATAAGCCATATTTTAATATGTTATGTTAACCGCTCAAGTTTATTATGCTCAAGTTTATCATGCTCAAGTTTTACCTTTAAGCTGCCACAGATATATAGTAAGTTTTACAAAACAATGTGCCTATGATATTCAAAACGGCAAAGCAAATGCATTGTATAAAACATTGAAAGCTAAGAAAGTGACGTGTAAATACAAATTAGAAAATAACACGTGTAACATAAAGCGTTATGTATTAAAATCCATCATCCATCCATAATCTCCATTTCCCCTTCCTTCTTTGAATCCCAGGTGTGTACAGTCACTCTTACGCCGCATACAAATTCGAATAACTTTCATTTGCAAACACTTGTCAACAGTTTCCTTCCTTCCCTTTCCTCCTCCTCATGTCAGTGTGTAACATACAATCATGTGTGTGTGGGAATGTGTGTGTGTACATTCACTGCTTCAGTAAGTACATCTCCATTGCTCTCTGACACATCAATGCATATGAACTGGAAGCTAATGGTATCTCCCAAAAAGCTCAAACTCCAAGGGTGTTTTAGAAAAAATGTTAAACTGTTTAATTACAGCAACATTCCCTTATAAAGTTAGAACAGGTTGCGTACGATGGAAATTATTTGACGGTTGATTCTTCATCCATAAATACATTCCTCTATTTTTTACTTAATTTTTTAAAGAGAGGATGAATATTTCTTTTTTAACTCTTCAGGTGCCGTCTTGGCTGGTGTGTTTGAGCCTTGCTGATGTATACCTGTCAGATGAACACACAACCCGGGCTCAAGGCTTGTTTTTGGACTCCACTTGTGGGTCAGAGGTGTTTCAAAATGAAGTGAGTCCTTGAGGCATAGAACAAGATCCTCTCTCGCTCTCTGTGGCTGTCCCTGCCTCTGGGAAGAAGTGTGTGAGTGTGTGTTAAAACAGCTTGTTAACACGTACACCACTGCCTTGGCTGGGACTCCCTAATTATTCCCTTCCAACTAAAGGCCAAGGAAAGGAGAGAGTAGTGATAAACACACTCTTTGCATGTCTCACTTTAGTGTGTGTGTGTGTGTGTGTGTGTGTGTGTGTCTGTGTTTGTGAGACACGCAGCAGCTGTGACAGTAAACATGTTTATGAAACACCTGCTAATGGAAAGCAGGCGTTGATTGTCTTCCAGCAATCAGAGTATATTTGGAGAGCGATGCTGAAACTATTGTCTGCGATGAGGCTAGACACACACACACACACACACACACACACACACACACACACACACACACACACACACACACACACACACACACACACACACACACACACACACACACACACACACACACACAGTCATTTATTATTGTAATACACCCAGCCTTGAGAAATGCAGTTTCAGACAGTCTTCTGTTGTCTTTTGCATAACCACAGAGGCGGCAGTGGTATTTGTGTGTGTGTGTGTGTTTGTTTGTGTGTGTGTGTTTGTTTATGTGAGTGTGCATATGCAGCCTTCCCACTTTGTCTTTTTATTTGTAAACATGCACACTCATATGTGTACCAAAGTGGGTGTGGGCACATATGAGTGTGTTTGTGAATGTTTGGATAATATGGTCTCTGCGCTGCCTTACCGCTCTGGGTCTGTTTATTTGTGTGTGTGTGTGTGGCTGTGTGTGTGTTGTGAGACCTCTCTTTGGGTTTGACTCTCAAGGCATTGTGGAAATGTTGTGGGGGTTGTTTGTAAACATCAACAGCAGTAAGTTTTATTTTATTGTGTCTTTATTTTACGACATTATTCCCAGATGGCTGCTAAAGTTTGCAGGTTTGAATGCGTCTACCACACATGTCTGCGCTCCCTCGCCTCACATGTGCTTTTGCTCTCATACGCAAACAAACAACACGGTCTGTGGGGCTGATGCGTTCAGGAATGAGCACTGGAGGAGAATTCTCCCCCACATTTCCACTCAGGCCAGAATCAGCTCTTTTTCTTTTATCAATCTAAAATCCTGCATTTAAGGGATCACAGTGAGTTATTCAAGTTAGTGGCAGGAGCTTTTTTTTCTGCCTTTTTCCCAGCTCTGTGACACTGTGGGTGAGCTCTCCCATATTTCTCTTTAATTAAGCCAGGGAAAACCTTGTAGTACAGCCAACCCAGCTCATGTAGCCACTTATGTTTTAATTTAATTACCTGTCCACTTTGATAATTATTTCCCCTGATTAACAGGGAGAGAAGGGTTCCTAAATGGGAATTGGAGATGGGTGAGAGGGCCAAACAGCGCTTTTCTCTTTTCACCGAGAACAAGAAGGAAGGTGTGGACTTAAGATGTCCACGCCAGCCCTTTTTCTTTTTCGGTTTCATTTTTGGCCCGCTTTAGCCCTGCCTGGCTCGGCTTTATTTACAGTAGGCAGTGCGGAGTCTTATTGAGTTCCCTGTGCTCTGTTTAATCTTGTCATTTTATGCAACAATGAGCTAAAACAGGCAAACAACAACAAATCATGATTCTCCAAACAGGCGTGGGTGATTGATATCTTTAGTAAAAATGTCAACAGTTACACAACAGCAAGCACAAAGATGATTCAGTCTCTTCACCCTCTATTGTTCTTCTCTTGTATTCTTTTCCTATCATTTGGTTGTTTTGTCTGTTAGTGTATTATCTGTTATCTGGACTTCAGGAAGAGTAGCTGTTTCAGTTACTAATGGGGATTATAATAAAATCCGACACATCTTTAGTTATAAGATTGAGGTTGTTTGTCACTATAAAGATTATACGTACCCACACTGGTGTCCTGTTATAAACATTCTTTTAATAACACCGTCTCATTTTTTCAATCAAACTTGGAAGTGCACCTTGATGATAACGGCCACTTAAAAAGCATCACTGATCACCGTCCAGTTCCTCACATTAGCGCCCGCCACTCCTCTTGAGATTTATTGGAGATATATAACAAAGTGTTCCTGGCAAAAGACACGGTCAGGCTCAGAAGAGAGGTGAGTATAAAATAAAATATGGGTGCTCATGTAGTAGTTAGATTCACACACATAAACACACACCCTAAACATTTGCACACATACACACGTATTTTAGTGGTATTGATCGTGCTAATGAATGTGTTGTGATTTACTGCGGCCGTGGCCCATTGTTGGGTGGTGCTGTGATGGACTGCCATCATTTTCCAATGGTAAAAGCTCAGATAGAGCAAAGGCAGGAGGGCAGAATCTCATTTAATGGCCAAATCAAAATTATTCTAAGATCTTCTTATGAGTTATGGCACTCTTTTTTTTCTCTCACTTTTTCTGCGACAGGTATGATGTAATTTCCAAATTTCATCAGAGACAGTAATCTCAACACTGATTATGCTGTCAATTAGTAAATGAATGTGGTGGTGAGGTGAAGAAAAAAGGTGGTAATAACTCTGCAAAAGGATTTGTCAGCCTTCCAAAATACATAAAGGACATAGTGAGGGGGAGACAGTACAAATTGTCCAATCACAATATAACTGTCTATTCGCAAGGTAAGTGTAAAACAAGAAATAACCCATTTGAAATTATTTAATGCCTTTTTTTGTTGTTGTTGAATGTAGCATTTCTTAGGTTGAGGTAAATCTTTTTGGCACTAATCAATAAAGGCTTCCATGCAGTCAATAGATGACACTTGTATCGCCAAATGGTGTTTCAAGAGTGAAAAATGCAGAAAAATAGACTTTATTTAAATTTGATATATAAACCGATGCACATTTTTTAAACTCTGAAATTAACAAGTGTTTAAAGAAAATCAAAGTGTTTTTAAATATCAGGCTGCTTCAGTTTGTGTGATCGTTCTTTGTTTCTGACGGTTTTTTAGCTCAAACTCTGTGCAGGCTAACATCTGTTCCTCTCTGCCTCCACAATAGCACAACTCAGCCGGGATGCAAAGAGAGGTCAAAAGATCAGTGCCTTCCCCTTACACACACGCGCGCATACACACACGCACGCACGCACGCACGCACACACACACACACACACACACACACACACACACACACACACACACACACACACACACACACACACACACACACACACACACACACACACACTGGGACAGAGGGAGAGAGGGAGAGAGAGATACCTCAAACCGGCTGCTGTTTTCCTATTGTGCGCCAGGGCTTTGCGAGGATAGGGCAAGCGATGAAAAACGCGCACCTGCTTTAGAGTAATTACGGTAGCGCAGCAGCAAACTGTCCCTCTCGCAACACACACACTCCACACTCGTTCACTCGCACAGCCCTAGTGATTCAACCCTGATTTCCAGCGAACGAGCAAGCAACAGACGGGATGCCAAAAAGTGAGGACCGGTGGAGAGCTTGTTCGTGCTGAAGAAGCCTCTCGAAGAGATAGCGAGGGGAAGCAGACGCAACAAAACAAGACGAGAAGCTGCGCGCTTTCTCCGCGGCAACTTGCGCACAGTGCCAGAGTTTTAGCGGCAGTATTGTTCTGACTTCACTCCAGAGGGGCCACTCCGAGGAGAGAGGACGCACACAAAAGGGAAAAGGAAAGGACTAACGAGCACGCTTTGTCGTTTAAAGTAATGGTCCTGCGGTCTTAGATCCTAGATTTCTCTGTCTCTCTCTCCCCTCTCTGTTCCTTTCCATTTTTCTTTTTTTGAGATTTTTTTCGTCGGTTTGTGTCCCCCTTTGTCGCCGCGAGAGAGTGGACGCATCGGGGGCTCGAGGAGCAGAAGCGGGGCTGTCCACATGGTCCAACCACTGGCGTGAAAGTTGACTTCTTCAGAAAACAAGAGAACAGGTTGATGCATTATCTACACTCTCCTTTCCCACTTTGTTTGAACCTTCCTCACTCTTTCCTCACTCTGTGCTTCCATTGAAACTCTCTGACACACACATTAGTCTAGTAAACGGCAAAAACAACTCAAACATCAACTTTTGCATCGCACATTGTTTGTGAAACATCTCCAAGTCAGCCTTAAAATATATTACAGTATTGGAGAGTATTATAAAGGCTAGCACACGCGGTGTTTCCCTCTTTGTGACTTCCCTCATGTTACACTGTAACTTTCTTTTCACCGGATCGTTGAATGCTAAACTTATCAGCCACGTTTTTAAATCCTCTTTGAAGTTTTCATCAATTTCTACAATAGAGGTGCATCCACTTTCTTGTGATTTCTTCGCAACTTCCACACTTGTTATACACAGAATCAAACTGTGGTTTATTTCAAACGAGGTTTATTTTAATGGTCAATTTATCTGAACTCTTATTATTGATCGAAGCAGTTTAGTGCACTGAGAGACCGGTGTTTATAGAAAGTGTCAGAGGAACAACACAAAGTGTATCTCTCAGGTTAGGATTAACTAAAATGTCGGGATTTGAATGGAGGCAAGAATTTAATTTTGCGTGGCCATTATTAGCGCTTGTTAAGGGATTTGATAATAAACACCACCGTAGGTTATGTGGTGATCATTTGACACACCCGTGTGAGAGTGCTTTGTCATCGCTTTACCTGTTTAACTCTCAGCCGTTGAGCACTGTCTCCTATTATATCCATTTTGTTTTGGAAAATGTAACGATAACTTTTTTAATTAAAAAAGGCTCTAAATCCTTACCCGAGGATATACACCCCTTGTTTAACGATAGGGGAACATTCTTTTTTTGGGGCATTGTCAATAGGTCAGGGGACTTTCTTTTCAAACCATTTTGACTTTTGAAATCGGAACCGCGTTAAGTAGCATCAGAGTTTTTTGTTGTTTCCATAATCTCACCGGATTAAATAAATAACAATAAAGGCCTTCAATTGAGGGTTTTAACAACAGGACGTGAAGAAAAGTTGTTAAAGCATAATAAAAGTTTAACGGAGAATATTAAAACGGATCTAATTTGACAGTGATAATTAGTGCATTATAACACCGATGCGTCTGATTTATTCATAATTCATAACTGATGGCACTAAATAAAAATAAAACGTTCTATATGAATACCTATACAAAGAGGCCCACATATTTAAAACAGACTTAGACAATGTTATAGGCCTACATTTAGAAATTGAGGGGGTTAAAGTCTACATGGAACCTCTGCATGACCCATGTTTTCCCTTTCTTTTTGAAGTCACAACCCGTCTGAAATCAGGCCCACACCACAAAGGAAAATTATATTTTCTTCATAGAGAAAAAAAGAAGTATTACCGGAACTATAATTTTTAAAATGACATTTTATAATGAGATAAACAGATTAAAATCCACCCTTAATTTGCGCGACTGCCCACAACACAACACACAACATGTAACATCTATTTACAGTAAGTGTTGTTCACAATAAGTTGTTATTTTCTTCTTTCCCACCTAAAAATAAAACTAAAGAAATCAAATATGAAACATCACAACATTCCCTCATGTCAGATGGACTCATGTCCCGCGTGATGGAAGGGTTCAGACAAAAAAGAGGGAGAGATGAAACGACAATTAATCGCTGTTAGTTGTCTGTCATTGAGAGAAAGCATACAGGCCGTGTGGGTGCACCCTGACACGGGCATTATTGCCCCGTGATTGATGGGCGCCGGGGCATTTGGCATAATTAATTTTATTTACTGTGTCCTCTCTCTCCTGTTGTGTCCCCCCCTCCCCCCCCCCCCCCCCCCCCCCCCTCCTGTCCTCTGTGGTGGCATTTCCGCGACGCGATGACACACTTTTAATTGCACTTTAATAGAAGATCCAGCGGGAATGAAAAAGCTCTTCATCACGTTTTATGACCTTGTCACATTTCTGGTGTCAGACAGGAAAGCAGGTATTGTGTGGTGGCTTCGAGTCCCAGGAGTAAGGTGTTTACAGAATTAGGAAAAAACTTTATTTCACCTATGAATAACACATTCATGCGAAGCCTTCATAAAATCTGCATCAATGTTTTAAATGTTTTATTTAAATCAGCATATTTTGATCAATATCTGAATTTTAAGATTTTTTTATTTTTACAAAGATAGAAATGCAACTGGTCCACAATTTGCATTTCTGTACACCTGAACCAATTTTTATAGTGTGACCACAATTAGCACAAATGAGCTGACAGCATCTCACAGTTAGATCATTCTTAAATGCTGAAATGATTTTCCAGGAACATGGGGGGGGGGGGGGGGGGGGGGGGAAATCCAGTTTTGACTTTCTTTTAAAAATTCATGTAGCTACATGTTCTTCCAGCTGCTTCAATTCTCTCTGGCACAGTGAAGGCTCGGCAGCTGACATGTCTCAAATACTGTAAAACAACCATGTTTGGATTTCCAACAAAATTCAGATTACTGAACAATTTAGTGAATTGTAAATTTTATTTAAAATGGCCTGACAAACCTTCAAAAGAAACAAATATAAAGCTCAGGGAGAACAGCGAGACACTGCTGATAGGTAGAGGATTTTTTTTTAATGACTTCTACTTGAACACTGCAGCATTTACCAACAGTAAAAGCTCATTGTAAAGTTATCATTTATGATGTGCTTTGCAAATTCATCACATCGGTGAAGGCTTTTCATGGAAATAAAACAATGAGATAAAAGAGTTTTTGAGAATTTGGTTTGAAAGGAGAGTGTATGTGTGCAGGAAGCCAGAGGTGTCAGAGACAGATTGACTCTCTGCTCTCTGTCGGCTATTGTGCGTCCGTGTGTTTGCCTCAGCATTGCCACCTTTTTTCATCTGACTTGCCTCAACACTTTTCCTTCTTTGCCTTTTTTTCTTGCCTCCTCTCAACAGCTGTGTCTTTTCCATGTCCTGTTTTGTTTCATTGTTTGTAAGAGTCGCTCATGTGCTGCTGATTTTTATCAGTTTCAGACTCTGTTCTCCAGCAGACAATTGTTTCTGTTATGCTTACTGACACATCACTTAAATTATGATTTTCAGGCCGGCCAGCCTGTGTGTGTGACTGTGTTCCGGTGTGTGACTCCGGCACATGTATGAGACCGTCTAGAGACAGGCATTAACGGCTGTGAATCTCATGCGCTTTAAAAACCCTTCAAGCAGGATTAAAAGCCAGCAACATGATTGTGTTAGTCCATAAACTCACTCAGAGAGTCCTTACCTCCAGCATGAGCGTGTGTGAATGTGTGGAAGAGTGTATATATCTGAGTGCGGGAGTGTGTGTGCACAAGAGTGCTTTTTCTCAATTCACCTGTCCTGCTTGAGTGAAAATGGACAGTATTTGAAGTTTTAAATGTCCTGTGCGTCGGTAGCGTTGATGGCTCGCCTGTCCGTCTCTCCATCTCTCGCTCTCCCCTCATTAGAGCCCTCCTGCTCCCAAGCCCACAAGTCTGAGTGGGCTTTTGGCACCAAAGTGATGTTGAAGAGCAGCCGTATACAACTCTGCTATACATGTAGGATTTGACCTGTGATGGATACTCACAGGTTTACTTCTACTGCAGCACTTCAGTGCATCACCTGCTCAAAAAAGCTGAAATGGTTAAATTGTCGATATCTTTTAGATGGGGTTTGAGAAAAGCAAAAAATGTCACTGTGTATGGAGCGAAAGCATACAAAAAAAAAGATTGAATTATTGAAAGTGTTGATCCTGCAGCTTCCGTTACGGTGTGCGCTTTTGAGCTGAACATTTCTGGGGCTTTTAAATGTGAAAATGGTGTAGGGTAAGCTATTCTATAGGTTGTGACAATTGTTTAAACATGTCTTAAAGTGAAACGTATTATAATTTAGTATATATTAGATTTTTAGGGATTTTCGTTGTGATTTAAAAAATTGGAAAATGGAAATCTACACGTCTCCATGTGTAATCACTGAGTAGCATTACAATAGCAATCACGGCTTGTTACCTCTTTAAAAATATGTTAATGAAATATAATTGACAAATTAATGGATTAAATGAAGGTGTTATGTATCAAGTGGGGGAGTGCTCTGGTTGTGTATTGAAGTGATTGACTGCACAGTGAAAGTGCCGCCACATTGCTATAGTCTGAGGCCTGATTAGACATGTGGTTCTAATTGAACCTGTTATTCAGGAGAGGTCGAGGGCTGAATAGTTGTGTGTGTCTGTCGGTGTGTGCATATCATAAATCCCACACGTTTTCCAAAGATGAGATGTGTTTTTAATGACGGGTCAGAAGGCGGTGTCGCGCAGGAAAGTTGCAGGACAGCAGAGAAAATGGAGCGAGAAGATGCCTTTAAGTGGTTATTAGGAAGTTGACCACCTGTGAGATTGAAAGAGAAATTCTTCCTTTGTTGTCTTTAGCCTTTTGTGTCTTTTAAAAGAGCTGTCATTGCATTCGTGATGACAGCAGCCCCGCTCGCAGTCCCAACCTCATTCTTTAAAATCTACGCACTTTTCTCCCTCTTGATTGATAAGCTAATCATTTTTGCTCCACACAGTGGTTTAGCCTGTGGTCATTAACATGTCCATGCGTTTCAGATGAGCTTTTATATGTGTGTGTGAGTGTGGGGTGGCTCAGAGATGTGTCTCCATCTCCTCAGAGCACGGGCCCATTAACAGCTGATGGATGTGGGAAGGAGTGACCCAGCAGCTCAGAGCGGAAGAGACTGTTTCCTATGGACACGGGGGGGAAAGGGAAGCAGAAGAGGGACGGAGCGAGAGATATAACGTATGAGTGAAAGGCTGGTAGAAGCGCAGGAAACGGCAGTGCGAGGGTTTTTAGGCGTGGGTCATTATAGCTGAGGAAGCATTAGATCAGCCTCTCCAGAGTACGCCTGGCACCTGAGGCCATGGCTGGAGCTGAAGGAGAATGAGAGCACAGATCGGGAAGTTAGGCAGTCGGACCTATCAAGTGTGAGTCCACAGCGAGAGAGAAAGAGTCATGAGGTCAGCGGCAGAGCCAGGTAGAGCACATGAGATGGTGGGCTGAAGCCGAAGGAAACACCAGAGCGGTGTTGAAAGTGAGCCTGTTGTGTTCGAGCGGAGCGTCTTCATGAAAAAGCTCCCATCGGTCGCTGTGTCCCCTGCTAACTCTGCATTGCTTCTGACAGCTGTATTTGTGTTATGGATTTTCCTTCACTCCGTCCCGTCTCCCTTTCCTTCTCCCCTGCCTCCCTCTCTCTCAGTAGTCGGCTCCCCTCCTCTCCATCGCCTCCACCCTATGACCTTTTGTAAGCACTTCATCAGAGAGCCGTTGGTGTTTTCTAAAGCGCCGCGACAAACTGACAGGGCAGCCGTCAATCGAGCGGGGGGGAACCGAGGGAGCAGATCAGTGGAAAGCTTCGTTCAGAACAACAATGTGACTAAACTTTCTGCAGCACTGCTTTAATGTGTATTGAAAGGATGTCTGTGAAGGGTAGGTGACAGCTGGGAAGCGCAAGACTCGCAGTGTTATGGATACACACACACACAGATGCACGCACACGCATTTTTGCACATTTCATAAACTGACTGTAGAGGCGCGTTACGCAGCTCTGGAGTGCTCGTTTGTCCGTGGTGCTGCGGCGGTGAAAATCTGCCGAGCGGACGAATGAGCGCTCTGATAAAATGCTGAGATTTACAGAAGAGGAGGAGCGCACAGGGAATCATGTCCAGGTCCTTAAACACAACTTCAACCTGATTGATCTCAAATCACTTTTTTATCGTCTCACATTTCCTGTTGTGACAAATAACACCGCCTAATATTAAGACATCTTTCTCATTTCGTTTGATTTCCCTCAATCCTGACTGACATTATCAGATCTACCATAAATAAGATTTATTTTAGCATTTTTTTAGTTTTTGATTTGCATCAGAGTGTTTGAATTGCCTCAACCAGGATTACTTAACATTAACATATGGTGATAGGAAATTAGTAATGCAGTTTTTTCCCCTTGTCCCTGTTCTTAGCCATCCTGGACCAGGGAGGTAATAACCATATGCATCTCATTATGTTTTTCTAATCCGTAAAGTATCGGGATGTTGGCTAACGCAGGCGAAAGTGAGGCTGGAGCGTTGGCGCACCGCTCTTTTATGGTATTAGTATTTATGGTATTAGTTCCGGGGGACATGGGATGCCTACTTAAGCTATTAGCATGTGAGGCGCTGTGGGATGATCCATCCCCTGACAGGACGAGCTGTTAACCAGTGTTAAACCAAATCACAATAGGCTGCCTGGGATGATGGATTGACAGAGCTCGCTCTCACTACTTGCTTGGGCCGCCCCTCGCTTCCTGCTCCACTTCACGCACCCTCACATGAAGATTTGTTCGCTCGGGAATTAAGTTTGTCCAAAAAGTCTTTCAAAGAAATATAATCTTTTTTGAGTAAATATAATGAATATGATCTGGCCTATAGAAAAGGAACCACATGCTCTCTTTGTCTCCGTCTTGTCAACTTCTGTCCTCCTCCTCTTTTTCTTCTTCTTCCTTCTCCTGCTGTGGCTCTCAAGGTGAAGAGACTGTACAGGCTCTGCCCAGTGGGGTGCGGACTCTATGGCTTCTATAGTGCCCTTTCAGTGAGGGGGGGGGGGGGGGGGGGGGGGGTGCTGCTGCTGCTGCTAGAGCCACTATCGGGAGTCTTGGAGATCACTCACAGACGGGAGGGATGCTGTTCTGCATGTGTGTACACTCCCCGCGTGTGTGTGTGCGCGCGTGCGTGTGCAACTACAATTAACTGTCAATCAACCGGTGACCCTCCACCTCTCTCCTCCTCGGACAGAATTCCTAGGGGTTTTAGGTTTTGTTTTTCAGACGGCTGTCGGAAGAGAAGAAAAGCAAACAGGTCGTCGCTTTCCCAACTTGTGTGTATTTATTTTAGACATTTTATATTGAGGAGAAAACATGCTCCGTGTCATTATTTTTCAAGATTTCTTCATCCAAGCAGTATCTGGTAAAAAAAACAAAAGCGTTCCCAGGCAGAGCGATAGAGTGCTGTGTTGTTAAGTAGTTGGTTGATCAGCGGCCGTTTCTTCCCTCTGTGGCTGCTCGCTGAGCATTGAAGCTCTGTTAGTGTGTGTGCGCATACACATGCACGCCTGTGTGTGGTGGGCATTGTTGACCGAGAGACATCTGCCACTAGATTATACCCAGCTGTTATCTGAATAATTGTGTAATCCCCCCTCCCTCACTCCCTCCCTCCCTCTTTTACTCCCTCCTTCCTACCCTCGCTCCCTCCGCCTCCTGCTTTGCCCCCTTCTTGCCCCCACCCACATCTCTTCTCTCTCCGACTGATCAGACGGGGAGTGATGAGTCTCTTCTCTGGGTGGCACTTTTTCTGGAGTCTTTATGAGTGTGATCTTACAAGTGTGTGAGTGTGTATCTCCGCGGCCTCTGGTCACCAATCGTTGTCTGACATTTGTAGAAGGATTTTAGTCCCCCCCTCCACCCGCACGCTCACCCAAACTCACGTCCCTCTCCTCCCCCATCTCCCCGTGGCTCTCGGGGAAATAAAAGTAGCCTAATCCTGCCAGATCAAGATTGCTGTCCACCACAGCTTTACCAGCCTGTGAGTTAGAGCCAGCTCTCATGTTCCTGAGGAGCGAGAAGGCAGAGTGTGTGTGTTATTTGGCGTTTGGGCTGTTGGCCTTTGAAGCAGCTTTTGCTGGCAGAACGCTGGTCAGGGGCGAGAGGAAAGGAAGACAGTGAGCACAGAAAAACAGGAATAGCGGAGCTGTTTAAAAGTAGGAAAAGGAGTGAAGAAGTATAGTTTTTCACTATTTACATAATTGACTTGGTGTTTAATCCAAGGCACATTTCTAATTATTTTAACAGGCTGCATATTATACTTTTCAAATTAATTTACTCTTAGCAACTTCCTGTCATTAAAGAAATTATTTTCTAATTGTTTTTTAACATATGACATTTAACTTCAATACATCAATTTCAAATGAAAAACATAAAGGCTTTTATTTAATTTCAATTTATAATAATACAAAATTCTAGATTAAAAGAGAAATCACAGCATTCCCATAATATACTGCTTTCACATTCTCACTGTTCCCCGTATCTACAAAGACACAACACATTGTTTTAAGCACAGACATTTTTCCTCCTTCCACTGACAATGTTGGTCGACTTATATCGAGACATTTAAAACGAAAATGTTATCAACTATTATTTAACTTATACATTTTTGAACGCATTGAGAATGATGTTTCACACACACACACACACACACACACACACACACACACACACACACACACACACACACACACACACACACACACACACACACACACACACACACACACACACACACACACACACACAAACACACACACACACACACACACACACACACACACACACACACACACACACACACACACACACACACACACACACACACACACACACACAGCATGCCTGCCTGCATGCAGTTGCGAGGGCTGCCTTTATTTCTGGTCCGTGTTCTTTTCCCTGTCGGAGCCCCGATAGTCGCTCAGTGTGAAGGACTCAACACTCGCTGTCTCTCTTTTCTCCTCCTCTCTTCTGGTGCACTTTCTCCCCTCCATCTCCTCTTCCCTCTCTCCTCCTCTCCCTGCCATGCCCGTTGTCTCTAATTATCAAGGCTCTGTGTTCCCTCAGCCTCTTCATTACATCCTAGCTGTCATCACAGTTTACATCCAACATTTGCTACCTCTCCTCAGTCCCCATTTCAATAGGATCATTTATTCTTTATGACCGAAACGACAGAACTCAATGCGAGGTCATGAGAAGCTCTCTCTGAGGAACTGTTTTTATTTTAGCGTGTGTGACAGGGACTACAAATGCTTGACTAAAAAAAATATACATAATTGAACGATTCACAAATACATTTAAAAGAAATAATCTATCTATAAATCTATTTAAAAAAATACTTTTTAATGTATCAAAGTATTTTGCAAGCAATTTCTCAAAAGAGACACATTGAACTATTCCTAATTATTCTGATTTGTAAAACTTAGAAGTGCTTTTACTCTTTCAAATACATATTCAGTATGATAAATGTTTATTTAGTACATTTTGTGATATTTAAAAGCAGTTTTTTTGTAAGTGCCTATTTGTCCCTGCACAAAATACTGTGTAAAAAAGTTATTTGCCAGATTAGCTGATAAACACATCATGCTAAGACAAACAAAAATCCAGATTTCTGCTATTTTTAAGTAGTTTAACATTTGAATAACAATCAGAAAGTAATGGAGAAACCTCAAGAATATGTTATTCAAGGACTGTGGGCATTTGTTATCAAAAGGCAGCCATTAGGTTGTTGGATTAGCAGACACCACAATGCCCATTTTCACAGTTAAGGTCAGCGCTGCCATACGCAAACTGTAGCCCTAATCGGCAACTTCTGCTGCTGCAGGTTTCCATTGTCTAAAGGTCAGTCAGGAACAGTGCATTAGCCTCGGAAAGTAGTCAGCATAAACGAGGGAGGGGACCGAGGGAGGACCGAAGGACTAAAGTACAAAAAAGAGGACAGGAGGGAGGGTGAGTGGCAATGAAACCCTGGCATGCTTCATGGTGTCAGGCGGGCGTACGGCTTCGGGGGGCTTTGTGAAAAGTTTGCCTGCAAAACTTTGCTGAAGGCTGGGTTTGGTTTGGAGCGGCTCCCCCAGGGGTCCACTCACAGAGTGGGTGGAGGGGGGAGGAGGTGGGGAAGGGAAGTTGGAAACCAAAGAAGAGGAGGAGAAGGGAGCAGAGCTCAGAGAGCCGGCATGCCGTCACAGTTGTCCGTTGTTACGGCGCGCAGGCCCTTAGTCGCTGATCTAAGAAACACAACTCCTGCCTCACACCCCCTCCTTATCCCTCCCCCTCTTCCCTTCCCCCTTTTTCTCTCCCGTTTCTTTCCCTCCATTCTACCTCCCTGTCTATCTCTCTTTTAGCTTTCAACAGCTCTGCGCTGCGGTTTGAGCGCCGGTTATTAACATACAGTCTGCATTAGGGAACGGTGGCGGGGCTATTTGCTGGTAATGAGGATAGGGGGCCTGTGCTGTATAGTAACTTGTTTGACCTCTGGTTGAGGGGTCAAGTTCATCCTGAGGAGGTGTAATTCTCTCCTTCCTTAGCCCAAACACATGACTGCACCCTGGGGGGATGACGTGGGGGGCAGGAGGAGCGGGCCGAGGTGGCTCTCTTCATCCCAAATTTGAATCTCTGATCCCATTCTCCGCTCTCCCCGTCCTCTCCCTCGTCCCCTCTCTTCCCACAGGGTTAATTGAAGGGGAAATTGATAGTTCTGTGCGGTAATTGTGGCTTTGAGAATTGTCTGTCTCCCACGGAGAAAGATGAGGGCAGCTGTACTAAAGACGAGATGACGTGTCGTAAGAGAGAGAGAAAAATATGGGGAGAGAGAGGCAGATGGAAGAGCAAATAGAAAATCCCCCCCACCCCCATTTGCTACCCTGGGGGTGGGGGTTTGATTGGTTGATGATGAGGGAGTGTGTTGATTGGCTGATGACGAGCTGAGATTTCTGCGTAACTTTACGAGCTGGGCTCTAATAATCATTCAATTCATTATCCAATCAGAAGGACTCACCACACTGCTCTGTATCCTCACTGATTCTCCCTTTGAACCTCTCCATCCCTCCCATACCTCCCAGAGGAGTCGGGGATGGACAGATGAGTAGAGCGCGCTGTATCTGTTCGGTTCTGCTCTGCTGCTCGCTGAAGTAGAGAGAGACAAACTTATATTCCACTGATGCCAGAGCTGAATGGACTCTCTGCCTCCCTCTCTCCTTCAAGAGGGGCTTTTCTCTCCCAGGGGCAGAGCTTTATAATTAGTCTTCTTCCAGAAATAGAAAACTAGTTTTCTGAGGTGAAGTCACCCTCTGATGTGTGGGTTTTAAAGCTGTGAATTTAAATTGATACAGAACAAAGTCAAATCTATTATATATGCAGTATAGAAAAATCAATTTCCATCACAACCTGCAACATGATATTTTAACATTTTAGTTTTACAAAATATCCAAAATGAAATGACTGCAACAGAACCGTTTTTGGTCAGATATTTTTGTTCCTGTATTAGTGACAGCATGTCTTGTTTTAGCTCCCGGCTTAGTTGTTTAGTCTCAGCTCAGACCACCCCAAGGCTGTCACCCAGGCAACGTTGTATGTGTGTGCCCACGTTGTCTTTTATATTTAATTTTTTCATTGTACTAACATTTGCCAGTGTATTCATTTCTTTCTTTGACTTATTCCCTGCCATTGATTCCGTTTTTTTCCTGCACTGTTTTTTCCACCTCTTGCCCCCGTCCCTCTCTCCCCCTGCCTCTCCTCACCTCCCTCCTTTGCTCTTCCCCTTCCCTCTCCTTTCGCTTTCTCTGTCCGTTAATGAGAACGTGTTAACGAGAAAGAAAGATCTATTGGGTATAGCACAATTTATCAGAAAGGCAGAGGTTTGGAAGAAAAAAAGGCGACGGGCCCTTCAAAGAAGTCCTATTCTTGTGGTTGTGAATGTTTGATGAGACAGTGAAAAGTTCCTCCTCTAACGTCATGGTGTCTGAACAGAAGAGAACAGAACCGTTCTAATCATGCCGCGCAGAAAAAATGACTTCCAACCCGATTTAATTAACTGATAAGAAACGGCTTCAAATTAATTTTTCAAGGATGTAAGATTTTGATTAAGAAACTCCTAAAAGAAATAGACGAATAATCAATTTTTTAATCAACTTACTCAAATGGTAACTGGTTAATATGATAATTCTAGCAATTAGGGCAAATATTGTCGAGCAGCAGTTTCTATGCATCCTGTTAAAGGAATTATAATATCTTTACATCTAATTATCATGGTTATTTAATTTTTTTGTATGGCTACCTCTCAATTTTACCATTCGTTTTTTCATCTGCCATTATAGGGATAATGAAATGAGAAGTTGGCAAGGGTAATAAGATGAAACTTTTATAAGGGCCAACCTGAATGGGGCTTTTCACGCACCGTGATTGGATGGATATTTAGGAAAAGGGGAAGGGGAATTGTTCAGAAAGACATTATGTCTGCTGGTTTTACATGCAAAGCTGAGATGGATCTTTAGATGGATGATTCTTTTATTTCGTCAGCAGATTAAAGTAGCTCCTGGCTCCTCTGTCCACACAGTTTCAAATCATCTATTCAGCTGGAAGAGAGAAAGAGGGAAAAAACAGATTCAGCTTTGATTGAAAGAGAGATTGGGCAGTTCACCTGCTAGCGGCCATAAAATGTGGATGTATGTGTGGACGTATGTGCGTGTGTGTTTCCCTAATTGGACAGGTATTGTAGTGGAGGTGAAGAGGGGCCAGTTGAAGAGGGGTGGGGTGGGGGAAGCACAGGAAGAGCTGGCAGGGGGTTTGGGGCTTTAGGAGAGCAGCAGAGAGACCGGGTTCCTTACTTCAAAGAGGCCTTACAGCCTGGACAAACGCTAACCCCGCTCACATACCAGCGCAACACACACACACTCCACATTCACATACGGTGGCTCTTTTGCCTCTCATGAGATGAATATCCAACCCCTCTCACACGCCTTTCTCTGCGAGTCTCCGCTCTATCCCTCGCTCCCTGCGCGCTGAACATCAGTGGAGTCGTACGTTCACAGGGAAATATTGACAAAGCGTTTGGAGAGATGGAATGGTTCCTTTAATTATATGCTGCTCTTATGATGCATGGTTGTTTCTGTCTGGCTGCTTACGCTGATCAGCTGAATAGGTATTCCTGGCACAAAGCCCCCGTATTGAGCGTACATATTCAATTAGAAAAACGCATTAGCAAAACTTGGCATTTGTTGTTGTTTTTTTTCCCCCTCCTTGCTCTGAATTAATGGTTTTGATATGCTAATTAGTGGGTAATTTAATTTCAAAAGGCCTCAATTAACAGCAGCGTTGTGGACACGAGGAAGTTAAGCAGCGTAATCTAATTTGCATTAGTAACGAGCAGGGAGTAATTAGTCTCTAATTAGCCACTTCAGACAGCACTTGTGTTTACTTTCCTAATGAAGTGGAGGGACTTTTTTTTTTTACAGGGAAGCCTGCGTGTGTGTATGTTTGTGTCGTGTGTGTCCTGCATCGTGTGTGTGTGTGTGTGTGTGTGTGTGTGTGTGTGTGTGTGTGTGTGTGTGTGTGTGTGTGTGTGTGTGTGTGTGTGTGTGTGTGTGTGTGTGTGTGTGTGTGTGTGTGTGTGTGTGTGTGTGGGTGGGTGTGTGTGTTTGGTTCAAGGGGGGCACCAGAGGGAGAATGGCATATGGCTTACAGTTTGGCTCCAGTTACACACACGGGCACCCCCACACATACACACAAACAGGCACTTACACACAAACAAACACAAATGAACACACACACACAGGTCGGACCCTGCTGTCTCATGTGATTGGGTGCACACTCACAGTAGTTTTAAATCCATTGCAACATGGCTATGAGCTTTCATACACACGTCTTAAAGGATTGATTGTATGTGTTGGAGGGGTTTTATCTCCCCAGTGTTTCCCCTGGTATTATTGTATGTGGTGCAATAGCTTGCAATATTTTAATTTTTCCATTTTTTGTATATCCAGGCACTTGCTTCCAAATTATTATTGTTTGCATTTTTGAAGCATATAAACTGTAAGTGATGACGTTACAAAATCGTGGTTGCTGGCCGGTCTTATGCAGGGTTTATTTCTGGGATACGGTTGCCTGTGTTGACAACAAAACAAAACAGAAAAAGGAAAAACAGACAGCTCTAGACATTCAAGGATGGATACACATTCACCTCATGGCAAAATGTGTTGTTTTCCTGATGCTGTCTTTGAAATCATCAGGAAAAATACCCCAATCAACACTTAACAAAATGGTGGACAAATTACATCTTTTTTTCTTTTCTGGGATGAGCTTTCCAACAGTGGGAACTTTTCCATTCGCAGCCGTGTCAAAAACAAGTTGAAAACAACAGGCTTCCTCCTGGGCTTTTTTTTTGGAAAGGAGATGGGGTGGAAGGGTTGCAGGGGGAGCAGCATAGCGGGGCTTTAGGGGAGGGGGGACAAGCAGCTGCCCTATTAGCCCAAATCTGTTGTTCAGAGGAGGTTGGAGGAGGGTGGAGCAACACCACCACATTTCCACAAAAGAAAGCACACACTGTGTTCCTCAAAGAAGGCTAAATTCTCAGATTATGCCACAAATTAACGTCTGCTAACCTCCAACACCTCGTTGGGTGCAGATCTTCTCTTAATTTTTACCCATAATCCAGTGCAAAGGACAGAAGAGACCATGGGGACCCCATTAACTGACTCTGATGGGAAGGCGGTTTTCTAAAGGCTTTTCCCTAACCTTCCCATAATACGAGAGGCCAGAAAGTTGGGTGACTTCCTGCTGCAAAGAGCGGGGTCAAAGCGCCGGTTGGCAGAAGGAGTCAACACTCAGCGGACATGACACACACACACACACACACACACACACACACACACACACACACACACACACACACACACACACACACACACACACACACACACACACACACACACACACACACACACACACACACACACTGAATGGACGGTGTCCCATGACTAGTGTGATTTACACCCACCAAGAGCAGAATCTGGAAATAATTCAATAAATACAATGAATGAAGGTGCTACAGTAATTATGAGCCTGTTTCCAGCACTGACCTCTACCCATAAGCACATACACACAGATTTATTGGCACAAACAGCCCCAAAATGCACAAACACTGACACGTACACATCCATACAAAGGCAACTGATTTACAAATGAGCTGACCTGTGTGTTGGCCTTGCGCGCAGATAGGCTCACACCCCCGCCAGGATGCATAAATCACAATGGACATGCATATGCATGAGCATCTGAGGAGGTGGGATAAGTGTGTGTCTGCATGTGTGTATGTGTGTGTGAGCATTAGCCAGCAGCGGCGTTTGTATCGATCATTGAGGCTTAGTTAAGTGCCTTTTATTTCATTGAGTTAAAGTTAAGGGCCGTGGACAGGCCTCTCTTCTCTGTGTGTTGCTTTTGAATGGAGAGAGAGAAAGAAAGATAGAAAGAAAAAGAAGAAAGGACTCTTAACTGTTATTTTTTTTCCTCTTTTAGTGGCATCCGGGGATAGCACATCACATGAATGGAACCTAGATGACGTTTCACGTCCCTTCTCTCTGGAAGAAGTGGTTTTGGTGTTGGACCTTTGCCTGATGTGTGTGTGTGTGATGTGAGCTGCTTTAACCTCCTCTTGTTTTATGGACTTATACATGGCTCTGGATCTCACTGCTGCTAGATTAATTTACACACCACTCACACATGCTTGCCAAATCTCCCTCTCTCTCTCTCTCTCTCTCTCTCTCTCTCTCTTCTTCCCTCCTCTCTGAAGACAGAGCAGAAATTGCCTGGTGAGGTAAATAAATTACTTCCATCGATTGCTGTAGTTGAAGAGTGACTTTATCACAGTTTGACTTGTCCAGATACAGATCAGCATGTGACAGCCTGTGTTTTTTTATAATGTGTCTCTGTGTTATTTAGTTTACATGTGTTGGTGTGTGGGCTGTGAAAATATGTGTAAAATCTACCTGATGGATATCTCAATATATTAAAAGCTATTGCTCGAGCGACTGCATTGTCCATATGCTGTGTGTGAGCATGTGTGTTAGAGGTTGAATTGAAACAGGCCGCGGTGTGCATATTAAAGGCAGGTGAATAAGGCTGGCATTATTAGGTGGGATCTTACAGCCCACCTTGTGTCCAGGTGGGTTGTTGTCTGATTGAGTTTATCTGCCTCTCTTTATCCATCAGCACTGGTCACTGATAGGAGCCGCATATAGATGACTTAATGATACCGTCCTCTGATTGCATACGTTTGATCTACACCCATGTGTGCATACGGTTAAAACGTTCAGCACACCTTAACCCCCGCCATGCCCCAGATGTCACTTCTCCGAAAGAGGTTAAAAGTTCACCAAAAAAATCCAAGTGCAGAGGCTATGTGTTTTTCTATGTGTGTGCAGGCTGAGACACATGCTGTTTTAATAGACGCTGTGCTGACGTTACTGCAGAGGCCAAGAAGCCACCGTTAAAAAGAAAGGATTTGGAAAAAGAGCGAGAAAAGGCCTCATCTGTTTGCATTAAACAGTGGAAGAACTGACCAGTGAAGGAGCAAATGAGCAGCAGACGGCTAAAAGATATCTGCTTTTCTGGCTACGTCCCTCGCTTCAGATTTCCCTCCCTCCTTTTCTTCAGGCTAGATTGCTCACTTGGCTCCTTCTTTTGTTTTTTATCGATTTTTTTCAAAAGCTCAATTTTTCTGTTACAGTAATTCTTCTTTATATTCTCTTCTCTGAAATAAAGACACACATTTTCTTTGTTTTTAATTCACACTGAAACACTCGTCTTTCCTCGTGGTTTATTCTGACCCGTCTGTCTGTCGTCCACACTATCAGGTTCGTTTCGGCATCGGATCGACTCCTGATTTGAGAATTAATTAGGCAACGCGGTGGCGTCAGGGTTGGGATTTTAGGTTTGTTCGCTAGCTATTTTAGTAGCTAATTACTGAGGGGGAGAGTGTTAATTGGAATTCTCTCAGATAATGTGAACTCCTCTTCCCCTTTTTCTCCCCCGCCTCCACTAGAGTTTAATAGAAAATCACAGCACTTAATAGACCTCTCCTTCACAGTCGGCCCATGTTTTTAATCATTATTTATTTTAATGTTGAGGTTTCTGTCAGCAGATCAGCTGATGCATCTGTGGACAGAAGATGTGTGGATTTGACGTCATTGTGTGAGCTATACTGAGTAATCCTCTCAGACTTCATCAGGATATTGACTCCTTTACTTTACCTCTCACTGGGCACAACAATACAGAGACACAGAAATCAGCAATATATCACACAGAGAGAAATAAGCAAAGAACATGCAGGTTTATTTTTTATGCACAAAAAAAGCTTCGGTTCACAGAAAGATCCTCACGAATGCATGATTAATGTTTCATTGCATTTATATTCTTTGAAAAATAAGTAATGAAAAACATAAATTTGATAAAACTCATCTTAAGGGCTTACTTGATCTTTTTATTCATGTATTTTATGCTTAACACTGGTAATGATGAACAAAACGGGCCTAACCTGCATTTTGACTTCGCACTTTCTCCGTGGCCTGCGGGGCTACAAATGCTAATTCAGTCGTGCGTAAGTAGGGGGATAAAAACACAAAAAGAGATTTTAATTTTAAAGAATGTTTGAAATGAAACAATAGTTGCATTTGAATGTTGTTATAATTGGAGCGAATGGCTGGCTGTATAAACAGACTTCAGTTACTGGGGGTGTTTCCCTATCTGTGCTCTGTTTAAAAATTAAAACCAGCATAAAGCAGAGAGGGAACTAAATTAATATACAGTGAGAGAAGACTAATCAGAGATCTGTGGTTACATTGTAATTCCTCCGCCGTCCTAAACTGTGACAAAAACATTATTTAACATCTTTACCTCCGCTACAGCCTCTCAGCGCACACACACAAGACCTTACAGTATTTTAATATCACTGCTTGTATATTCTAATCCTGACACCACTTGAAATATAATTCCTTCTCCCATTTTAAATCACGGATGTGAAATTGCATTAAGGCAAGAGTGTGTGGGCATGAAAGCAGCGATGTTAAATGGACATATGAATGCAGGGGTGAATCCTAACCTATTAAGTACTTTCCTTATTATTTCTGAAAGTGGAGCGTGATAATTAGTTTGGTAGAAATCCTATAGTGGGGTGGAGGTATGGGTCTCAATAGTTGAGCCAAATTAATTTCTTCTGTCACCTTGAGCATATGTTCTTCTTAATAGGTTTAATTTATTTCACGGTGATTATCTTTTTTTTTTCTCAACCACTTGAATGTGATGCACATATTCACGGCAAAAAACCACTTCAACCGGCCCATGTGAATGGTACATTCATAGCTAAATATGATAGAGAGCTGCACGACGTCATTACGGCTTGGCTTCGGAGTCTTAGATCTGAGAGATGGCACTGTGCCGTTTTCCCAGGGGTCCCTGCTGCAGCGGCGGCCCAGTTGTCATGTGATCCATTTGTCTGGCTAAGAGCTCTGTTTTTCTCAGGAGTCACTCCAAGTATTTTTAGTCCTAAAAGTTAACAATCATTCCTGATGTTAAATCCATCAGGAACCTCCATGTGCCACGAGGTCGCTTTAATAATCTCCCCTGTGCGTGTGCGTGTGCGTGTGCGTGTGCGTGTGTGTGTGTGTGTGTGTGTGTGTGTGTGTGTGTGTGTGTGTGTGTGTGTGTGTGTGTGTGTGTGTGTGTGTGTGTGTGTGTGTGTGTGTGTGTGTGTGTGTGTGCTGAGGTTAGGTTGGACCATGGGAAAGTGGCATACCTGAGCGGATTACAGTGATCCCAGAGGACACTTTTGCGTGGGACACTATTCAAATACTAATTTCTTGTAAATTCAAGTTCATCGCCATTTTGTAACACCTCCGGCAACTCTGTTTTTCTTGGTTTAAAAGTAAACTGTGAGTTTGTTAGTTTAGAGCATACCTTATAGGCCTGCACTTGTGTGTGTGTGTGTGTGTGTGTGTGTGTGTGTGTGTGTGTGTGTGTGTGTGTGTGTGTGTGTGTGTGTGTGTGTGTGTGTGTGTGTGTGTGTGTGTGTGTGTGTGTGTGTGTGTGTGTGTGTGTGTGTGTGTGTGTGTGTGTGTGTGTGTGTGTGTGTAGCCCCCCAACCCCAATGTGAATGGTTTGTTTTTGATCTAGCAGGGATCACTCTAGTTGCCCTGTCTGGTTTCAACTTACACTGGTAAATTACACCAATCACTGAAATTACATCCCAACGACTGTGTGTGTGTGTGTGTGTGTGTGTGTGTGTGTGTGTGTGTGTGTGTGTGTGTGTGTGTGTGTGTGTGTGTGTGTGTGTGTGTGTGTGTGTGTGTGTGTGTGTGTGTGTGTGTGTGTGTGTGTGTGTGTGGTGTGTGTGTGTGTGTGTGTGTGTGTGTGTGTGTGTGTGTGTGTGCGTCTCCTCAGTGTTGACGTCATCTCACTGGGATGTTCTGGATGTCATGTTTGATTAGGCCGAATGTAGTCCAACTGTTATTTTGTGTTTTCCTCATTTAGGGGAAGTAAAATGGAAATGCAGCTGTTTGGTGTGTGTGTGTGTGTGTGTGTCTGTAGTCAGGCATCCGCGCAAATGAATGTGTGTGTGTTAGTGCTCCGCAGAAATGTCTGTGTTGTTTGTGGTAGGGAGTGCGTAAGAGTGGTTGTCAGCTGGTTGAATGTAAAGACAGCGTGCAGAGTGAAGCTGATAGGCAAAGTCTCTGTTTTATTCGAGCAGCTACGGTAAGGGAAGCTTGATGGGACAGAAACGCTGTAGTCTGCCAATTAGCGCACCAGTTATTGTTGGACCAGGATTATGGCAATAACTGCATTTGGCCAATCGGTGTGTGTGTGTGTGTGTGTGTGTGTGTGTGTGTGTGTGTGTGTGGATTTTAAACAATCTTCTTTTGGGACTTACTCCTTTCTTTATTACTCTTCTGGCACCTGCAATGTTCTCTTTCTGCGTAGTTTTTCAGCATTTTGGAAATGTAAACACTTCTAAAATACATCCAGATGTTACCAGCTGTGCTCCGCCACCACAAACACCGGGCAGGGACAGTGTGTGTGTGTGTGTGTGTGTGTGTGTGTGTGTGTGTGTGTGTGTGTGTGTGTGTGTGTGTGTGTGTGTGTGTGTGTGTGTGTGTGTGTGTGTGTGTGTGTGTGTGTGTGTGTGTGTGTGTGTGTGTGTGTGTGTGTGTGTGTGTGTGTGTGTGTGTAGGTGTCTGTGTGTTTGTGTGTGTCAAAGACTCCTTTCCTAACTATTCAATTACAGACAGACAAAATGATTGCCGGATTTTGTTGTATATATCTGCTTCTTTGTCTGAGTGTGTGCAGGTTTTCAGAGTGTGTGTGTGTGTGTAGTGTGTGTGCTGAAGAAGACTATTGTAGCCGTTAAAAGCTGCTGCAGGCGTACATTGGCTGAATCAAAGGCGGTATTACATTTGGAAAAGTCAGAACTGATGCAGTGTGACAAAGACTGTGATTTCATACAAACATTGACCTTATGTACGCCCCATTATCTCTCCTTCTGTTTCCTTCCCTTCCCTCTCGCTCCTATGGACACACACATTCACATAAAGCAAGACTAGCGCTTTTGCAGCAAAGCTCCATTAGGATGTGTCCTTTCAAGAGATTGGACTGAGTTCAAGCACTCTGTGTAGCCCAAGTTGAGAAGGGTCTAATTGTGAGGTGAATGGTGTTAATGTTTGTTTACGAAATGCCCTTTCATCCATACTCTCACAATACCTTCTAGCATTCTAATTAGCAGGTGTGTTCCCTACCTCTTATACTGATATTATTCTCCATTTCATTTTCACACATACTCCCCTACACACACACACACACACACACACACACACACACACACACACACACACACACACACACACACACACACACACACACACACACACACACACACACACACACACACACACACACACACACACACACTTTTCAACAGGTGCACAGTTTAAATGTCAGACTCACACCGTTTTAGTCATTTCAGCATACTGTGTGTGTGTGTGTGTGTGTGTGTGTGTGTGTGTGTGTGTGTGTGTGTGTGTGTGTGTGTGTGTGTGTGTGTGTGTGTGTGTGTGTGTGTGTGTGTGTGTGTGTGTGTGTGTGTGTGTGTGTGTGTGTGTGTGTGTGTGTGTGTGAACGTGTATTTGTTTATGCACTGTGGCCATGCTTAGACCCAGCTCCTTGGGGAGTAATTACAGAAGAGCTTTTCTGGCCATTTTCTCTCATTAGTGTGAATATGGAGAAAAGTCGCACAACCTCAGTTAGTATCCGCGCACACAACACACACTGAGACTTTGTGCACGGCAGAAGTCCAGTGCTAGGGCTGATGCTATGACTTAAGTCTGGAGGTACGTGGTCCACTTCTTTTCCCACAAGTCTATTTCAGCCCGTATCCTCTGTATACATACATGCCATGGGTTTGTGCGTGTTTGTGTGCGTTTCTCTGGTTCGACATAGAGCATCTGGACTTAGAGACTCGGTCCTTCAATTCAAACTGCAGGTTGTTTGTTTGGGTTCGCCCTTACAAACACACCATTAGGCCAGAGGACTATTCCAGGCTCTGGCCTCAGTTTAGCTCAGGCCTGCTGCCTGGCTCACTGGAGGTCCCTGCATGCAAACCTCAGTCCTACCAGAACCCAGGCAGATCCGAACCACAGCGCACCGCCCAGCCACCACAGTGAAACTCTAGCCTACTTCAACCCTGCTCGCAGCACGGCAAGCCTTAATGTCAGCTTGAGGGTTTTAGTGCGTGTGTCCTGTAGCTCGTCTTCTCTGTTTGAAAAGTGAACCCATCATGATGCAACAAGTCCATCTTTTCTGCAAACAAACAGGTACGGACAAGAAGAGGGCCCGAGTCTTTTTGACTCACAATCCCAGCCACTGAAGAAGGATTTGGGGATGATAGATGAAAAGAAGGGAAAAGAAAGAGAGTCAGAGGCAGCAGGGAGAGAAAGAAAACAACAAAGGTAGTTAGGACAAAAGCAGTATTGTATCATTGAAATTACTTGTGAGTTGAAAGCCTTAAAAGTCCTCCCCAGAGCCATGTCATAAAGCCCAGAGTCGAGGTTTGGTAGCCGAGGCCAGAGCCAGACAGCCCTGGCAGTCGAGTCCAGTGAGCTTCCAGTAACAGGAGAAGTAAAAATCAATTTGCCGTGAAAAAAGGTAAACAATCGGAAATGACAAATATGCAGGTTTTTCCACCGCTTTTTTCATCTCTTGATATTTTCACTGTTATTAAAGAAGACAAATGCAGGGGCGAGGAGAATGACTAGTCAGGAGTCATGTGGTGAGGGATCCCAGCAACGTTTAGGGGGAGGGTGAGAGGAGGGAATTGTTTTTCTTCTCCCTTTTCCACTACCTGAAACAGTCCAGCTGGACTTTTTACAGTTGGCAAACACATATACTCCATATTAGTATGGGTGTTGTGAACATGCCCACATGAGTACAAGTTAGCACTCCTGATTAAAGAGGCGGAGGTCAAAACAACCACGTGGATGGAGAAACGATTGAGGGGTGGTGGTATGGGGGTGATTGAGGGGTGGTGGTATGACGAAAGAGGAGGGAAGGGGGGGGTGAATCCTTGGGGGCATGTTTGGTGGTTAGGGGCCCTTGGAGGCCCCAGCGGAGACCTCCATTAGCGGAACGATCCAAGCCTGGGGGAGCCCGTATGGTGACGGCCCTGCGAGGCAGGGGCCAGTCTGTTTAGCAGCAGTTTGTCTGCACTGCTCATAACATCGATCCAGTGTTGAGCTGCAGAGATAGGAAGCTCTTTGCTGCTGAATAGGCCGAGCAGCAGTGTATTGATAGGGCAGAGTGGACCAGTGGAGGCCCGGTGACCATGTTGGTCACTTGGCTAAGACAGACAGATCTTGTTCAATACACACACCCCACGGCTGCCTTATGGTATGTTAAGTCCATCTGTGCATATGTCCGCGTGAGCGCTGTTGCACATCTATACGTGCAACGATTTGTGTCTTACAGGATCTAATCCTCTTTGCTTTCTCCACTCGTCCTTCTCAGATGAACAGATCTGCTGTGACTGGCTGGGAAAAATAATGAAAGGGGGGAAAAAGAACAAGCGAGAAAACAAACATGTTTCCCAGGCCCCAATTAGGCACTTTTATTGCCCCTAGATATGCACTCCCACCCTCCTCACTCCCCCCGCTCGCTCTCTGAAGTCTGCATACACAAAATGCTTCACTGAGAGTGCTTAAGCATCAGCAACAAAAATAGGTGGCAAGGGGACTCAGCAACAGCAGAGGGAGGCCCTGATGGAGAGGGGGGAGTGCCACTTTTGTCCATCAGTGTATCATCTTAAATGTGTGTTTTTCTGTTAGATAAGTGTGTTTGTGTTCTAGCAGCTCCTCGCGTCTTTGAACGCCGGCCGCACTGTTGGAGATGTGTGTTTTGTGGTTATTGTGTTTGTACAACATTGGTTGTTGAACGCTCACAAACAAAACAGTGCAGTTTGAACCGTGCAGAAGCCATCAATTCTTAATGAGATAATGACATGCTAACATACTCCCAGCAGCAGCAGCTTTGTTTACAGATGAAGACAAACCACAAACAAGACACAGACATGCTGAGCGCTTTAGTTTCCTCCTCCTATGCTCTTTATTCTCGCTACTTTCCCCCCTCTCCTCTAATGTTGCTGCGACTTTGTGCGTTGGCCAAAACTCAGCAAGAATAACAGGTGGGGAACATCTTGATGGTGTGTGTGTGTTAAATGTGTGTCTGTCTGACAGACACACACATACGCAGTAATGAGTCAGGCGCTATATTGTGGCTGCAGACCAGATTCCCTAATAAGAGAAGAATGTTGTCCATGGCATCCACAGTTTTCCACTGGAATCACACATTCATCCAGCCTGTTTCCTGCCCCGGGGTCTTCCTCTCGGCATGGACACAAGAGGAGAGGGAACCCTCTGTCTCCCTCTCGCCATTGTCCCTGGTCCCCCCTCATCGGCACATCCTTTTTCTCATCATTTTCAACACTCTTCTTTTCCCCTCCATCACTCAGGATCAGTTAATGTGGGCTATTGGAGCCCTTTCTTCTCTTTCTCTCTGTTAGATTGTGCTAGTCTGCTTCTGGAGTGACACAAGCACATGACTCACAAAGTGAGTCAGACCAATTCAGGCTTATTGCTGAGGAAATGGTGCTGGATTAGGAGGAGAGATGTCTTTCTCGGACTGGTACAGGAAAACACACACACACACACACACACACACACACACACACACACACACACACACACACACACACACACACACACACACACACACATACAGTAAGAAAAAAAAACATCTGCGGTTCGCTGAATCTCCAAATTAATGGAACTCTTTGTCTGGCTGTGGAGCAACTTTAAACAAACCAAGACTGAAGTTTAAAAATTCACATTCAAATACTTTAACCTTGAAATCTCCCCTTGCCAAGGCACCAGCTCCGTCTTTTTTTCATCTGTTAAATGTTTGAGTGTTTGATAGTTTGAGGTCTATAGCAGAACCCGCCCGGGAATTAATGTCATTCATATGCCCTGCGGAAATTACTTTTGAAATGCATATAATCTAAAACATGCAAATGAGGCTGACTTTGTGCACCCTGTTTAATATGAATTATCATTTTCTGAATACCTATTATTACTGCGTACATTTCTCCAATTATATTGTTCTTTTTTGGTCACTTTTGCATAAGGACGCTCATGTGCACATGAGGAACAGCAGAAACGCGCGCACACGCACTCGCTCGGTCACATGCTTATGCGTGAAGCGGCACACACTCACACACACAGCAGAATGTCTTTGTGATGGGTGTATTTTAATGAGGAGTAATAAGGATGGTAATGACCCAGTCCACTTCTCTCTCTCTCTCTCACTCTCGGTCTTTGTTACTCTCTCTCTCCCCCTCTGCCTGGCACACAGCTGTTAGTTTACATGAAGCCAATGGGAAGAGTAAGATGCATCTCATTTATAGAAGAAAAAAAATCAAATGCTGCCTTTCGTAGATTCTGCACAAATGTACCAGTCAAAAAGTCCTTAAACAGCAAATGAAAAAAAACAAGGCTGGGAATACAAGTGTTGCTCACCCAGTTTTCATTAGCTGGCTTAAATATTGATGCGTTCTAAAAGTGAACAGTGCATGTTTAGTTTATCTCTTTCAGTGATAGAGCACTGTTATTAATGTCCTTGTCCAAGAGGCAGACGTCTTTTTCCTCTTTTCTCCTAAATTGAAATGAAGGCATCCCTTTTTCAAACGAAATACTCTATTAATTTATTTATACTGCGCCATAAATTATTCTATTAATATTAGCATGTTCCAAATTAGTATGACTTCTCTCAATGTTCCTTCTACTTCTATTAATTAGCCTGCTTGTCACTATAACAAAGATTTTTTCTTTCTCTGATAAATTATAAAGGAGACATTTTTTAATACAATGAGAACCGCCTGAGAAATTATTAATATTTTACTTTTGGCCTGTAAGACATGAGTAGGGAGAAAAGAGCAAGAAGAACAGAAAACTAACAATTGCATGGAATACATTATATACTGGCATTGGTGTGCAACAGTGTTGATTTTTATTTAGCTTTCTTGAAAGAAAAAACGTGTGTGTGTGTGTGTCTGTGCGGACCCATACTGAATGCTCAGGGATATCATCTTGTTTTAGCACTTTTGGATAGGATGTGAATTAATTACCTCTGTATAACAGCTTGGACCAAGTTCAAAAGTACTAAAATTCAATTAATTTGAAAAGTGGACATGCTATCATTTTCTCTGCATGTCTCCTTTAAAGTCTGGCCTGTTTTTACTGTGGACTTATTCAATTATATTTGATTAAACTCGCTCTGATCCAATCTATTAATTAACTAGGAAATGCAAAGTGCCCGACTTGAAAGCCGATGTATAAAATTATATGTCCACTTTGATATTTATTTATTTATATTTTATATACCACATTTTATTTTAATCCATTGTAACCCTTTATTATTGTAAGGCGCTGTGGCTCATTTTCAGGTAATATTAAATCTATTCGCTTTATCTTCCATTTAATGCAACATTTGATCATAAATGTAATTTTGTCTCACTTACAGGCGAATACAACAAGTAACCTCTTCAGAAAAAATACTTCCCTCTTTCAAAATGTTGTCTTTTCACACACTAAAACAATTATCCCTTGTAATTAAAGTTAGTAAGTTAGTAATTTATATGCTGAAGGTGGAGAATATCAGTTTCTGGAATGGAGCAATTACTTGTTTGAATAGTAAGTTATTTTTATATGAACTGAAGGTTAGTCCACTTTTATATAGGGCTGAACATTCATGTATTATTGACAGGTAAAACATTCATTTATTCTATCAGACTAGAGAAGGCTAAAATAGAATTGTGTTTTCTGCCTGTGCGTTTATGAATTCTTGTCACTCATGTCAACCTGTTCTTTGGTACATGGTGGACCGAGGGTCAAACAGATCAAATTCAGCACACACCTTTCTCACGACACGCAAATACGAAAATTAAATCTCAATGTACTTAAATCATAGTTTAATATTTCACCTTCATGTCATTTGTCCATTTCCCATACTGACACCTTTTCAGCTGTGTCTCTCAAAATGTCTCTTCTTCTCCCTTTCTCTCTCTCCCCGCCCCTCACAGTGTAGGTCATTCTAATAAAGAGCTCTCGTAGGACAGAGCTGCTAATTGCTCCGCGACGCTCTAGCTGGTTTCAGATCCAAATAAAGGCACGTCGCTCTTTTTCCAAGCTCTTCTCCTGCCTGCCCTAACCCCCCCCCCCCTCTCTTCACCTCTGTTCCATCGTGTTAAATACAATCTGAGTATTAGCCGTGTGGACTGTCATAACCTGACCTCAGCCTCCATTACCTCTCCGGACAGAGGGGAGAGATGAAGGGGAAAAGGGGGATTTTTCATCCTCATGATCACAGGATGATATCCAATGGACACACGGGCACACGCACATGCACAAGCTTTTCCTCTTTAGGAATGTACAACCCGTGATTTTAGGCTCAGATAAATGAGGTGTGCATGAAGTCCGCTCCTTCTACAAATATTTGTGTGTGCGGTATGATCGTATGTGTGTGTATCTTTGTGTCTGTCTCCAGTATTTCAAACAGACAGCAGTCTGCAAGCTGGTAAATCACTTACTGCACTCTAAAGGAAGGGTCGAGGTGAAGGCAGGAGTGTATGTTTGCCCCGGTCATACACACATACGAAGCGATCTCATCGGTGCGGAATGTGCTGTGTGTTTACCTATGGCTCCAGAACCCACCTGACCGAGGGAGGCTAATCTTTATGGGCTCTGTAAACAGGGACTTTGTCTTCAGAGAACGGCAGGCGGGACAGCAGACACACAATTCACACACCGACATACACTACAAAGAAGAAAGGAGGGAAAGAACATATATGGCAGGTTACATACTGTACAGCAGAAAAGCACACAGAGGCTACGTGCACTCACCAACACTCACTTAAATGCTCAGACGGACCCAATGCCATATGGCAGACAGACGTATAGAAGAATTCCCCATGTTTATATAGCTAGGGATTTTCTTATCATCTGCAATGTGAGCCCCTCTCTTCTTCTCTCCACTCCCTAACAACAGCACTGGCTTCTTCCTTAGCCAGCTGCACAGCACGCTGGAGGTCAGCCTACAGGCCAGTGCTGCTAGCTCCTCTCTCTGGGTGGACGCTGCTCTTTGAAGCCAGCCAGCAAGCGAGCCAGCCAGTAGTAGATATTGGCCCACATCTTACTGACTATCTGTCTGTGGGATAATGGAGTTCACCTGTTAGCACTGGAGCAGGGCCAGGGCAGCCGCAGACAGCTAGCATTAGCCCATTGCTGTTAGCCAACCTGTTAGCGCTGGCCTGCTGCCAGAGTAGCCTGGAGCAGTGCTGTTAGCGGCTAGCTTTAGCCCTGTGTGGAAGCACAACCTGGCTGCTCTGCTCTGATATCCTGCTGCAAATCTGTCCTGCATTTAGCAAAGGCCAGCTGCTGAGGAAAGAACCAAACTTGGACATGGTGGTGATGGAAAAATGATTTGCAGTTTGTTTTTATGTGTGCACTCTCGTGTGAGAATACGTGTGTGTTACTTCTTTAGCTTTCGCCTGACCTCATTCTCTTTTATTGAAGTTAATACACGTCAGCTCAGAAATGCCACGCAGATATCCCTCCTATCCGCTCTTCCTCTCTTTCTGGCGTTCTTTACAGGAGTGTAGAGAATAATTGGCTCAGAGAAGAACACACAATTATTCAAAATGTATTTAGAATGAATTTAAAGCAACCAAAGTGTTGCTATCTCAAGTAATAAAATGGAGTATGTAAGAACTAGTATCTGAATAGGAAATTGCGTATTTAGTAAGAACCATAACAGTGGAAAAATCCTTTATCAGCAGCTGTATTGCAGCAACACAACTGAAGCATATTTGCATATTTACTTGTTTTTTTAAAGTAATAATTCATTGAAATGTGTTAGGTGTGATGCTGTTCTTAAAATCAACATGTCTTAACCATGGTCTTAACACGCACAAGGTAGCCTCATTAGTTAGATATTTGAATATCTGCTTCCTTGGAAAGATAAATAGGAAAGTGCTTAAAGGTCCCATGTCATGCTTTTTCGGTTATTACCCGTCCCCTTGTGTGTTATGAAGGTTTGTATGCATGTAAACGGTGTGCAGAGTAAAAACCCTCAATGTACACCCTGTAGCGAGTAAAACTCTAACACAGAAACACCTCGTTGGAGATACGTCATTGTCCATTGTTTACTTCCTGGGTATCGTGACGTAGGAATGGCCAGTAGCCTTGCCCAGAGCTATGACGCGATTCATGCGGTACCCGGAACCAAATGGACCAATCCGTGGAGCCGTTACGTTACGTCCGCGGAGCCGTTACGTTAAGCATGGATTGGTCCAAATTGACCAATCCACGGACTTCCTCACACACACACTCAGTGCAGGCAGCTCTGCTGATTTCTCCTCCCTGGCTGCAGGCTGATGACAGACAGTTGGGATTGCGGCGAAATTCTCTCTGCAGACCCATTCTCACAGCGTTTATCAACCTTTTTCTGACTCAATATCAAGCCACACTTATTGTTGTTACTTCGGCTGTGACTTTGTGTGTGCTCAGGGTGAGTTAGGCTGTGTTTCGCTGTCGCTAAACAAGGAAACAACACCTCCACGGAGCGCGATTCACAACGTCCCGACCAATCAGAGCACACTGTGCTCACAGGGCGGGTGGGGGCTGGAGCTATTGGAGCTACAACGAGAGTGAAATTCAGTGAATACACGTAGTTTACAGAGATGCTGTATGAGAAACCAATGTGAGTTTGGAAAATTGCACAATATAAATCTATTCTAGTAGACCTCAACAATGGAATTATTATTATTATTATTATTATGATCAGCTGCAGGGCTTTCGTGGAAACTCTGTCCTGAAACTATGATTGTTCAAGAACACCTTGTCTCTACAACAGTCACTACTCAGTGTTGACTTGTTTATTTTTTGCAACTCAATGTCTCACTGGGTGCCAAGATCCTTTTGCGATAGCATTTCCTTTTGTTTCATGTTGTATCTCTCACGTGGGAACCTAGTGATGGATACATTAGAGCCCAGACCTGATAGTTGGGTTTGGGGTTGAAGCAGATTCCCTCGAGGGCAGTATCACTGTTTATTTAGTGGCGCAGTCTTTGCCAGTTTGCATCGTGAGAAAGTGAGTACATGGGTGTGGAAGTGTTTACTAAATGCATATCTGTCTGTGTGTTCATGTCTCTGTCAAAGCATTGAAATGTAACAGCTCACACCCTGGAGCTGCGCCACTGACAGTAAATAGGACATTTTATGGACACAAAGACAGCAACCAGGGTCATATTTGTCATGGGTATTTATTAATTTGTGAATGTCAGTTGTATTGAAATAAAGCACCTTTGGGTATGACAGCTTAACCAAATGTGTTATGAATCCACACAGTCACTCATTGTCAACAGAGGCTCCTCCAAATTCTTTTTCCTGATTACAAAACAGGTTACAGCTCCAAATTCTCAGATTTCTGTCTCCGGCAAGAGTGTTTCTCTTGCTCACAAATATTGATTGAACTATCACAGATCATAGAAATAACCTATGTGGATTCTATTTCAGGGTGAAAAGTTTAATGTTGAACTTGCCACTAGTTACCAGGCATAACCAGAGGGAGGAAGACAGCATGCAGCGACAAATAGAAAGGCAGATCATTCAAGAGTCAGATGAAAGTAGATAGATGATGGAGTGTAGATACTGGTACAGACAATTATTTTTCCTTTTTCCTTACCCCCTCTCCCTCCACCCCTTACTCTCCCTCCCACCCTTATTCCCTCAGTTATTTGCCTAATAAGCAGCGTTCCTGCGAGCTGATGCAAGGCGGAGGAAACAGAACAGGCGTTCTGGGACTGCTGAAAATATTCCCACATGAGGCATAACATGATAAAGACTTATTATCTCACTAAGCTGCTGTAAACACAGATACACACATAAATACACACTGTACACAACGCTCTCTCACACACATTCACAGAAAGTGAAAGTGGTCCGGCTTTACGGTTCTGACGAGCTGTGACCAGGAGGAATCTGACAGAACCAATCCCTCCAACAAAGCCTGAGAGTCAGCCGCTGTGAGCCAGCTCACTGGGCATTTGTCTCTGCCTGTTTGAACTCCACACACCCAGAGCAGTGGGAAAGAGCAGGAGGGAGAGTTAAGTTCTGATTATTATTAGCGCACAATTTTCGGAAAACATCTGAACGAGCTGACGTGTTCAAACAGGATTCATCCCAGCTCCTCTTCACTCATCAATCATACACATAAACACATGCACCTAGCGTTGGCTGTGAGCTAATCCATTACAGTACAAAGGTAGGTGTCAGCCTCTAAGACAAACACACACACAGAGTCATCAGAAACATGTTGAGTCCCATTTCCCCTTCTTCCCTTCTCCATCCCAATTAAAAGGCAAAGGAGGCCTTTTATTTCCCTCTCCTCCAAACACATTCTTTATCTCTCTGATCTGCGCCCCTCCTTCCCTCCCTCGCTCGGTCCCCTCAGGGTAGTGGGAATGTCTCTTCCAACACACTCTCAGGTCAGGGGTTCAGCTGGAGGGGGTCTGAGCATGTAGAGAGAGCGAGGCCGAGGCACAGAAAGAGTGAGTGGCGGGTTGAGGCAGGCCTCTGCACGGGCAGCTCCTCTTCGCTGCCAGAAACACTTAAACTTAAAGCACTGTGTGTGTGTATCATAACCCTAATCAGAGACTTCAGGCTAGATTTATGCCCCTGCCTTTTTCCCGACCTCCATTACACCAGCTTATATACACCCATTACAGGATATGACAGAGTACACACCCTTTAGACGAGCATACCACACTGGCTGTGTGTGTGAAAAAGAGGGCATGCGCTCACGTCTTCACACACTCCCCACTTTCCCATTAGGTCCTTGTCCACCTGCGAGCTCTATCTCTCTGTCCGTCTTTATCTCTCTTCCCTTCATTGCTAATAAGGTCAATGAGGAAGAGTAAGAAGCAGATGGGTGTACAGTACATTACAGCGCAGCAGCACAGTGTGGGCCAGATAGCAGGCCGGTGATTCATGCTTAGTGAGACGTGTGATGATGCGAGGAGTTTCTACTGCAGTGCAAAGTCAGTGGAGTGTGCGGCGGGATCTGTTGATCACTCAGCACTATGGCTTGCTTCATAATATTACCTCAGGGAGCAGTTTGACCCAGCAGAGGTCTGAACGAAGGCGGGAGGAGATGGAAGGAAGGAGAATGAAGAGAGGAGGAAGTGTTAGGAAGAAGAATGAGGTTGGAGATTAAGTGACTATAGCTTTAAATGTCACAATAACGCTCGACTTTGCAGTCTTGACTTCACAGGCGGATGGGTGCCAGGAGAGACACAGGAGAGAGGCAATGGGGAGGAGAAATGCCGCAGTGTGATTTGTGGTTGGGCTTTGAAATGGTGCTGCTTGTTAAGGAGAACTGGGGAAATCTGCCTCCAGCCACAATGTACTTTTAAAGGTTTAGTTAACCGATTTTCTGTACAATTGACAAATCTCACCACTTTTTGGCACCCACCGTCTCCAAGGTCAAGAATAAACGTTCCACCTTGGAAGAACAAAACATATTTGTACCCTCAAGCTATATTTATTTTAGATTGTATGGGTGTTGAGAAACCTGCTTCGGAAACACCTACCATTATGTCCAAACAATGACAGCAAAGACTTTTGAGTTTTTTCAGAGAAAATGAGACTGAAAACCACTTTTTTTGGAATATATTTTTGGGGGGATTTGTTTTAACTGACCCTTTTACAAGCACAACCACCAGCCCATACACCTGCATACACTTGTATCGACCCCGCCCACACACACACACTCACACTCAGGTCCCTGTCCCTCAGCAAGCATCTGGCAGCATTCCATTAACAGAGCCACCAGCGCTCGTTCACACCTTCACCTGCTGTTAGGGGAAAAAAATAGGCCTATGCACACACACACACACACACACACACACATACACACACACACACACACACACACACACACACACACACACACACACACACACACACACACATACACACACAGCTCCACCAGCTCCACCTGCTATTGCCTTTTATTGTTTCCCCAGAAGGCATGGGTTGTAGGCTTCTGAAACATTCGCACATACACACAGACGGCGGGTACAATGCCTCGATGGCGTTTTGTGTATCCACCCCGGGTTGCTGAAAGAAAAGCATTAGAACTTTCCCCTTAAAAACTATGCGCTTGTGTGTGTGTTAATTTCTAAAACTGGATGAGGCGGAAAAACGAGATTGAGCTTGTCATTAGGAGTTCACAGCCTGCGTGCTTGTGTGAAGGTTTGTTTTGTTTTGTGTTAGCAGCCTTGTGTGTGTTCTGCGCGCGTATGGGTGTCTCGGCGGCTCCTCTCTCCCACGCTCAGGCTCCTAACGATGGCAAATGCGCCTGTGTGTTTGCGAGGCGTTGTTTCTCAAAAAACAACAACACATCCAGGAACGGCTCGTTTTGTCGGGTTTTGTGAAAGGAACGCGGTCTAATTAGAGAGGCCCTATGAAGGTGCATCAAACAGATCTTTCTCAAAGACCAACCTGCTCATGGCTCTCACACAGTGCACACATGCCACCTCTGATTATTGGAGAAATGTCTGTGTTATTTAACTATATAGCAGAGTATTAACAGCCTTGTCAGTTTAGATTTGCTGCACGTCTTATCCTAATCCTTGCGTTCGCTCCTAGACACACATTTACATGCAGACAAAAAAGTGTCTGCTTCAGGTGTTGCTTTGTGGCCACTTGGGCATGTGTGTGTGTGTTTGGTTCATGACCAAAAGCCCTTTTCAAAAAGTACACGTGCACACACTCGCGCACATAAGCACACACAATTCACTTCCCTATCTCTGTGTGTGTTTACTTTAGTTTCCTGCCTTGTTTGTTCACTCAGATGGGAGCAGGCTTTCTGCTCAAACTGCCCCAGTCACTTTTGTTCAATGTGTGTGTTGTTTTGCCCCTCCACCCTGAACCCCCCTTTCTCCTTCTCTGTTCTCAGGTGCCAGTGATGATGGTGGAATCAGCCTCTGAGACCATTCGAACGGCACCGTCCAACCAAAACGGAGTCAGCAGCCAATCAGATGGAGGGGGAGGTAGAGAGGGCGGATCTAACGGAGACACCAATGGAGAGATCAGTGCAGTCGACCTACTGCACCTGCAACAGCAACAGGTGTGTGTGTGTGTGTGTGTGTGTGTGTGTGTGTGTGTGTGTGTGTGTGTGTGTGTGTGTGTGTGTGTGTGTGTGTGTGTGTCTGTTTGTGCCTGCGTGTTGTTTGTGCCTGCGTGTGCTTATGCTTATAACTTTTGTTTACATATCTACCTGTACATACGTGCCTGCGAGAACTTGTTTTGCAACACCTCCCATTTGTGCAAGTCGTACATATATACTGTACGCTGGTATAGAACATTATGTACACACCAAGCTGTTATATAATGTACAGATGTCACAACACGTAGTCGGCCATATTCCAGTAATAGTCAGGCTTGCATGAACAGTGGAACGCTCTGACAGGTTGGCTTGTCGGTGCTTTAATTACCCACGGTTCATAATGTGCCACTTATTTCCAATGGGACACAGTCCACCGTGATAAGTCATGCACCAGGGTTCACACTGAGATGTCGTACATGTAGCTGGTTGAGGACATATTAGAGAACACACCTGAGGTTCCCTGTAGGTGAAAAAGCCATTTGGTCCTGTCAGTTTGCCCCATTTTAAAATAGAAATAGCCACACTACGATATAGGATGCTCAAGAAGTGTGTGTGGGAGAGTCTGTTTTATTTTTTCACTGATCCATGAAGTGCTGTTTGTGTGTGTGTGACACGTCAGCATGTAGTGTCTCCAGTAATGCTATTTGTCTTGCCTCCTGTGCGTCAGCCCCCCGACACACACACACACACACACACACACACACACACACACACACACACACACACTGGACACTGAATTTCCAAACTTCCTGGAACTTCTTGGATGAAATTCTACATTTTAATTTCTCATTCCCCAAAGATTCACATAACTATTTTCTAATTGCAATCCAATTGACCCGAGCCTTTACACACAAACACACAAATAAGAGCTCAATATAAAATGTATTTTCTCATCCAAAGGTCTCCTCATTAGTCATTTGTTCATAACCACAAAAGAATGTCTGAGTGTTGTCATCCAATGACGGAAACTCACTGATTCATATGTTCTGCCATTTGCTGCAAATGATGAAAAGATTAGGACAGAAGACATGTTCCTAGTTACTGCATTCACTGGCTGTATAAGCAAGTGTGCAGTATGCATCATTCCCTCTCGTTTTGTCTATGAATATGTGCGTGTGTGTGTTGTGACCGCCCATCACAGAGATTCAGTGATGTGAGTTCTTGGCTCTCCGACACCAGCTGAGTTTCAGGTTGAGGAATCCCAGGGGAAGAAAATCAGGGTTTGCTCCCTGCTGCTAAAATGATGCCCTCTAATTATAATGATGGAGCCTTAGGTGAATGAAGAACACTCAAGGCCCTTCACTCCTGTCCTGCTCTCCCTCCTCCTTCCCCTGACTGCATCCTCACCCTGCTTCCTCAGCAACCTTCATCCGAGGACACACACACACAGCCATGCACAAATGCACATACATAAACACTAAACCTGTAGCTCATACAAAGCGGGTCTTTATTCTCTCGGACGTGTCTCTGCTCTCTATGTTTTTGCACCTGTGTGTGTATAAGTGTGTGTGTGTGTGTGTGTGTGTGTGTGTGTGTGTGTGTGTGTGTGTGTGTGTGTGTGTGTGTGTGTGTGTGTGTGTGTGTGTGTGTGCACGCTGGCATTTCCTCTCTTGAGCGGGCTACCGACCACAAACATACCTCCCTCTCTCTTTCCATCTTTTTCTCTTCCTCTCCCTCACTGTACTTCTTTTTCCCTCTGCGCTGTGGACCATGAAAGACAAGCACAACCTTTCCTCCAGATCCCAGCCCTCACCTCTCAAAAAATGTTACATCCACATATAATGTAGAAGTAAATAGCAATGTATTGTAGCAATTTATCTGTATTTAGAGCTTTCTGTTCAGCTCAATTTGGGCAGATTGAATATATTTGAGTTGTCATGAGGCATAGGCGTGTCCTTCCTGTACTATGGATATTTGTTCTGTTTTACTTTTTGCCACTACAGCCTTTTCCTAGTTTATGGCTGTTTTACTGTACAGTTCAGTGGTAAGTCAGTATATAATAAAAAGTTATAATTTATGAATTTATGAGTGTAATCCTCAGCAACCTACGTTCTCCTTCTTTTACATTTCCATGTTGGGAAGTTACTCTATATTTTTCTGTGTGTCCGTGCCGCATCCCTTCAGTATTACCAGCCTTTAGTATCCATCATGCACCTCTCCCTCACCCCTTGGATAAGATGGGGTGTCTGTGCCAGTGAGCACTGTTGAGTGGCTGCTCTGATGTAAAAACCAGCTGATTTTTATTTCTTTATTCATCAAGTTTTCTGATTTTGCTTGTTTTTTTTTCTCCATTCAAAAAACATTTAAATCTACTTCAAAAATTCACAGCCTTGAAAAAAAGTATTGAAATCTGTTACATTCAGTGGAATGCTGGTGATATTTCTTACGTTTTATTGTAAATTAATATTTTATAATTTCTATTATACTGACAATTTCAGGTTTCAGAACTTTTTTAGCTTTTTTCTCGTACTGTTCGTACCCACAAACAATTTTTGAAACTTTCTTCATCCCTTATTCCATCGCACGACTAGTTGTGCTAGGTGACCATAGAGGCTGTCATTTGTTAAAGCTTGTGCCCACTAAAATCAATATTGTCTGACACAGACAGCTTCTATATACTGACACTGGTCACCTGACTAAATTGTATAAGAAACTGCTTCCTCGCTTCACCCTTAAAGTCTTCGATATACCTCCTCCTCTTCTTGTTCATTTCTCCTCCACGCTTGAGTCTCTCACCTGAAGGTGTACTGCAGACTAGTGTTGGTGCTTAAACACCATGCCAGTGTGCACTGGAGCAAAAAAGACACACACACAGAACTCCTGACAGCGCGGTCTTGTCAGAACACAAAGCCGTCTTTCCTTGGGCCCCTTGGGAACCTGAGAGAAATCACAGCCATCTCCAGCCATCAAACCACATCCACTGCCCCTCTCTGTTTTTTGTTGCCTTTTTTCTCATTTTTTGTGTGTTTCCTCATTGATAGATATACAGATAGAAAGATACAGATAGATAGATAGATAGATAGATAGATAGATAGATAGATAGATAGATAGATAGATAGATAGATAGACAAATAGATAGATACATGAAGGTCACAGGTAGGTGGTCAGTGGACAAATGAGGTATTGAGGATATGGGACATACAGCCGGAGAAAACAGAGGTAAAAGGAGGGGCAAAGAGGCAGCATACTGGGTGGGTGGGGGGGGTCGGGGGGCATTGGTGGGCTAGAGAGGAGGAATAGAGGGATGAGGGAGGGGTGTAACGCTGAGACGTGTCAGAAAAGGGCGCCTGGGCCTCCCTGTGGAATGTGGCCTGTCTGCCTCCCCAGAAAGAACAGAGCAGGAGAGAGGGAAGAGAGAGGGAATAAAGGGAAGAGGGGGCGAAGACCAGTTCTGCCCCATCATCGAGGGGAGAGGGGAGGGAGGGAGGGAAAACAAAGAGCGGAGTTATAGGGCGGCGGGAGGAAGGAGAGGTGGAAAAGTGAGAGTGCAGTGGAGAGTGTGTGGCACTTTGTTGAGGTGCTGGGCACGGGTGTAGACATGAAATGATGCATAGCAGAGGAGAAATGTAAGCAGGATAAATCCTAACAAACCTCAAAGTGTGTCTGCGCGTGCGTGTGTGTGTGTGTGTGTGTGTGTGTGTGTGTGTGTGTGTGTGTGTGTGTGTGTGTGTGTGTGTGTGTGTGTGTGTGGAGGGTGCTCTGACGAGAACCAGGTGTCTTCAATTCTTTTCTTTTCTTTACCTCTCTCATCCCCCCTGACTTTTTTTTTATTTTTTGCAAATGTGAGTCCGCACTGAGCTCCACCACTTCCCCCCGTCCCTCCTTTCTCACCCATTTCATGTCTCCTACTTTTCCCTCGCCATCAATGAATCGCTTCTGGTGTTCCGGCAGCAGTAGTTGCGGCACGTGATGTCGAGGAAGAGAGGTGGGGGAGGAAGGAGGGAGAAGAAGGGGGGGGACAATGACAAAAAGGTGCCGTTTCCTCTCAGGAGTGCGGTCCATCGGTCAGCTTAAAAAAGCCAGGGAGAGATTTTTCTTTCTTTCTCTCTGTTTTTTTTTCTACCATAACTCGCTCCTACAAGTATATATAAAGTGAGATTTTTCTAGCAGCGGCCTTCCTTCCCCAAGGGTTCAAAGAGAACATTTGCTGAGAAAAAGGCAGTTTAAGAAATTGGTTCGGAGCTTCGATCCCCAGTCCCATTTGTCATAATCTATTTTTCTCTCTAAAATGCACACACACATAATGGCAATCATTGTTTCTCCCCCTCTCTCATATGCACACAGGCAGTTACACACATGCACAGAGCTGATGTGAGTTAATGAAGGGTGTAATTAAGGAGCCACAGTGATGACTGGAGATCAGGGGGAACTGATACAGATCTCAGATATACACAAACACTGATGAAAGATAGCTGTTTTTTTGGTGTGCGCACACATGTGCAAAAGCGTGCATTTGGGTTTGATGGCGGGAGTGCTCTGCGGACAGATGTGTGAGATTGCTTTGCGCATTAACAGACGATGAGAGATGCTGGATGATTCAGATAACGTATGGCTTCCTGTTAGATTGGCTAGACTCAGTAATTATGGCCCGTATGGAGGGAGTTGGGGAGGTTTTTCAGACGCATGCGATTCTATAGCTCCGGCTGCTCGGCCATTGCTGAATTATGGGAGGTGAATTTTGGTCACTGGGACAGTTATGTCCTGTTTGACCTCCAGCTCTCAACCAGAGTTCACTTTCAGGTCAGGAGTGCAGAGGAGAGTGAGGTGAAGGGGCGGCTATAAGAGAGGAGGAAAAGGTGAAAGAAAAACAATTCAGACAAATTTGTCAGCGCAGTGGGATTTAATTTAATTACATTATGTTCGTGCATCTGCATGACATGTGTGTCTGCGTGTCATTTTTGTGTCTGTATGTCCGTCTGTGTGTGTGTTGGTCGTGTGTGCGGGCCAGTAAATCAGTGCCAGGCCTCTCTCTGAGTGCTGTCACCTCCTAAAAGCTTTCCCTTGGTCTGGGCCAGGCCTTCCTCTTTATGTCTGGGGTCAGTGTAGTTCACAGGTCACCAGAGGTCATGCTGAGACAGAGGAGGGGCCAGTTTGGTTGCCTAGCATTACAGAACACCCACTGCTGTAACCGCGGCGATACAAAGAAACCTATAGAACACCAACTTCCTCTGAGAGTCTTAATAGCACCAGCAGGTCCCTTTATCCGTCTTCTTTGACGTTTACTTCCCTTTTTTTATGTGCTGACGATCTCTCTTCATATGAATCTGCTTCTACATTTTCAATGTATACATTTTGGGACATCTTTCATTCTCTAAATTGGGGTTTGCACTTTAACATATACACGTTTGTATTCCTGCACTCCAGACACGTAAACACACCTGCAAATCTCATGGTCAGTAATGTATTGGTAAGGACTCCTCTTCCTCATATTTCCTACTTGGTTTGCGTTAAGACGAATTTCCCAGATGCCGAGATATTGTATTTATTAGCATCCCTACAAATATATTTTTTCCAGCCAAGCTGTTGGATTTTCAGGATCAGTTGTGTGTGACTATTGGAGTATCATTATTGATGTCATTTCAGTTCCTTTCCTTTTGTATTAGCTCTTAGACCGCCACAAATACATTCAAACTCTAATGAAAGAGTAAATGTATTCACATTACGGCCGTTTCTGAAATAGTCACACTGAATTGAGGGAAATCTACTTAATAATAAAGGTTATCGTCTGAGGTCCTCTGAAGAACCATGCTACAAGGCTACAAGTCTTGTGGGTAAAAAGCAGACGGACAGTAGACATGGTCCACCAGGCCAGATCAGCCGCATGGACATACTGTAGTCACGGTTGGTTGAAGCAACCAGCGAGAAGCTGAGAGACAAGAATGGACAGATACCGGCAAAAGGAGGATGTGTTTGTGTTTGTGTGCTGTGTGTATCTTCTCTCTGTTGTGGAGACTGAGTAACACACACAACCCCGGGCACCTGAAGGGGTTAGGTTGGGTTTGGTTGCCATGGGAGTGTTTGAAAGCACTTAACACTGGGCAGGCCTTGCTGTGCTGGCAGGTAAATAACACATACATGTATACACACACATGAGCAGGGACGGACACTCTTCACGGAGAAGTTCCTGAGGGTGAACAAGTCGATTGTTGACTCACTCTTCAGAAGGGATCGCCATGGTGACCGAGGCCTTTTTAAGAGGTCATAGGTCAGCGAGCAATGCTGCATGACCTCATTACTGCTTCTGGTCAGTGACACTACGGTGTGACTGTGTGTGTGGATGCCTGTTCACATTGGTCTTCAGCTTTCCCAATCAAAAAGCAACAGGCGTAATTGGTTTTAATTGACGTGGGCTCCGATGCAGTGTTTCAGAGTTCACTAGGGGCAAGGCACTCAAAAAAAGAGAGCATTAGTTTACAACCCCCACCCACACAGGCTGAGAAATGCTCATATCTTGGTCCTATAGTGTCCTCTCTTTTCTTAAAAGTCTGTACTCCTTTATTCCCCCACTCTGGACTCACACAAAGTGATGGACACCGAGAGGGGGAGCAGAGAAAGTAGGGAGTGAAGACAAAATGTGCAACGCTTACAAGGCTGCTTGGCAAGTAGTTACCCTGGAAACAGTCGAGAGCCCGTCGGTGCACACAATGAACGCACACATATACACACCACACACACAATAGCTGCAGAGGCCTAAAGTGTTGCTAATTAGCTAGTCTGCGCTGGTTCTTTGTGAGAGCCATTTTAAAGGAGAGATTAGAGTCAACAGGGAGGAGGAGAGGAATGTAGCTCTTCTCTCTCTTTGCTTTCTTCTTGAGCTCTGGGACAGTGTGTGACGGCCTTTTTTCCCACCTGACAGACGGAATGAATTTGTGTTTTTGTGAGTTTTCCTTAACTAAAAACATCTTTCAAATAAAGTGCATTCATTTTGAGATGTAGTAAGGGATCAGTTGGGCCTCTAATTAAGAAAATGATAAAAGGTCAAATCAGAAAACTCCTGGATGTGTTATATTTGCTTCTCACCCAAATATATTAATATATAAAAACGTAATTAGGAACTTGCTGAAATTAGTCTGTTATAAATGCTGCTCTGAATGAACGCTCATTCAGTGACAGATTTCCCAAAAAATTAATCTGTTTTGTATAACAGTTAACACACAGTTTTCATTGCTTTATAATTAGTACAAGACAGGTTATACCCCGTTTTAACTCTATTATCTTAACCAATTATTAGAAGCTACAATAGAGAACACAAGAAGTGTACAGTAGGTTAAAATAATAATAATATATTTTTTAATGAAAAGTAGCAATGTAAATGTTGTACTTCCAAATAAGTGGTTGAGGTTAATTAAATAAATTGATCATGGGTAGTTTAAATAACAACACTTCTTAATTCTCTTTGTACTTGTGCTAATGGACTCATAGTAGTTGTCTAGCTAGCAGAGTAAACACTTTCTTACATTTTTGAAAGCAAGTGAAAACATTATGATGGTGAGTCAAAGATACCCAGGTCAGCAACTTTTTTTTTAATAGAAAGGGAATTATTTTGGGCTTTGAGGTATTTTAAATGACAAAATGTGCCTTTCCACATCTGGCTGTATTGACCCTTTTACTAAATCACACACACACACACACACACACACACACACACACACACACACACACACACACACACACACACACACACACACACACACACACACACACACACACACACACACACACACACACACACACACACACACACACACACACACACACACACACACACACACACACACACACACACACACACTTCCCCATTTCCCCTTTCTGGAACACACCCCTGCTTCTCATTTGGGGAAGGGAAAGATTTTGTTTTGTTTAGAAGTTATGGTACAGCAGCCGGTCTTTGTTGCTCCTGCCCACTTCCGCTGTGTGTGTGTGTGTGTGTGTGTGTGTGTGTGTGTGTGTGTGTGTGTGTGTGTGTGTGTGTGTGTGTGTGTGTGTGTGTGTGTGTGTGTGTGTGTGTGTGTGTGTGTGTGTGTGTGTGTGTGTGTGTGTGGTAATGGTGGGTGCAAGGGTGGGTCCATCTCCATCTCCACAGCCACAACCAGGTGTAAAAACCCTCTGAACCAAAAACATGAAAGAGAGTTTTATTTCCATCCAAGCGGGCAGGCAGGCTAATACTTTTACAGGCCACTGACTCGGAGTGTGCTTTTCTGTTGAACCAATAGGCGTCTGTGTGTGTACATTAGTCTGCATGTGTGTATGCGTGCACATGGCAGACAGTCTCTGTTTGTGTATGTATGTGTTTTCCCTCTGTCTCCTGAGCTGAGTCTTGGCAGTGTCTTGCATGTGTTATTAGTTTGATTTAGATTTTTTTGGGGATATTAATAATAACAGTTAAACGGTTTCCATATGTGAGGCCTGGTTACCAGGCTAGTGCTATCCCCATCATGGGCTGGTCTCGCTCAGTCTCTCAGGAGTGACTCTCGCTGGGCAGGAGAAGCAGTTAAAGCTCTGGAAGTCACACAAACACTTCCCAAGAGCATGAGCAAACTACTTAACTGTCCCACTTTATACCAGATAAGAGCTAAATATGATAAGGTACACTGTGTGTTTGTGTGAGTGCGTGTGTGTCAGTGTGTGTGTGTGTGTGTGTGTGTGTGTGTGTGTGTGTGTGTGTGTGTGTGTGTGTGTGTGTGTGTGTGTGTGTGTGTGTGTGTGTGTGTGTGTGTGTGTGTGTGTGTGTGTGTGTGTGTGTGTGTGTGTGTGTGTGTGTGTGTGTGTGTGTGTGTGTGTGTGTGTGTGTGTTTTCCGTTATGGGCTGGGTTTGTCTGGAGTGAGACCTTTCTCTCTTGCCAAACGAGCTGTGTTGAAAACCGCAGGGAAACTGCATATGTGTATATAATATATGACGTGTATTTGTGTGTGTGCGTGTGTGTGTGGGGAAGGAAACTGCTGTAGAGCTATTTGCCATCAATTAGCCGCCTCGACTGAGATGAGGCCTACAGTACAGAGGGAGCTGCTTTTATATTCTCAGGAAGGGAGTTCCTTTCTCTTTCTGTCCCTGCTCAACTCATCATTATCTTTAATTGTCTCTTTATGCCCTTTCCCTTCACTTAACACAGAAAAGCTGACAACATCTCCTTAGGAGGAGAGGTAGATTTATTTCTGTGTGTGTGTGTTCAAGATGTGTGCGTATGATGATGAATTGTGTAATGATATAGAGCAGCCCTGGGTATTCAGTCAGCTCCTTTTTATGACTGTGCGTATACCCCTATGAATCAATAGAAACATTAGATGAGTGTAAGGACATAGTTGAAGGGGAGAGGTTTTCTCGTTTCACGAAACAGTTTAGAACTGAAGAGAACCATCTGGAAAACGGCAGGGTCCCCATCGTTTAGAACAGGTCCCTTTTGTGAAAAATAGGATGTGAAAAAAAATCTAAAATAGGCCAGGGTTTTCAAACATTACGGCATATTTTGAAGTTCTTTTGGAAGTTTTGTGAGTTTTTATTGCGTTGGCTCTTGCATGCGGTCTTTCCTCTATTTAATGGTCAGTCTGGGCCCAGAGAAGCTTGCTTCAGCCGTTTTAAAACCTCAGCTCTCGAACGGTGCCTTTATATTGCGGAAATATTACATTAAATAGCTGAACGGGATTGCGGCTGGCTGGTGTTTCTGAAGGTGTCCCAGATAGTTCCAGCTAAACAGATTGAGGTACTCAGTGCCATTTAAGCACAGTTATATTGGTGGACAAATGGTTTGAAGTCGACGTTGCTATGAGCGAAAACAAATGGCAGGAAAGCTGTTGAAGGGAGGCCGGAAAGACCTGATTAATACCAGAAAAAGAGAAGGAGTACGTGAGGAAGAGTCGAGGGAAAGGGGCGAAGTCTTGGCCGAGTGTAGTTTATCTGTAACCCACCGTGAAATTGAGCAGCTTTAGCAGGCTTTGGTTCAGGCTGCCCCTTACCCCTGTATGTTTACCCCTGGAAACCCTTGATCTGCCCTAAATATATATATACCACTCCCTGTTCCCTTACACCATCAACCTATTGTTAAGTTGCATCTATCTTTAAAGAAATGTCATTTTCCGTGATATCAGTTTTTAACCAATTACTTTACAACTATTACACATTTACTCACACCAGTGTTAAAGTCAGCTCCTGTAATGTTTGGACGGGATAAAAACGTCCAGACTTTGGCCTCGCTGGTTGCACAGTTAACAACTACAATGTGGTGTGAGTGTGTCAATCTTCTGCGCAATTTACAGTAACATGCACCATAGCTGTCGGTAGTTCTTTCCGTTTTCAAATGCAACAAATGTATTAGAATGATCGCTTGAATATTGATGTGATAATCCTAGACATAGCTTTACCTTTTTACTACCTATCCCGGTCCCACAGCTGCCGTCACGGCAGTCTTTGTCTGACAGTCAGGGGAAGGCGAGGGTCCTCTCATAAGGCCAACAGCTGCATTCACAAGGCTTGGCTTCCATCGGCCTAGACAATCTATTTTAGTCCTCCGTCTAACCCATATCTGCTCTCAGAATTTACTGTGGCGAATAAGGGTATGGGTAACATATTTCTCGATCGGAGAGGGGAGGGGAGGGGCACAAGAAAGACAGAATACTTGGAGAAATGCCAGGCAAACTTTTGTGAGTTATACATTATATGGAGCGGCGGAGTGAAGGCGAGAGGCAGATCGGGTGATATAGACGGAGAGAAAGAAAGAGGGGAGTGATCTGGGAAAGCAATCTGGTTTTTGTGGTGACTGACAGCGATGCATTTGATACGTGAGATTCCACCGCGGCTGTAACCAAGCCTTCACTCACATTTGCCCCAAAGTCATATAGCAATCCTTCTAACTGTCACCTCTTCAGTGATCCCACTTTGTGTACAGTGTGTACAGTGTGTACAGTGTGTAAATACTCGGCCAGCTTCTGAACACAGGTGAGCTGCTGGTGCTGTAGTATCATCATCCTTCTTACACATTTACATGCTTTGTAGATTGTGTTACATCTGTTCACTCTCGTCTCGTCTTCTCCTCTGATCACGATTCCCTCTGTGTATCCAGAGAAAGAAGATAAGAGAGACTTAAAGGCAGGGAAACTAGCAGAGAGTAGCAAAGACCGAGCACGAAGGAGAAAGTAAAGTAAGGGAGAGGGGTTTATTGGAGTTCGGTGGTGTTTTTGTGGTGCTTAAGTGAGGAAGTTGAGTGCAAACGGATACAAGGGATCACAGCAGTGCGGCCCAGGAGGACGGCAGCAGAGACGCAGCTTTAGCTTGGCTTTCAGCTTCAATGACAGCACTCCTGAAAGAGTGAACGATAGAGGTAAGTATGGAAAAACAAAATCCACTGCTCCTTTCTGAACCTGGTCTCTCCGACTGATCCAAAAATCAGAAAGCGTGCAGGCCTGTAGAGGAGCAGCTGGGTGTGACCAGCCGTTTCTCTACGCCTTCACCCCGTGTCTTTCTACACCTCTCGCCATCTCTCACTCTCTCCTGGGTAAAAGAGAGCTTTAGGAATGGAGGAGCAGTGCATTACGAGCCTCTCTTCCCAGGCTGGTGAGCTGGTAAGGTGGAGAGGAGATTCTTGTTTGGCGGTGGAGAGATCTGGTGCGGCCGGCACTGCCTGAATCACTCGCTTCGTCTAGCCTGGTTAAGCTGACTCGCGGACAGATGCAACTATACGGCCTCTCACTTGTGCTACTTTCTTTCTTTTTGTACTCCTCTTCGTGGTCTCAGAGCAAAGAAATCTGATACCACCTGCCTCCCCCTTGCCCTTTCCTAACTCCCTCCCTCCCCTCCTCCTCCTCCCTCCCCTCCTCCTCCTCCTCCTCCTCCTCCTCCTCCTCCTCCTCCTCCTCCTCCTCCTCCTCCTCCTCCTCCTCCTCCTCCTCCTCCTCCCTCAAGGACAGCCCACTGTCTGCCCCGGGGGCTGTTTATCTACAGGGGGGGGGGGGGACGAGGAGGAGAGGGTAGGAGGGGGACCGGTTTGTTTCGTTTTGGCCGTCAACAATGGACCTCAGTCTGTGCTGACGGACTACTCCAACATATGGTACCCACCTGTCTCTCTCTCTCTGTTTAGATTTCGTTGCTTATTCCTGCGCTCTCTCACCCAAACACACTGGGCGGATTAGAGGCCAGATTCATCACACACACAGACCTGTTTGCTTTAGCAACCTGAGCCAGGCGCACACTTACACTCACACACTTTCACATACGTGCTGCAAGTTCAGCACACACACGCGTAGCAACATAAAATGTCTATCCTGTTCTTCTAATGGATCCTCTCACTACCTCAACGACCCTCCCTCCTTTTAAAGAAACCTGTGTGTCAGCCATTTTTTGGAACCCTGTTAAGGAGAGAAAGTAGCCTTTAGTGTGTGTTTGTGGCTGTGGGTGTGTGTAGGTGTGTGTGTGTGTAGGGGGGTGTGTGTGTGACCCTGATGAATTAAAAAATGCACTGTTATTAAAGGCTGTGTCGGAGGCGATGATTTACAGAGGGGAGCGATGACAAGTCAGAAGAACTCACACGCCGAGCTGGCACACACACACACATGCGCACGTACGCACACACTCACACTGTGCTCTCAGGCCTCCAAGCTGAGCAGTGACCTCCTCACCCCTCCTTCCCCTTCCTCCTCCTCCTCCCTCCCTCTCTCACTCTAATAAAACCTGTCTGACACCACTGATGTGTGTATATGTGTGTGTGCGTGTTTGTGTGTGTGTGTGTGTGTGTGTGTGTGTGTGTGTGTGTGTGTGTGTGTGTGTGTGTGTGTGTGTGTGTGTGTGTGTGTGCGTGCTCCGCGGCAGCACAAAGACTCTGTTGTTGGGCCTCCCTCTTAGGCCTCCCTCATATTTTCTTTAAAGGTGCAGTGCGCCCCCAAGAATGCCACAGGGGGAGCGGGGAGTTGGGGTTGGGGGAGTCTAGGAGGAGCTGGTGTGTGTGTGTGGGTGGAGGGGGGGCATACCTTACAATGCTACAGCTTACCCAGGTCACAGAGAGAAAAAGGCAAAGAGTGAGTGTGAAAAGGAGAAATGAAAGAGAAGGGTCAGAGCAGAGGAGTGCTTCTTGACAAGGTAGATATGGGAGCGTTAGGCTCGAGCTCTGTGTGTGTGTGTGTGTGTGTGTGTGTGTGTGTGTGTGTGTGTGTGTGTGTGTGTGTGTGTGTGTGTGTGTGTGTGTGTGTGTGTGTGTGTGTGTGTGTGTGTGTGTGTGTGTGTGTGTGTGTGTGTGTGTGTGTGTGTGTGTGTGTGTGTGTGTGTGTGTGTGTGTGTGTGTGTGTGTGTGTGTAGTTCTCCCTTCCAAATCAACTATCAGACATAGATAAATACTCATAAAATAAACCTGCTGATTCCTTGAAGCAAGCGTTTGCGTTCGGGCCGGTCAGCTTACATTTCTCCAAAGACTCCAATAACAATAACTTCACAGATGCACATACAAGCCAAATAAAACACATCGACTTTCATTAGAATCATACGATGATGATCATATGATCATATCTTGATGCACCTATACAAAATCATCTCGGTCACTTAAGTATTAAAAACAATTCTAGGTGTAGAAGAGTGAGAGTTTTTTGTTTAAAGTATGACACATTTGTTGCATTACTTTTAGTCAAAAAATGTGCTAACATCATTTTCTTATAAAGCTATAAAATCCCATTACATGAAATCACCGCCATCTTAACAGGATATAATTGCCTATAAGCTCGGGCACATTTGAATAAACCAGGATCTCAATCCACAATACACACATTAGTTTAACTCTCCAGAGAAGTGCATGGTGTGTTAGTAGTGTGTCTCTCACACACACCCACCTCCTTGACTCAGGCGGAGCAGACAGGCATCACCTCTGCTGGGTTCTAGCGTTTATGAAAGCCATAAATGGCTCTTTAATATAGTGGTAATCAGGGTGGTAATTTGGGTGGAATTGTCCCTTATTGTTGCCAGACATGCCTCCCAAACTCCTGCCAACACACACGCATACGCACACACACACACACACACACACACGCACGCACGCACGCACGCACGCACACACTCACTCTTGGGCAGACAGGGTGTTCAAGGAGTAATTCACACCACATGCCAACAAACTGGGCGGTTGTGTTTTTTTTTGGTTTTCTGTGTGTATATGTCTGCGACTGCTTTAATGCTGAGGTCAAACCAGTAAATGGGAGGGGGTTCCCGAGATTTTTGTTAAAGTGTTAAAATACATGTGTGTGTGTGTGTGTGTGTGTGTGTGTGTGTGTGTGTGTGTGTGTGTGTGTGTGTGTGTGTGTGTGTGTGTGTGTGTGTGTGTGTGTGTGTGTGTGTGTGTGTGTGTGTGTGTGTGTGTGTGTGTGTGTGTGTGTGTGTGTGTGTGTGTGTGTGTGTGTGTGGGCAAGTCCACAGCCACGTCCGTGTGTGTGTGTGTGTGTGTTTTTAATTGCGGTCTCAGCAAAAGTAGCAAGTGTGCTGGATACAGATGGTTTTCATCACCGCACAGTGGACTTCTCTCTCTTTGTGTCTCCCTCTAATCTCTCCTCTCTGTTTTTGTAATTAAATGTTACTTAATGTACCCAGGCTTCTAATTTGACAATTCATTAAATATGTGACAATATACAGTAAGTGTGTGCCGCACTGTTTCACAGCGTTACAATATCCTGCGGTTGTGAAATGATGCAGTGGAACAGATTTCTGGTGCTGCATGATTGAGTAAGAGCTTCCATAAAGAACATCATTCAATCTGGCCGTTAATTTGTGGCGTCTGCACACACACACACACACACACACACACACACACACACACACACACACACACACACACGCACACACACACACACACACACACACACACACACACACACACACACACACACACGCACACACACACACACAGACCAGCACAACCTCATGACAGAGGGTTAGAGAGGGGAGACAGCAGGATGCACATTTGCTTCCTCTGACTCAAAGGGGAAAGGTTGCTTAGTAAATATTGATTTATGAAAGTGTATGTGTGTGTGTGTGTGTGTGTGTGTGTGTGTGTGTGTGTGTGTGTGTGTGTGTGTGTGTGTGTGTGTGTGTGTGTGTGTGTGTGTGTGTGTGTGTGTGTGTGTGTGTGTGTGTGTGTGTGTGTGTGTGTGTGTGTGTGTGTTCAAGGCAGCTTTTGTGTTTTGCGATGGGTGTTTTCTTGTTATGTTTTAGGAGCAGTTCAGACATTCCAACACAAATGCCTTTCCACTGGGACTTATTTGTCTTAATGAAAGAGAGCCTGAGTCCTAAACGCTAAAAAGCAACACAGCAAAGAAAAGAGAGAAATGCAATGACACAAAGAAACACAGTTATTATGTTTTAATGAAATGAAGGGTTAGGAGGAAGGTAGCGGGGGATACATCGCAACACTCAAGGGCAGAGAGAAGGAATGGAGAGAGCTAAAGAGTGATGGTGTCACTGGTTTGAATGGACAGCCCTGGAGGGCATAACGGGGATAAATGGGAAGAAGAGAAGGAGTGAAGAGGTGGGTTGTGGGTAGTCACAGCTCTTTAGGGCACATCGGGGCAAACGGCCCATTACATCACTCTGACACACACAAACACAGTGCAACTGACACACATCACGATTTGCTGACACACTTCTGCCTCAGAGGATGTGGAAAACCCACTGTGCACCTTCGGCGGAAAGGAAAGGGAGAAGTAGGAAGAGGAGAAGGGAAGGGGTGTGGAGAGTGGGAGAGTGGAGGCAGGATTGAGAAACAGCGAATGGAAAGGAGGAGACGATCAGAGTTAAAGAAGGTGTTGGGATGTATTCAGTCACGTGGACGCACAGACGCAGTTCCCGTGTGTGCGCAAGGTGGCCGTCTCAGGTTAAAGGAAATCCGACCTGACAGCTTGGCAAAGGGAGAGTGCTCAGAGAGCGGTCTGTAGGGGAGTTTTAGTGCTTCTCCTTTCTGTTCATTTAAGAAATACTTTGTATGGGTGTTTGTTATTGAAACTGACTTTGCACACATGGCATTTACAAGAAGATAGTAAGTAAGGTGTGACTTTTGAAACATGTGTCTCCACGATGAGTGTGTTGTTTAACTCTGTAGATATTTCACTATGTGACAATGTGTGCACGATGGACATCTGATCATCTCTATTTCTCCCGCGTAGGCGCTGCAGGCAGCCAGACAGTTCCTCCTCCAGCAGGCCTCTGGACTCAACTCCCCTGGCAACGAGATCAAACAGAGCGCCCTGCAGGTCAGTAAACACACACACAAACACACCGATGCACAACCAACGTGTTGCTTTGTCACCATCGGTATAATATGAAACCCCTGGCGGCCGCAGCTTTGCCTTCTCCAACTTGCCACGTCCACCACGCCGTGTGATATTGGCACATACTTTTCTCTCTCTCGCTCTCTCCCTCTGTCTGTGAGTGCATGTGTGTGTGATTGTTAATGTATGTGTGTGAATGAGGTCTTTGTAGTGATTGGGTAGTGAGCTGTTTTCAGAGTTAAATTCCTCAGTAAGCGGAGAGAGAGGGGTTAGCAGGAGTGCAGGATCCCCACTGAAAGATACTTGAGGAGGACACACACACACACACACACACACACACACACACACACACACACACACACACATGTTGATGCATATCACACATGACATTACTTCTGGTGGTTCTTTAGAATGATGTGATGTTTGGTATACAGACGTGTGATTTGTAGCCATGGCTCATATCAATAAAGTGGGGCCATGGGTCTACTAGAGCAGCACGCAGTCTGCTGGAGAACTGCTCTTCTCCTTACCGTCCCAATGATAAACAGACAGCTGTAGCACCACAACATGGGGAATGAAGAAAGAGAAATAAAGGTGAAAAGGAGGGATGTGAGTCAGAAGCAACGATAAGGTCAGATTGCATTCTGGGAAACTATTAACATTAAAAGCTGATAATACAAAGTCAATTATGTTTTAGAGTGATGTCTTGCAACATTTACATGGAATAGGACATCAAATTAATGCTTCATGGAAGCATTTTAATTTGTTCTCATAAATATTTGCTGTTGACTCATGTTATTCCAGGAAAACTCATCTGGTGCAAATAAACTTTTATACGTCCAGCAGCAGGAAGGGGTGTTTGAAAATGAGCTCGGTGTTTAATATGAATATTATGAGTAGCCTTCATGATAGAGCAGATAAAGAAAAAAACTCAAACGTCATCAACGGAAAGACCAAAGAAAAAGATTTTGCCGTGTCGGCCACACAGTTTAATTGCCAAGTGACCTCTGGGATGTGCAAGAATGCCACAGAATTAATGACTGCTTATTACTGGAGATGTCAGAAAAGAAATAATAACGTATAAAAAGGGGGATCTTGCAGATTACACTTTAATCAAAACCCCAATTGGAAATGGAATCACTTTATTTACTTTGGATAGAAACTGGCAGTCAGAGAAATGATATGGTGACTTTAAAGCGGTCAGAGAATAAAATGAATACATTTTTATATAAGATCTTTATTGTTAAACATTCCAAGGATTTAAATATAATTTATACTATTAAACCAAAAAGAAATCCCATGTCTGCTTACATTAATATTAATACGTGTGTCACATAATTTCAAAACTGCTTATCTTTCTATCGCATTTCCTCCTTAAATCTTATCATTCACACGTTTCAAATCCACATTGGTGGTGGATCCAAATGGGTCCGTGTGTGTTATCAGACCCTTCCTCTGACCTGGGTCTCATACATACATACGTACAGGACACAAGTGCTTTTGCCTCGAATGGGAATTGAATAAAATATAGCTTATGTTTTAGAAAAAAAATCTTTCTCTGACTCACCCTAAAAAAAACGAAAGAAATACAAAGTGAGGAAGTAAGAAAAAACAACCTCGTGAAGGGAACTGAAAGTTAAAATGTTATGTAAATCTGTTGTTTAGCAATAAACTGTAAGGAACGATACTTTTGAGTCTCTGTGAACGCTGACAATGGGTTAACCTGTAAGTATTCTGAGTTCAAACGCAGATTCATTTGACCTGCCTTATATGAATAACCTTACACTGTTTTCTCCTCTCTCTGTCTCAAACACACACACACACACACACACACACACACACACACACACACACACACACACACACACACACACACACACACACACACACACACACACACACCCCTCCTCTACTCCCTCCATATCTGTCTTGTTTGTTGGTGCCTGGCCTGGCTAGCCTCTCTGTACTCTCCAGGGCATCCACGCTACATCTCTGTTGTCTGAGCTGTCAGCTCACATAGCCCCAGATACCCTGCCAACACACACACACACACACACACACACACACACACACACACACACACACACACACACACACACACACACACACACACACACACACTTTGATGTACATTTGTGTGTGTGTTTGTACTTGGATCCTCGCAGTCAGAAACACAGGCACAAATAACACAGCACAAAGCGTTGTTTGTGTGAAGCTACAGCTCTGAAGTTGTTTACGAGACCTCACAACAAACCTGACTGCTAAGGTGGCGCACAGAGATCTCTTAATTACTGTAATTTAGAGGTTGACGATCATTATTGAAAATCGCAGAGGACCTGCACTCGGTTGCTGTGATTGGAGCGGGCGTCTGTCGGCCACAGAGAGGGTGAGTGGAGCTAGACATTTCATCTGGCCACTTCTAAAGGTGGCAGTAAGCAACTGTACGGTGACACAGTGGCTCACATCAGGCACAAAATGGCCGTCCTCAGGTTGGTTCCTGCTGGGCTGCTCTCACACATGCAAATGAGCCTCAGCCAATAATGAGATCTTTAGGAGCTCGATAATTAGATTTTTCCCTTCTCTCTGAGGGAGAACGACAGAGGCAGACAGGGAGAGCGGGAAGACTTCTATTCGTGTCTTGACTTCTCTGGAGAAGCCATGGTCTGCACTGACAAGCCCCCGCCCCCCACTCTCCCTTAACCCCCCTTCCCCATCATATTTCTCTTCTTTTCTTTATTTATAATAGAGGGGAGGATCTGAGCTGAGAGCAAAAGAAACTCTGAGATTATATCTGCTTTTTGATTGGTTGTTCAGAGATGGTTTCTGTGTTTGGCTGGCTGTGTGAGATGTTATCAAGCCTGTGTGTGTGTGTGTGTGTGTGTGTGTGTGTGTGTGTGTGTGTGTGTGTGTGTGTGTGTGTGTGTGTGTGTGTGTGTGTGTGTGTGTGTGTGTGTGTGTGTGTGTGTGTGCGTGTGCGTGTGTGTGTTACTGTCATGTGTCACATTCAGGAGAAACTCCACAATGGCTCAAGTCTCTAGACAGGCAATTGCAGGATAAATTGATTGTGCGCTACAACATTGTTGCTCCAGTTGCTGAAAAGCACAATAATCAGAACAGTGTGAGGAGTTTGACGATTCAAAACGATAGAGGTGGTTTATTATGACGTTAGAAACAGTTTTACACATATGTAAATGAAAATAATAGAAAATTGCAATGATTTTCACAACTCTTATATCATGTTTAAAGCATGAGTTCTTTACGGTTTTTGAATGATATTGCAAAACAAACTGTGGATTTAAGGGGTTAAAGATGAAAGATCATGCACAACAAAACAGTTAGATATTGAAATGCTGTACGAGCTTGGAGAGTCAATAAAACTAGTTGTACAAATTGTGGGAAACCAGCGTGGAAGCCCATTCAGTTCCTGAATCAGTCTAAGTGAAAAGGCATTTCCTTGTTAAGAGATTTCACTTGAAAGATACCTCTGCAGTATTTGGATAAGTTCACTCTTTAGGTGTGTGTTTGTGGTAGGTATCAGACATAATTGGCCACAGTTAGCATAATTGCTTGTGGCACGCGTGCGACTGAGACAGTGTGCCAATTGGCGGATTACCCAGCATGATGCGTACAATGCCTCCATGACCTGCCACACGTTCTCTACAATGGACACACTTGGCACGCGCTTATACACTGGGTGGGCACAAGCAGACACATATACACCCACTTGGCAGACCCGCGGCTGGCACACTTAACACACTGCCACTTGGCATGCTCACATACAGATTAACGCACGTGCTTGGCTGTGGCCCATACGTATGTAATTGAATAGCGCGGTGTCCTGTTTTCATGTATTATGGAAGAGCTCGTTTAATTAGGAAAAAAATGAAAAGACTCATTAGAGATATGTTAATTAGCTTGCCTCTCTGCTCTCTGGAGAGCGCTGGCACCGGCACAGTGGGATGGAGGAAGAGAGGAGGGAAGAAACAGAGTCATGTCAGTCTTAAAGCAGAGAGAGAGTTTATTTCAATGAAAATACTTTTAATCAATATTACAGCCCTTATTCACCACATTTCTATATGTCGCTGAACAGTTGCCTGCCTTCCCCAGCTGCCTTATTTGAACTACTGCATATTAATGAAAATCTACTGAACATAAGGATTCTGTGGCAGAGTTCAAAGTCTTTTAACTAATCAACAAAAGTATGTGGAAAGATGAGTGTTTAACCCCCCAGAGTCTGCGGTACTGAAGCGGTTCCTTCTCTTTTATTTCCTTTCAAAGTGTTATTCCCAAAGCACTCCTTTTGTCCACTCAATGAAAGTGCTTAGTTGGCAGTTTCTCTTATTTGATGTGGAGGGAATTGGGACTGCGTGTGTAGGTTAGTGTGTGTGTGTGTGTGTGTGTGTGTGTGTGTGTGTGTGTGTGTGTGTGTGTGTGTGTGTGTGTGTGTGTGTGTGTGTGTGTGTGTGTGTGTGTGTGTGTGTGTGTGTGTGTGTGTGTGTGTGTGTGTGTGTGTGTGTGTGTGTGTGTGTGTGTGTGTGTGTGTGTGTGTGTGTGTGTTGGGGGTGGTATGGGGTCCTGACAGTTTGTGAAGGGTGCATGGGAGGAGGTTGAGCAGCCCGTGGAATGGCTTTGGCTCTGGGCAGAGGGCTGGACAGACAGAGGGGAAGGATGGAGAGGAGAGGTTTGGGTCTGACCACTGAAGTGTGAAACTCTTATTTTGTGATTTGAAACATGAGTGAAATCAGTAATGAAATATGGTCGATAAAGGCCTCTCACACTTCCCAATGAAATGCCCCGAGTGTGAGTGTGTCTGTGTGCTTCTAGAAATGTGTTGTCATTTTATTCTGAAGCACTGGGGCGTTAGATGGTGTGAGGCGGCGGACGAGGGGAAAAGAAGGTAGGGGGGAGAGTGGGGGAGGAGGATTTTCCACTTGAACTTACTGGTCTCTTACTGTCTGTATTTTTATTTCTCTGGCCCTGTCAAGGAGAGCTCAGCTTAATGCGAATCCACATGAATTGTGTGTATGCGTTTGTGTTCATATATGAGCAAAGATCTCGACTCCCTGCCTTCCTCTGTGGGCTCAGGTGGCGCTACTGTCCTCACTCCTTTATCATTTCATCTATTAATCCATCCTTACAAGCTAGCATCAACACAACCACTCAGCCATCCTCCAACCTTCCTCTCAACTCCTTTATTCTTACCTTATCCTCTGCTCAATTTGTTCTCAGAAAGCTGCCAAAACACACACCAGTTCATTTTAAATAAAGCCAAATATATTTGTAAATCATATGTGATGTAATAAATATTATTGTTAGAGATATGTGAAAACTACCAAATGCTTGCCAACTACGAACAACTTGGCAAACAAGCTGCGGTAGAAGCTCAAAATGAAGAAAGCGGCATGAACTCAATTTGTGATGAATTAACAACCCTATTTTCAACTTGGTGACTTTGCTGTCAGTTTAATAAATTGAGGAACCCAGGGAGAAACAATTGAACATTTCATCATCACCACATTAAGCAATACATTGTTTCAACTAGAAAAAACATTTGCCTACACATGTGGCTTCTACAAAAATGCATCAGAGGTAAAAGCAAATAGTTATAGATCGAAACGTACACACAAAGATAACAAATCAAATCAAACCTCCTTTGGCACAGAGATTTTGAGTGACACGAGCTTACACACACACATTGCTCACAGACAGAAACATTACTCAGCAGAACGTCTGAGGCGGTAAAATGCCTGTATCATCCCAACCCCACCTGGCTTCGCTCATCAGTTCCCCCTGGAGTAATGTGGCCCCTGGCCCCTCGGCAGATTAGCTGGAGGAGGGGTACTCACCACACACAATGGGGCCCTTTTACTTCCAGTGGAGACCTGGCCCTGAGCTCCAAACAACGCTCTCAGCACAGTGGGCGCTCCTTCTATTTCCCTTTTTCACTCAAATGCTTTTCTCTTTCTAGCCCCTCGCTCTCTCCCCCTTTTCCCACACCCCCATGTTCTCTTCTCATTTCTTGGCATGATGAGCACAGACAGGCTGTTTACCTGGAGGGACTGAGAGAGGGTAAGGAGCGATAGTGATGATAGCTGGTGAATAAACACCCAAAAAGAAGGAGGGGAGTTCACCGCACACCATTAAAGCCTTTACGCAGCGAGACGCGGCGCGGGGCGGCCTGCATGTTGAACGGGAGGCTCTCGTTTACCCCCCAGCCTGCAGGCAGCTACAGTGCAGGAAGAGGGTCATGCATTCGTGCCATGTGCATGAATAAGCACAGATGTACCCTTTTTGACCACTGCTGCCAAATGAGTTGTGTGACGACAGTAACTTCCAACAAGGATTACAAATCTTGCAAAAGAAAAATCCCAAATCATTATACAGGGTGCCCGCGGGGTCTTAAAAGTATTACAAGTTGATAAATCAATTTAGCAAAAATTAAGGCTATTAAAAAGTATTAAACGGCATTTTCCAAGGTATTACATTTTGTAGCTTGTTTTCAATAAGTATATAAATTGTCCAAAGAGGTTGTATCCTACAGTCTGCCTGCATGTAATCATTGCGTAGGTGTGTAGTGTGATTCTGTAGTTTATTTATGGCATCCCGCGCAAAGCTCCGTTTACGCCGGTTGTTAAACAGCATCGTTATGGGGAAATGCAAGTCTGGGTCCAAATGGTTGGAAGATAAGGAGGAAGGACGATCAATACTGTGTATAGTAAATGTGTCGCCAATGTAACCGGTTAAAAATCCAAGTGGCGATGAGGTCTTAAAATGTGTGGAAAGGGTCTTAAAAAAGGTCTTAAAAGGTGTTAAATTCGACTCCAGGATTCCTGCATATCCCCTGTAAGAGTGTGTGTGTGTGTGTGTGTGTGTGTGTGTGTGTGTGTGTGTGTGTGTGTGTGTGTGTGTGTGTGTGTGTGTGTGTGTGTGTGTGTGTGTGTGTGTGTGTGTGTGTGTGTGTGTGTGTGTGTGTGTGTGTGTGTGTGTGTGTGTGTGTGTGTGTGTGTGGAAGAGAGGCAGGAGTCCCTTCTAGGGTGAGGTGGTAATGCTCAGTGACAAGGATAAACAGCGTCGGGGTTTGAGATGGGGGTGAGGAGGAGGAGGAGGAGGAGGAGGAGGAGGAGGAGGAAGAGGGGAGGAGGTCTGTGTCAGCCTCCCTCTCCTCCTCCTGCCTTCTTCTCTGTCATTTTTTCAATTATCCCTCTCTCCTGCGTGTCCCCATAGACCCAGAGGCAGGGCCCGCATCATTTAGACTGAGAGCCTGTTTAGATTCTGATTATAGCCTCTTTTCTTCTCACCACTCACTGCTGTCTCTCTCTCACTCTCTCTCTCACACACACACACACACATTTTGGTTGAGGGCACACTGGATGTTGCTCTTTTTCAAACTGTCCCATGCTTTTTGTTTATTCTAAATGTGATCATTTGGTGTGCAAATGAAGTGATGGTTAGCGCTGTTGTGTTTCTGTATCAAGAGGAAGGTGAATGTGTGAAATCCAGAGTTGGCCCTGAACGAGAGAAGAGGCGCTCGTATAACCCGCCGGTCTCTGTTCAAACACGCTGCTGAGCCGCACTGGGCTTATTCCCCGGCTGCATCCTGGTTTAATATCAGATCGCCTCCTTCCTCTCTTCGTGAGGTTTCATCTGAAATGGAAAGTGGGGCTTTCCTCCTCGTTAGAATAAAAAGTCATCAAGGGAGGAGAGGAGAGAGGGATGGAGGCTCATTGAAATGCAAGTAACATCCCCCTTCTTTCTCTCCCTTCGCTCCTCTGGGACTCCATGCCTTTCTCCTCCTTCTCTTTCCCATCTTTAGGGCACTCTCTCTCTGCCTCTCTTTCTTTGTTAATCAGTTAAACTCCCTCTTCAAACAACCCCTCTAATTACTCCTCCACTCTCTGTAAACGACAAGGCTGTCTCTCGCTTCTCCTCTCCTCCCTCCTTCCCTCCCTCCCTACCCCCAGCTCCCTCTTTCCAAGACAGGGGTTGACCTCTGTCAGCCACCGAACCCTCAGAAATGCGTATGTGTGTGTTTGCACATAAGACTGATTCTTGCATTTAAGCTATAGTGTGAGTGACATCTTTTGTTTTATCATCCCATTATTATTATTAGTCGTTTCTTTAAACACCTGGATGTGTGTGTTTTCACTGTAAGGATGTTTTGAGACTCTTTGCACACCTATCGTCTATCTTTCATTCTCTTCTTCCCTGTCTCTTAATTGTGTTCACCTCCTTTTCTTTCCTTCACTGTGTGGATGGTAACCTTCCTTCTCCCCTCTCCCTACTCTCCCCTCCACTCAAATCCCCCCAAGCTTTACCTCTCTCCCACTAATCTAACACGCATCTCTCTCTTTTAAATTAACATGCAACATGAAAAAAATGGGGCGACAGCGGGAAAAAATTAAATGCATTTAATAAATGGCTGACTTCAAATCGCCCGGCTTTTCAGACTCTCCCTATTCACAGTCCAATGAAAGGGGAGAAATCATTCACCGGGAGAGACAAAGCCGAATGAAAATATAATTCCGCATTGTGAAGCGCTTTTGTCCTGGCCCGTCAAATCGCTAATGGCGAGGCTTTTGTTTTGTGGCGGCGCTCTCAGGCTGGCGGTGTCGTATGGCGGTGGCAACGCATGCCCCATAATCACCACGCTTTGTGATATTAGATTATAGGGGCAATTAATGGCGTCAAACCTTAACTACTCAGCATTCAGCCTGCCACACACACATTCAGCCTTTAAACACATGCATACGTGCACATTTATGCAAACAAGTGCACACCCACACACATGCGTTTCAGTATATCAGCACTTGCACACATGGGCGCGCGTTTGATTCTGGCGTCAGAGCATCATCCAGCACACAGAAAGGTGCTATAACTCCAGTAATTATTACGCCTGTGACTTAAAAATGTCAATGGCGGTGTGTATAAAATAGAATGTATGAGTTGTCAAGGAGGAAGAATGGGATGCACAAGAGCAATTAATTACAGCTTTTCATTCGGCTGCTTAGACTGACAAGGCCCGGCGGCGGGGGCAAGCTGGCATGACGCCAAGCTGCACCCGTCACCACCCCCACCTTACTCATGACACCCCGCCACCCCATCCCCTCTGTCTGTTCCTTTACCAACTGCCACAACAGCACCCTTCCCCTGCCTCACCCCGCTCTGACTCTGTCTTTTCTTTTCCTTCTTCTCCCTCATCTCAAACAAACACTCTCTGGCGCTACAGCTCATTCATCTACTATTCTCCATCCCTTCGCCGTCACATGTGGCTGGGAGAGTGTTTAGGAAAGAGGAGTCTGCTTTGATGAAGGCAGAGTGCGGGGCCACTGACAAACACACAGAGAGAACAAGAGACAGAGAGGGATGGAAGGAGGGAGGGAGGCTTGGGCCAGGTGGGAATTGGGGTGTTAGTATTTATGGCCAATCTTGTTTACAAAATCCGATCCTCACAGATGTAATGTCCCCCTGCCAGCTCGCCTCCTTGCTGTTTGCCGCACAATTCCCTCTCGCATCAGCCTCCCTCTCTGCCTTAGGTGGAGAGTAGATAGACTGCTCTGAAGAGAGATCCGCACTACCGGCACTTATGCACGCACACGCACGCACGCACGCACACACACACACACACACACACACACACACACACACACACACACACACACACACACACACACACACACACACACACACAAGCCCTTTGACCATGTTGACCAGATTGATATTTCACCACAAAGTGAGTATATTTAAATGGCCAATTTCAGAGGTGATAACTCAACCATGTGTTTCCCTGTGAAACCGCCAACCCCTTTTGACTGACAGGATTATTTGTATCGAGAAGGCATTATGGTTTATTAATGTACAGACAGAGAGGGACGCCTGCAAGCAGTGAGAACATATCCGCTCTCGGACTTGATCTCACTCCCTTTCCTTGCCTGCATATCTCTCTGTGTCTGGAATGCTCTGTCTCTTTTCATCCCCATATTGTTTTCTCAAACCTTCATTCAGTTAATAATCAAAGAAACACTTTGTCAGCAGTATTGTCTGTGTGGTTTTTCATATATTCGTTCTCCATTTATGCAAGGGTGTGAGTTTCTCACTTCCTGATTTGTGTGGTTAGTTTCCTTCACTTTTGCAGTGTTTGTCATCAGATTAGCATCTCTGCCCATCTCTGTGTACAATGCCTGTGCTTTATGAGTGCTTGCACCACACAACTGCAAGAATTACCAAGTACCCTCACAGTGTGTGTGTGTCTGTGCGTGTGTGTGTTTGTGTGTGTCTATGCCTGCAGCTCTATCTGATGAGATAGACATCTCATCAGATATCCACTTTGTTGTTCTTTTCTTCTTAGCCAGGCTTGACTGTGTGGAAAGAGAATCGGAGGATGTCCTAATCATGTGTTTATAAAAGCAGATTAGATTTTGTATTTCATAGGGAGATTGCCTATCTGTCCTTTTATCTGCCTGTTGTCACAGAAATTGCCAGTTTAAAAAAACGTTTCATCTTTTTACAATGCCCGCCTTGTGATGTCTATTTATCTTTGTCTGATGTTGCCAGCTCTTCTTCGCAGTGACTGAGAGAGAGAGAGACAGAGAAGGAGAGACAACACACATCTCTCACTTTACCTGTCCATACCAGCATACTGTACACCCTCCATTCACAGTGTTTGTTTTGAGTTGAGCATTTAGTTGCAGGCACAGTCATGCTTAAAGCTTGCTGCGCCGGCTGGGCCTCTTCACACAAAGCTCAGCCCATGGATTGAGTTGTCCTACGTTTGCGAGCCAGTATGTGCATTTAAATATACTAACATGTCTGTGTTCTGTGCTGCTTTCAGGTGCCCGTCTCCATGGCTATGATGAGTCCACAGATGATCACTCCTCAGCAGATGCAACAGATCCTGTCTCCCCCTCAGCTCCAGGCCCTGCTGCAGCAACAGCAGGCTCTAATGCTACAGCAGGTAAACACACACATTCACACACACATTAGAAGTGTTGGACCCGGTCCCAGGCTGACATGTTGGGATGTGTCTGTTTTAGTAGGCGCTGACACACACTGGGCGTGATTGGGTTTTATTGAACGCTCTGAGATCTTTGAAGATAAATACACATCCACATATCCACTTATACACACATTGTCATTTGGAGTACCTCCACTTTAGCATTGTTTCTAGGAGAATGTGCATGCTCCCACCTGCACATATATAAACACACACACACACACACACACACACACACACACAGACGCCTGTACACTTCTCAGCATCACACAGTGAATCATAGTGATTCAGGAGTGTGTGTTGCTGATGCCCGGCAGGTGAGAGACGGGTTGCCATGTCGACACAAACCAATAAACACTCTTCATCTGCAACAGATCTGTCAAGTTGCAAGCCGCACCAACCTATGACCTCCAACCTACACACACAAAACACACACGCAACCTTGTAAAGGCTGTGAAGAGGACTATTAACAGAGTGGGGATAGAGAAGTAATTACAGCTAGGATGTCTAGAAAACACACACACACACGCACACACGCAGGCAAGGACAGAGCAGACAGAAGACTTAATAAGGAGCGGTTGCTTTAGGCGAGTATAAATTGCAGTGGGAAGATCTGACAACATGTATCATAATGGAAATGTGAAATGTGCTAGCTTTCTGGAAGCAGACATGCAGATGGGTAAGAACCTCTTCACCAGCTCTCGACAGAGAAAAGAAAAGAAATGGGAGGGTTGATAATGCACACCCCATCTCTCTCTCTCATTCACGTACTCTCTCACACACACACACACACACACACACACACACACCACACACACACACACACACACACACACACACACACACACACACTATTAAAATCACTGAGTTTAACATTGCTCTCCCACTTAATTAACCACAGTATGGACTTGCTCATAGTGTATATCTGCAAATCAGGCACTTTTACACACACACACACACACACACACACACACACACACACACACACACACACACACACACGGAACAATCAACCAACATATCACTCACTGAGGCATTACATTTCATATCTCCATGGCAATACAGCATTGTGTAAGAGTGTGTAAGTAAGGTTTACGGCCGACTGCTGCAGTGTTTATACGGGCACCCGTTTGTGGATATGTGTGTGTGTGTGTGTTTTAACCTTTACGTTTTTTCTAACCTTTACTTATGCTACAGCTGCTTTGCCTTTATTTCTCAGTGTGTTCACTAAAGTCAAGGTCATGGTAATAGGCTGGAGAGGTGAATGCCTCACTTATACATACTCTTAATGCACAGAGCCACTGAATCAAATCATTAAAAAGACCTTAATTATCACTTAATTATTCCCTCATCTCACCACTCTCCAGCCAAGTGTGCGTGTGTGTGCGTGTGTGTGCGTGTGCGTGTGTGTGCACATGTGCGTGCTTGCATATGCATGTGTCTGTGTGATGAGGAGGCGATCAGGGCTAGTGACGCGGAAAAGAGAGATTAACTCGGCCTAAGGAGCGATAAAAGAGAGGAGAGACAGATGGAAAAGAAAGAGCAGCAAGAAGGAATAAGTCCTGCATTTAAAATGAATTAAGGACAAGAAGGAACGTCGTCGGACAAAAGCACAGTAAATTATGCAAATGTGGAGCAGTGGCTGGGATAAGATTGAAACTGGAAATGTAAAACAGCTTTGCACAAAAAGAGCAGGCCATCACATTACGCAGACTGTGTAGCGAGGATGGGCAGTGGAGTGTGGTCTGCTCGATGTAGGGTCAGACGGATGAGAGACTGAAGCAACTGCTGCTCTGTGAAGTCAGTCTCTGCTGGAAAGCCTCTTTGAACATTTGACGCACCATGAAACAAAGACAAACTGCAGACGGACACATGTTCAGGCTGTTCTCAGGAGGATACCCCCTTACACACACACACACACACACACGCACGCACGCACACACACACACACACACACACACACACACACACACACACACACACACACACACACACACACACTGTGGTCAGTGTGAGCTTTTCTGTCCGCCTTGCTCTCCTCTCAGCAAGATTAGAATCTTAATGGAGCTTCCTGAGTAAATTAGTGATTAGTAAGTCAAACAAACAGGAAAGCTGCGGCCAGTGTGTGTGTGTGTGTGTGTGTGTGTGTGTGTGTGTGTGTGTGTGTGTGTGTGTGTGTGTGTGTGTGTGTGTGTGTGTGTGTGTGTGTGTGTGTGTGTGTGTGTGTTTGCAAATCATGAATTCATGTCTGTGTGTTTCCTTAAACTAGACAGCAATGCTATATCCTGTAGTTTAAATTATTCCACTAAGCATTTGCAGATGAAAATGAAGCACACACACAGTAAGTCTGTCAAACAGATACAAACACACACACACACAGTTCCAACTGGTGTTTAATGACAGCAGTACAGTTTGTACAGTAGGAGCTGGTATGTCGCAGAAGAATATTTCCATATGCATTTTTTCGCTGTAGGCTAAAACGCGGACCTGTTCAGTCACGTCCTGTGTGTGTGTGGTGTGTGTGTGTGTGTGTGTGTGTGTGTGTGTGTGTGTGTGTGTGTGTGTGTGTGTGTGTGTGTGTGTGTGTGTGTGTGTGTGTGTGTGTGTGTGTGTGTCCAAGCAGGTTCAGCATTATATACAGTACAGTAGCTTTGACAATCATCTAACTGTACAACACAACTTGACACCCAATAATAGATCTAGAATATTCCCCAGCAGCCTTCTCTATCAGGTCTGTGTTTGCCTGCTGTACGTTTTGTCAATGAACTACATTCCACGAGACTCCCATTCAAAGTGGCTGACTATGGCGGGGCATTTTACTGTCGGTCGACTGCGGTACTGTTGAGGTTGATACAAAGTGTGTTGTGATTCACATGCCTCACATTTCTCCATCTTCTCTCCCTCCCTGCCTCCCCTCTTTCGGTGTCTGTCTCCAGTTACAGGAGTACTACAAGAAGCAGCAGGAGCAGTTGCATCTCCAGCTTCTGACTCAGCAGCAGCAACAGCAGCAGCAGCAGCAGCAGCAGCAACAGCAGCAACAGCAGCAGCAGGCCGGGAAGCAAGCAGCAAAAGAGGTGAACTTCAGCAAGCACACACACTCAGCTCAAGCACACTCTGAAGTACACGAGGACCCTTAAACGCAGTAAAAGTGGTGGCATGGGAGCCAGCTGAAGAACGAAATCCCATGAAGGATATAATGTATAGATATGTCGGCTCTCTTTTCCCCTCTCTTGTCACATCCTATGCTTCACTAGTTCATTGTTTTGTGTACAAGCTTGTCTCAATGCAAGGATTAGTGAATATGGATTTTCATTCCTTCCAGCAGCACGCCACGCCGAGGCAGTGAAAGAGTGCTGCGCTAAGCCTTACGCTATCCTGCCAAAGTATTCATCTGCGCGCCTTTAGCTCTAAGCCCGGGGTGAAATCTCTCTGTCGGAGGGGTCTGCCACTCTTTTAATTGTCAATTAACCTCGCCAGCATTACGAGCCTCCCTTGCTCTCCTTTCTCTGTCTCACACACACACAAATATGCATGAACACTATCCCGGGTTTAACCACAGCTGCGGTACAGAAGGAGATCAGAGGATCAACTAGGATCACATCGTGGCACAACAAAGAGGGTCTCTATCGATCAGGTTACTGATTGACTATATGTGTGTAACAGAGACAATGTGAAACACACAGAGGGCCAAGCAGGAAACAGACTTAGGGAGAAGGGCCTCATGAGACTATTCATATGAACGCATGAGGAGACACATCCTAGATTTCTCCTTCTCCTCCTCGTCCCCCTTCTCCCAGTGGGAAGACCCCCCCCCCCCCTTACACCCCGCCCCACAAACTCTTCGCCGACAGCGGTCAACCAACTCGACCGTGACCAAAGCAAACCAGTTGTGGTTGACTCGCATGTTGAGAGGGTGTCTGCATCGCTTTCCCCCTTTCCCCCTCCTCTCTGCTGCTGTCCCACTTTTCAGGTTTGTTGTCCTGTAACAACGAGACAAGTGCAAACACTGGTCACACGGCTACACACACATGCAGAGAGGGAGAGGCTTGATGTGTGACGGTTCACCGCACACACACACACACTTGAGGGAATATGCCTCCCACAGAACTGCATACAGCTGATATGACTAAGGCCATTTTCAGTAGTCAGTGGTTTTCAGTTGCCGCGAGCGGTCAATGAAAATCAAAAACACCTTTTGAGTCGACTCTCGTTTCTGTCCTGGTCAAACAGCTGCTGTCAGATGTCGAGGCAGGGGATGTGTTTCATTTGTGTTATGCTTGGTCTGTTTGTGAGCCTGTCCTACACTTTGAGATAATCAGCAATCAGCTAGGGATATTTTCTCTAGCAGTGAACTACTGGTGAGAGTAGTGTAGAAGAGGATTTGAACCAACTTCAGATTTGAACAGGCCTTTTACACACACACATAAAAAGAGGACAGAAGGAGACAAAGAAGACGGAGGAGGAGAGAGGGAGAACAGAACAGAAGATCTCTCCTTCGCCTTTCTACTGTTTGTGCTCCAGTGGTTGTGACTTTTTGCCCTTTTCCCTCTTTTCTGCAATTTCTCTTCACTTTCTTGTCTGCGTGGAAGTGATGCATTGAAAGAAAGAGTATGTATGTGTATGTCGAGTCAGTGTGTGTGTGTGTGTGTGTGTGTGTGTGTGTGTGTGTGTGTGTGTGTGTGTGTGTGTGTGTGTGTGTGTGTGTGTGTGTGTGTGTGTGTGTGTGTGTGTGTGTGTGTGTGTGTGTGTGTGTGTGTGTGTGTGTGTGTGTGTGTGTGTGTGTGTGTGTGTGTGTGTGTGTGTGTGTGTCTGTCGCTGGTGCATTTGGGACTGGTCAGGAGTCAGCTTAATGAAGTGGCTCTGACCATCACAAGGGATGTGTGCATGTGTGTGTCTGAGATTCTCCTCGACTGTGTGTGTGTGTGTGTGTGTGTGTGTGTGTGTGTGTGTGTGTGTGTGTGTGTGTGTGTGTGTGTGTGTGTGTGTGTGTGTGTGTGTGTGTGTGTGTGTGTGTGTGTGTGTGTGTGTGTGTGTGTATCCTTCTAGATGTGTGTGTGGGTGTGTGAATCTGTGTGACTGGCAGGCTCAGACACTGTGTGATGTGCTCATAAATCACATTGACAGCCTGTTACTGCGCTAGCTTTGGCCACTCAGCCACAGCTAATGTAAACAGAACACAGGCGCACACACACACACACACACACACACACGCACACACACACACGCGCTATGTGTGTTTTAAAGAACCATAGCCATATCTCAAGAGAGAATGAGGGACAGAGGGGGGAGTGGAAAAAAATAAAATGGACAGACAAGTAGAAAAGGAGGGGCAGGAGGTCTGGAGAGAGAAAAGAGAAAAGAGTTCATTCAGGACATTTTATCGTGATAGACCATTTATTGTAACAAATGAGAATTTGGCAGTTCATTTCAAAGAACTGCATCATGTAAGAATGACACAGATTTTGTCTACGACCACAACACCATTGCCTTTGACAAAGTTTGCAATGAGTCTGTGTGGTCCTAGAATGCTCAGTTTATTGTGATTCATTCCTCGTCCCTTAGCAACTCTTTAATGAAACTGGCCCAGATTTCCAGCAAATTATATGGTACGAATATTAAAAAACACTTTTTAACTTACTTGAAAGCTTATAGCTGAATTCCAATTGAAACAGTCGCTGGAAATGATGTTTCCCCTCTCTTTGTTTGAAACAGTTGTTGTGATAATTCCTCTGCACCCCCCTAACAGCCCCCTCCCACCCGCAAACACACTGCCATCACACTTCTTCTCCCCAGGCACTAAGTCTGAAAGGAAGTGACCTATCTGCCCTTCCTGTGAGATCCTCGCTGTTCAAAGAGTTCCAGGCTGCCACTCTCTCTATCTCGCCCTCTCTCACACACACATACACACTCATGCACACACAATGAGCCGTTCTTCAAGTTGTATTTATTTATTTTTCCTCTCTACTTGTTATCTGCAAAAGATAAAGTCCATCTCTTTTGGGGGTTGGTCAGGGAGGGTTCAAACAGCCCAGGCCAGGTTTGACCCAGACTGGGAGGGCAGGAAAGGGGACATTTATCACCGCAACACACACCGACATTATCGCCACGCGCCATGTAGTCTCTCCCACTCTCCCTTAACTCCCTCATTCCCTTTTCCTCCTCCTCCACGCAGCTTTCTTCTGTTTAATACAGGACTTTTATTTTATATGGTGTTAGTCGACTTTATGCTTGAATTTGTTAGGATTTAATGATGTAATGGGACAGGCTGACCAATTTAAATCACAATAACAATACAGGGAAGGGCTTCTTTTTAGATGAAAGATGACAAAATCAAAGGCAGCTGTCTGGCAGTCGTGTGAAAACTATAATTCACACTTTTACAAAATGTTATTCTTTGTTATAGTTTGTTGTGAGGGCCAGAAGGTTTCTACAGAATTGCACTGGCTCAGTGTACTTTCATGGATTCTCTGCCAATATTAGCAGAGGGCGTATTAATACAACTGTTGGATCAAACTTTGACCACAAATTGGCATATACATCAGTGGGTGGCCAATGGACCAGTGGGAGCTATATCTAAAAAGAAAATCATGGATATCTGTATTTATAACCTATTTTCAGAATTAATAGAAATTATTTCAGAATTATTAAATAGCTACAAAGTGTAAAAAAAGTGAGTAAGGAAATGCGGTGCGGATAACATAGAAGTAATACGTAACTTAATAACCTTTTCCCCCCTCTGTCTTTGGCCCTCAGCAGCTAGGCAGTAAGCAGTTGGCCTTCCAGCAGCAGCTGATCCAGATGCAGCAGCTTCAGCAGCAGCACATCCTCAACCTCCAGAGACAAGGCCTGGTACCACTGCAGCCCACCGCCGCCATGCAGTCTCTGCAGCAAGGTACGTGCACGCGCCGGCACACACATTCATAAACAAACAACACTCAGTCACACAGACACATCCTGACAAACATGCATGCATACACACATGGTCATAACCGAGCACACACACATACACACTGGCCTGTACCCAGTGCCGCATGTGAAGCCTGTTAAGTTAATCAGCCTATAAAAGATAAAAGGAACCTGATTGGTGGGTTTGTGGAAGGTACTCATTTGGATAATAGGTAAAATATGCTACTAAGCCCCCTGCTTGGAGGTGTGTGCATGAGCTTTTGCAAGTGTGTGTGTGTGTGTACTTGAGATTAGCCAGACACATGAACATCATCATTTTGCTATTGCTGTGCCCACTGGATATTGTTCTGTTGCTATATGTAACTGCTCCCACAGTGCCTTCTTTTTGTCAGCATGGTTTAAGAACGATAAATGTTGACTGTTTGCCGGCCCGCCCGAAGTGAACATGTGTGCATTTGTGTGTGTGTTTCTACACTTTTGCCCGTGCACAATAATGTCTTAACGCATGCACACACACTACCTCACACGCAGAGAATGCTTTAGGGGCTCCAAAGTGGCCGTAACATTGCTAAACCGCTGACTGAGTTGACCAAACAGACCCGTTTCCTTCCCTCCGTCTGTGTGATCTTTCTCTCATGCGTGGTCACATGCAAGTCACACACACAAGCACACACACACACACACACTCATAGTCGCTCTGTTATTTGAACCTGCCAAAAACAAACATAAACCTAATCAAATCATTTTAACTTCAAAAGGTTTCATTTCAAATACTGCAGGACCCAACATTTGTACAGAAACCTGATCTATGCATGTGTGTGTTTATGTGCTAGAGGGCAGGGAGTGTGTGTGTGTGTGTGTGTGTGTGTGTGTGTGTGTGTGTGTGTGTGTGTGTGTGTGTGTGTGTGCGTGCGTGCGTGCGTGCGTGCGTGCGTGCGTGCGTGCGTGCGTGCGTGCGTGCGTGTGCGTGTGTGTGTGTGTGTGTGTGTGTGTGTGTGTGTGTGTGAAAAGTGTACAGAGAGCAGGAAAACAATCCATAGAAGATACAAATTAAAAACAAATAAAAAGACAGAAGCCACAGTTTTGGATAAAAGATGTGTTCATTTTCCGACAGATACAAACATTTGGCTCGGGCATCTCTCTCTCTTTCTCACTCTCTCCCTCCGTATCAGAGTGGAATTTCCCTGCAGTGTGAAAGAGCCGGCCCATTGTGACGGCTCAGCCAGGCGTGAGGCAGAGCATTCCTCTGACCAGCCATGCCACACAAACACACAAACACACATGCATAAACACTTGCACCTACACACATACACAACTGCACACACTATTGCCCCGCCTCAAAGGGCCGTTGTGTCCGGTGGGTAGCTGGTGGGGGGTGGACATGAGTGGGGTCCTGCTGTGGGTATTGTTTGTTTCTCTTACATGGAGGCTACTGAGTTCATGGCAAAAGAACAGAGAGCATTACATTACTATCAATCAAAAAGTAGTTTCTATTGAGATTGTGTTTCAGCACTCAAATATAAATAAAATGCATTACATTTGACTTCATCCTGTTAGGCCCCGCCTTCTTAGTAACTAAAAGCCACGTAAATCAATGATTTAAAGTAAGCAAACATACTCTCATCCTCACAAATACTTTGTCGGTGACAACATTGGGGTAATTGTGAGAGGACATTTTCACCTGAATAAAATACACACAAAATCAAAAAGCTTTGTTTAAAAGTCTGTCCAGCTCCTGGCTGCTTACTGTTTAAGTTTGTTTCTAAATTGCTGACTTTAATCAGTTCTTATGAAATTACATTTTTAGCTTCTTATTTTTTATTGCCTCTTATTATTTACACACCGCCTCATTCCTCCAGAGTGAGAACTTTTGTTTTGGCGGGACCACAGAAGAATGCAGACAAAGCAGACATAATATTTGGATTGCTGCAAGGTCTCTTTAGGTGTGTGTGTGTGTGTGTGTGTGTGTGTGTGTGTGTGTGTGTGTGTGTGTGTGTGTGTGTGTGTGTGTGTGTGTGTGTGTGTGTGTGTGTGTGTGTGTGTGTGTGTGTGTGTGTGTGTGTGTGTGTGTGTGTGTGTGTGTGTGTGTGTGTGTGTGTGTGTGTGTGTGTGTGTGTGTGTGTGTGTGTGTGTGTGTGTGTGTGTGTGTGTGTGCATGGTAAGATCCATTGGAGTAGGCTGTGGCATTTTAGGCGTCTCTCTAACTGTGAAATTGGAGCAGAAATAACAAAGCTGCAACTAGAGGGAACTCAAAGTGTGCACCCACCCTGTTCAGACAAATAGTGGTAGTGACAGGAGCAGTGGTGCTGGTGGCGAGTAGCAATTGCCAACAGAGATTAGGAAATAGTTGAGGAACAGTGAATATCTGGAAAGATAACAAAGACATGCAGAAATTAACCTCTTGTCTGTTTTAGTTTGTTTTATGTTCCTCTTTCATAACCACTCTCAGACGACTTTTGTGTTTTTTGTGGATTAGAAAAGCAAGTCACAGCTCTCTATGACATCAGTTTGTTTACAGTGTGTCTGTATGTGGTTGAAATTGTCTCATCTGAATTTGTATGAACCAAATGTATTCTTGTTATAATAAGCTTCACTATCATTTGATCACATTTGCACTGGACATGTGAAACTTATCAAGGAGAGTATTGCAGCCAAGTGAACTGTGCATTCCTTCTTTGCAGCGATGTGTCCGTCAGACCTCCAACAGCTGTGGAAGGAGGTGTCGGGGGTGCAGAGCAGTGAGGAGGCCCTGAAACATGCCGAGGGCCTGGATTTGAGCACCAACAGCTCTAACTCTACCTCAGCCTTCCCCAAAGCTGCCAGTGCTCACATCCCACTGCACAGCCTGGTCAACGGACAGAGCCACACCCCAAAGAGAGACAGGTACAGTAAAGTATAGCACGTAAACATACTTAAAGGGATTGTTTGGAATTTTTTAAGTGGGGTTGTATGACATACTTATACAAAGTCAGTGTATAACACAGCAGTAGAAAGCGATTCCTATTTCGAGTAACAGATAGGAATAATGCACAGAAGCAAAATGATGTATTGCTATGGGTGGGGCTTCAGGGAAACATCTGTTAACCACCTAAAGAAACAAAATTCACTCAAAATGTACCCTATAATCAGAATATTTTCACCGCTTTACTTTGCCGTCAGAACATCCTTTCAATAGAGAGGTGAAGTCCCGCCCATCTACTTCCAACCCATGGGACCTTATTTCGGAAAAATTATATATTGAAGTCAATGGGGAGAGAAAACGTATCTTTCGATCCCGTTTGAATTGTGCCACGAATTACACATATGATGTTTGTCAATCTTAAAAAATCCTTTCCATGTCAAAAAAGTTTGTGTTTGTTGTAAAACTGTTGACTAGACTATGAAAAATACGCAACTAGAAAGACTACAAATCCCAGAATCCCGGACCTGCATGCTGGCTCTTACGGAACCGACTAACTCCCCTTGTGTGTATGTACAGCTCTCAACATGCCCAGATTTGTAGTGATTTTCACCTCATTTAATACTTTTCGCCTCATTCTGAAAGAAAGAAGTGAAATGCGCCAACGTACGGCCGTCTTGGTGTGTGGTGCGAGACGGGAGATGTAGTTCATTGAGCGGTTTCACACAAAAAAAAGTGTTACTTCACAGTTTTTCGACACATTTTTATTTTTTTGACTTGCAAAATTATCTTTTCAATTGACAAACATCATATGGATAATTCGTGGCACAATTCAAATGGAATCGAAAGATAATCTTTCTCTCCCCATTGACCATCATTTTTCCTAAATAAGGTCCCATGGAGCTCCCCCGGAAAGGGAGGGACTTCGCCTCTCTCTTGAGAAACTTGAGCTATGCTCTCTTCAAAGCTTTGGAAACAACAGTTACCACTCTTCCTTTAAAATGTTTACATTGTGACGGTGCATCTGTCCTCTGTGTGACCTGCAGTCAAGTCACACACTCTTGCTATGTAATTTTGAGGACGAGTTCTTAACTTTTAGCTTTAAGATGTTCCTCCATACCTACGCACGTAAACACAAAACATTCACATGCAGCATACCACACATCACCATGGTGCAAACGTCTCTCCGCTCATTTGATAGGAGGTGTGTTGGGTTCAGTATGTTCCTCCAGTGTGCTGTCAACCACATGCAAGTATAGTATAAATGAGAGGAGAGGATGGTGGAAAATGTATTTGTTCGATTCTATATTTGTAAATCAGTATTTGCTGTAGACATACATTCCTTGTTACCTGTGTTAACATACATGTGCTTCTACTACACTTACGGTTTGAGTGCTGTGTATCACATGGCTTTATTTGCTTCTCATTAGCGTGTCTTCGTCTTTTAGAGCCCGACTGTTTGAGTGGATATCCTCCTTTACCAAGGCAGACATTGGAGATGAACATGTCCCCCTTTACTCCAAAAGTGGCCACACCCCCAGCAGCCAGTGAGTAGCACATTCACACTCACACGTACACAAACATGGGAGGACATGACGAACACAGGGAAACGACTGGGAGGGTGGTCCAAACACTGATTCACTGTTTGCTCCAGGGGCATTGCTGACCCTGACCTCTGACCTCATTTTAGACCTGCTATTAGTGTTCATACTAAAGCTGTATTATGCTAGCCATACATCAACATAATTGGCTTTATATGATACACAGAGGGTAGCATTAGTGTGATAGCCTGCTAAGCTAATGCATGGCTGATGTGGAAGAGAATGTGGTCGCCAGCAGTGTGTCATGTCTGCTGTTTGAGCTGCTTCTGAGTTGACTCAACCACAGCCAGCATACACACACACACACACACACACAAGATCCAACCTCAGCCAGCACATATGATCAGGAAGAGTCAGAAGGGAGAGGGAGAGAGAGATGTTTCCATCTGCGAGACAAATGGTTTTTGTTAGACAACCTTCTGATGTTGATTTGAGAGAATCCCCATCCCAGTCCCCCACACACACGTGCACACACATACACAGTGATGTCAATATATGTGGAGACAGCCGTTGTCGGCGATGGTCCAGGTCTGAACCACATCTGCTACTGGACCTGCCCCACACACACACACACACACACACACACACACACACATGCACACACACAGTTATTCTACACTGGGCCCAAACCAAACCTGGCTCAGTCTTCCATTGCCACACACAAATACACAACCGCTCATAAATATGCACAGATGTACGCACAGAAACACACGTGCACGCACACGTAAGCTCACCACAAAAGAACAACCAGCACATGACGGCACCCGCCGCCAATCAGTCATGGCTGGTTGGTCCTGTGCCGAGTCTGTGTCAACTCCTGAAACATAAGAACACACACCGACACTAGCACACACACATCACATACGGCAAGGACAGAAAGACAGGTCATGGACTTGAAAATGTGTCTCTGAGGTTGCTGGACCAATTCCCTGAGCTGCCTGGCTTCTGTAACTGACCCCACTCTGCTCTGTCCTCCTCTCTCTGCACTTGGCTTACCGAACTGTTCAAACTAATGACTGCTAACCAGACTCAGATGGCTGTCGTGATGCTTCTGCAGTTCGTTTTCTCCGTCTGTTTTTGTGTGCCAGAGTGCGATATAATAAACCTTTGCTTCTTATCTGAGGAAGGAGATGTTTTATTTGCTGTTTACTTTATGAACATAACAATAGATGAAAATGGTGACATGTGTTTTACTACCTACCTTTTCTTGTGTGCAGTCATGAGGAGCATGTCGGCTCCCATCCTCTCTACGGCCATGGAGAGTGTAAATGGCCTGGCTGTGAAGCACTGTGTGAGGACATGGGACAGTTTATCAAGTAAGTTAACAACCACCATATGAAATATTATGCAAAGGATGGGGTTTCAGACACACTAAAAAAATACATTTACTATAGTACCTTGAGGTCCTGCATAAAGTATATTCAAAACAGCACACCTGTTATAGTGAAGGGCATTTGGATGTGTTTAGCATGGAGAAAACAACATTTCTAGACAGGCTCAATTATTTATTAACAAAACCTCACAAAGATAAACATTTTGATAAACTTCAGCTTTTTGTGCTGACCAATTTTATCTGCCAATGTGCAAACCCAAGAATGTACACCTAAATCAGATTCAGGACCACGTGAAACGTCCTTAAATTGTATCACTCATTCGTAACAAAACGCCAGGGATTTATTTTTAAGAAGCTCAACAATGCTAGCACCTAGTAGCATTGGAGGACAATTACACATGACACATTCTTTGATTCAGATCACCAGTACTAGCAAAAGATGAAGCAGAGCTAAAAGAAAAAAGCTACAATTTGTGCTTAATGAGTGTCAGTCATGATCATCAGCCATGTTTCCGATTGGCTCACTAATTCATCAGTTGCAATCAGTTGCATCACATTTGCTCTGAGGCACATTCATGCATACACACACAGGTACACACAGACACAACATCTGTGTAGGATTTATTCATCATCCTCCGACAACACTATTCCTCTTCCCTTTTGTTCCTTTGTTAATATTTGTCACCAAGTATTTCCCTCATGTAGTTGTTGTTTGTGTCTTTGTATGTTTTGTAAGCTTTTTATTTGAAAGGTCAAACACATTGTTTCACTGCTGAACAGAGAAAGTACTCTTAATTAGCTCATCCACACACACATCTTGTTGTTACCACAACAAAAGTAAACACATCAAACACACTTCCCTTTCACGTATTCCCTCTGCCACCTTCATGTTAGTTGGGAGTCACTGGGGGATGTTGATGCCGTCTCTGGCCTTGACATTCTGCTGCCTCCTCCTCTGTCACACACTGTACAGCGGACTTCCCCGTGGCACTACTGTTGCTAACGAAGGCTTCACAAAGCCCTTAATGAAGCCCTAAACAAACTCACACTCTCATTATCGGTGTGGAACTCTTAACTATTTGAGCAACGGAGATATTAATAAGCGGGCGTGATGAAATACGTACTCATACACACACATTATCACAGAAGCGTGCGTGGGGATTGTGATGGCATCGGACAGTCGGATCAAAGCGAGCAGGCAGGCTGGGAAAGTTTGAAGAGGAAAGCTGTTGTTTGGTGTCTTATTTCACGTAGCCCCGGGGCAGATGGAGGGAGAAAGAGTGTGTGTGTGTGTGTGTGTGTGTGTGTGTGTGTGTGTGTGTGTGTGTGTGTGTGTGTGTGTGTGTGTGTGTGTGTGTGTGTGTGTGTGTGTGTGTGTGTGTGTGTGTGTGTGTGTGTGTGTGTGTGTGTGTGTGTGTGTGTGTGTGTGTGTGTGTGTATCTGTGACAGATAATGCCGTCAGTCCGACAGTGCGCTCCCTGCAGCCAGCCTTAGTCATCGCCCCAGGAGGGAGAAAGGGTAGAGCAGAAGAACAGAGGCGGGAGATACTCCACTACTTCAGGCCTCTCTTCTCTTCTCTGGTCCCACCTCCCCTCCCTCCCTCCCTCCCTCCCCGTCCTCTGGTATAATACTCTGGCTGTGGTCGGTAGAGCTGGGTGTAATGTGGGTTAAAGCCTTGTCTGCCAGCACTCAGAGGAGTAAACAGAGCCTCATTGTCGGGACACATCGAAAAAAAAACTGCTACTGTTTATGGCCCGGCTATAGAGAGAGGGGAGGGTTTTAGGGGCAGATTCTGGTTGGAATGAGTGTGAATCATAGGCATTTAGGGAGTTGCGGGGGAAGACGAGTGGGAAGGGGAGAGTGGACAGAAGTACAAGGCATTGGGAGAGAGAGCTTAGCAATAGAGAGTCAGGGGTGAGATCATGTTTTTGTTATTATTATCGTGCACTTGTTGAGCTGTCTATCTGACTGGATTAGCCATGCCATGACATCATTGTTTTTGTTTCATTTCTAGACTTCGTCTGATATTGCCTAACTTTTTTTGCTTTCTTAAAGACACACACCCAGACACTCAGTAGTCACACACTCTACACACACATTTCTTCTTGTACATTTCACAATAAACAAGTCAGGAAAGTGGCTTTGTGAAGATTACTCGGATTGTAACTTAACACCACAGGATATAGCGAAACTCACTCTGATACACACACAACTACACACACACACACACACACACACACACACACACCGTGCATGCAGCAGCAACCTGTGAATAACCTTGGCGATGACAGAGCAGAGAGAAAGGGATGGAGGAAGAGAGACAGGGAGGGGTGGGCTGGGAAAGATCAGAAGGTCCCGGGTCCTCCCACATTGGAGGAAACAAACAGCGCCACCATTCACACATACACACACACACGTCCATGCACACGCACACACATGCGCAGCAGTGTTAATATGTGGAGTGGAGTTTAGCTAACAGAGAGTCTTAAGATAAGGCTTTGTGCGATAACACATGAGCTCATATCCAGGTGGTTGTCTTGGATCACGGCTCGCTGAGCACCAATGAAGTATACACACACAAAACACAGCTGCTGCGTTCTTCACTAGACAAAATAAACCTCCAAGATTATGATTTATTTTTACAGCTCTGAAACAGCTCATAACGCAGTTTAAATAAAAGTGCAAGAGTGGGGTTGTGTTACTTCATTATCCGGGACATGCAAGGATGCTGTTCATTTAATCAAACTTTGGAACTTTGAATGATGTTTTCGTGGATATCAATTTCCCCTCTTGCATTTCCCCTCACCTCCAGGCACTTGAACAATGAGCACGCCCTCGATGACCGCAGCACTGCTCAGTGCCGAGTCCAGATGCAGGTGGTCCAGCAACTGGAAATACAGGTGAGTCACATACCGACAACCACATTTCATCCACTTCTAAACTAAGTCTCGAAGACTGTTCCAGCCAGTCAATGGCAGTAACTTGTTTGAAGCAGGGCAGAGTTTATGGAGAGCAGTGGAGCTTGTAATTTAAAAGGAGCAGTCGGCAGAGAAGCTGCCATTGCTGCTCCAATTATAAAGCTGCTCTGGTCACCAGAAAGATAGAGCGAGGCTGAGAGGAGGAGGAGGGAGAGAGAGAAGAGAAAAGAAAGAGAGATGAGCCAGAAAGCGGAGGACGGCACGGCCTCTCTTGTTCTCAAAGTGGTTCATGCACGCATACTCTTGAAACATCTGAACGCTCCGGCAAAAGCAAAACACCAACACTGGACAAGAAGTGAAATTCTGTTCTCACCCAGTACGTAAGAAAAGTGAAAACACAATGGTCGCCTCTTCACACACACACACACACACACACACACATCTTGACATAGTTTCGAAAGCACTTCAGAATACCCTGTGCACATCACTGCGTAATATGTGTGTGCGCTGTCCAGCATGAGGGTGAGCATTGTGTTTGGTGGTGGTGGTAAACAGCGTTTAGCTGAGCGCCTGAAGCCACCACCAGGGAACACAAAGTGACAGAGAGGCAGTTGGTGTCACATCACATCAGGACGTCCGTCTCTCTCTCTCTGACAAGTCACTTCATCCCTCAGAGGCCCACCACTCTACCCTCCAACAGCTCACACACAGCAGCCCAGGCACTGTGTTTAAATGTTTCATATTTACACATCTCTGCAGTGTGTGAGTATGTTAATCTGTCTGAGTGTAGATCCGTTGTTTCTGGAGGCTACATGTGTGTACACTTGTACTCCCGCACAAACACAGACACAGGATGCCGCGTTTCCACAGGCTGTAGCAGCACCCGTTAAAAGGCAGTTAACAATGTCAAACAGGGACGAGTGTGTCTGCAGGCTAGTGTAAGTGTGGGATAGAGCTCCGGGTGTCGAGGTGGATAACTTTCATAATCGTCTCTCTGCCTGAGGTGTAATTGCAATTGTAATTCTGTGTCAATACCGCGAGATATCAATCTAAGCATTATGGAGTGAGATAAAGTGTTTTTCATGGCGGTAACCACCCTTGTTTGTTTTACAGCTGTCAAAAGAAAGTGAGCGACTTCAGGCCATGATGACCCACCTGCACATGCGCCCCTCAGAGCCAAAGCCTTTTAACCAACCTGTGAGTACACACTTCTTACCCAAAATAACATGACTTCATATTCTACCCTCGTACCCCAAATCTTTACCTCCTATTCACCTACAACTCCTTTTAATGGAACAGTTTATTAATCCCTAAACCTTCTTGGGATCTCTTGCTGTCTAGCTTGGTATCTACGCCCCCTATTGACCAGTGAGGGTTAATATGTCATTTTAAAATCCTAGGGACAACTCTGTCTTTTCCTTTTTCATTGTACTCTCTGTCTTTTTGTTTCATTGTGTCTCCCTCTTCATCTCTATCTCAAAAACTGTCATGATAATGTATATTGAATTCCTCAAAAATATTCAAACTGTCTCCAAGTCAAACTTCAGTTCTGCATTCGATTCAACATTTAAGATGTTGTATTTGCTCGCTTGTAAGAGAGAGAGAACAGCCAAAGCAGTCTCTCGTAGTATTTTCAATGTGTGTCCACAGAAGGGATAGAAATGTGATGTGAGTGCATGTGTCTGTGTGCGTCCACACTGGTTGGTGAGGTTGTTATTAGATATCTAATGAATATTTCATTATTCAGATTGACGAGGAGTCTTATTAAAATATGAAGATGTTGAAATTAATTGTCAATTAGAGGTAGAGTGTCTTAATTTGAGGGGATGTAAATGGGTGCAGCCGAGTGGCAATATGCGTGTGTGTCTGAGTGTGTGTTTGTGTGTGTGAATGATGCGTTGATCGCTGGGGGATCAGCTGCTATTAACATCTAATGGGAAATCAGGAAGAGGCGTGTTCTGTCACCACCGGAGACGAGCCTCGGGGTCAGGGATTGGAGGAGGAGGGGCAGGGGAGGAGCGTCAGGAATGGAAACAAAGCTTGGCCTCAATTAACAGGGTTCGACTGTTGCCGTGGTGATGTGGCAGGGTTGGAGCGTTAATGAAGTACCTGTTAAACAGCCCCGCCCCCTCCGGTCTACTTAAATGGTACAGAGAGGGGGCAGAGTAAAGAGAGGGCGATTCACACATTTTACATATGGACAACACACACACACTCACACAATCACAAACAGGGGTTTTAATTAGTCCTAAACTAGGAGCCCTGCAACGCCTGTCCCAGAGAGACTGGCAGTACTGGTTCTGTGTGTGTGTGTGTGTGTGTGTGTGTGTGTGTGTGTGTGTGTGTGTGTGTGTGTGTGTGTGTGTGTGTGTGTGTGTGTGTGTGTGTGTGTGTGTGTGTGTGTGTGTGTGTGTGTGTGTGCGTGCGTGCGTGCGTGCGTGCGTGCGTGCGTGCGTGCGTGCGTGCGTGCGTGCGTGCGTGCGTGTGTGCGCAAGTCTCTGCCTAATTGGGCCGTATTGGTCCGTGAAGACGTTGCCACCACAGAGTGCATGTGTGTGTTCCCTTCTTACAAACACGCTGTCGTGTGGTTTTGTATTTGTAAACGCAGGGTTAATTGCAACCAGTGCTGTGTGTATAAATAAAGTACATGTGAATGGTGTGTGTGGCTCTTCGCAAGAATGCATTTGGTAAAGTGGGGACACAAACAAGAGGAGTGTTTGGACCTTACATTTTGTATAGGTTATTTAACTTAACTTCCTGGATATATCAACGTATACTGCTATACTGTAGGTTAAATAATTAAATTACAACTTCAGTTGTATTAATATTCTTACATACCTAGGAGGCAAAACCATTAAGAAGCACAATTTGTTTTGTCTGTACATGATACACAAGCTCTGTCTAATACATTGATATCACCTGACTCTGTCCTGTGTAGATGGCGCTTCTCTGTAAACAGCAGCCCAGCAGATTGTGGAACCTTAACGTAAATATAAGAACAGCATCAATCAGATATAAAATCCATTGCATTCACTAAAACATTGAGGTTAGGATGAGGCTAGGAAATAATACATGTTTGTGTGTGTTGTGTTTTAAAGAAGGGCAGAATTTACAATGTTTTAGTGGATTTGATAGATAGAAAACGACGAGACCTGAACCCTAATGTCTGCCTTTCTGTGTCTCTCTCTAGCTGAACCTGGCTTCCGGTGGCTCTCTGTTAAAGCGGGACAGCGACATGTACCCAGAGGGTCTTGGTCACCCCCCCACCTCAGCTGCCGCCCCAATCACCCCAATGCGCCAGGGCCCCTCAGTCATCAGCTCCTCCAGCCTGCACTCACACTCACACTCCCACTCGCACGGGGTCGGGCCCATACGCAGGCGCAACTCCGACAAGTACTGCACCCCCATCGCCTCAGGTAACATACACTAAACCAGGACCTGCCTTTTTACTATTAGGCAGATCAAATGATTTTGTCTCACAATGGACTTAGATTTGGTCGGTTTTTTGACACACTGCTTTAGTTACTTTTTTTCTTCAAAAAAGTTCCCTGGAAGAGCAACTTCATATGTTTTACTTTAATTTATCGCTCAAAGAATTATATAATTGATGCCATCTTTTAGTTTTTTTTGTTATTTTTTAATATTTGTTTAAGAATGAAGTCAAGTTCGCAAAGCTTAAATAAATGATTGGATTCTAAAGAATATGTAATATTGTGTTGGAGGCGTGTGGCGCAGTGGATAGAGCGTTGGTGTTCGGGTCAAGGGAGCACAGGTTCAAACCCCACTGCAGTCAGCATGTCGTTGGGTCCCTGGGCAAGACACTTTGCTCCTGTGGGGATTGCCCACAGTATTGAGTATGTAAGTCGCTTTGGATAAAAGCGTCTAACATGTAATGTAATTATGTATCTTTAGAAAGCTGTGCTCACCACAGTTCTCACCCATAACAATCTGCTTGATCCTTGAATAAATAATAATATCAAACATTTAGATTCTAAGATATTCTTTATTTTAGATACAGTTTTACTTTTTTCATACCTTTTTATTTTATGGACTTATTGATATAAAATCCCACTGAGAATCTGCTTATTGTTTTACATGTATTGCATTACAAACACCAGCTGAATTATAATGATCATACCTCTTGTTTTTCAGAGCTGGCTCAGAACTGTGAGTTCTACAAGAACGCTGATGTCAGGCCTCCTTTTACTTACGCCTCTCTTATACGCCATGTAAGTCCCTCCAATGATCCAGTTTCACTATGTCTTCTTGCCATCAGTATTTCCCCCTCTCTAAATCTGCTTGCGTCTCCTCTCTCCGTCCTCAGGCCATACTGGAGTCCCCAGACAGACAGTTGACTCTCAATGAGATCTACAACTGGTTTACACGGAAGTTTGCCTATTTCAGGAGAAACACAGCCACATGGAAGGTAAAAGCTCATGCTATACACACTCTCAGTTGCGCTTTGTCTTTCTCAGAACTAACTAAATGTCAAAACTAAATGTTAACTCAACAAATTGAAACCAGACCATTTTGCAAATGGGGTTTGGAGTTGTTTAAATGATGTAGAAAAAGAACAGCGCCATATTTAGAAAATGAAAGTTGGACCGCGGCTCTGAATGGTTGGAAGCTGATTCAATCAAAGAGCAATATTTTGACTCAAACTATAATGTGGTATACAATTCTGGCTGGATGTAAGCTGCTCTAATTGACTGCAGAGCAACTGTGGTCTGGGCCTACTGATGAAACCCCTAACCCAAGCAGATGCCAGCTGAGACCACAATGAGAGAAACAAAGACTGAAGGCAGATCTTGCAGTGTTAGAAACATTTGGATTGGCCATTAGGACTTGACTTTGCAGAACATTTATTCATTTTTTAGGGTTAAATGTAGCCCTTACACTCAGGATGATACACACACACACACACACACACACACACACACACACACACACACACACACACACACACACACACACACACACACAGGTAAAAAAGCACAAAGGTTTTTAAAGCTGACTTTGCTCAGCTCCTAAAGATTTGACTGATTTGACAGTTATTGGCTCTTTCATTCCTTTATGAGACACTTTCCTACTGCTGCACTCATTATCTCTCCCTTCCCTCACTCTCCCTTTTCCTCTTTCTCCGTCTCCCTCCATCTCGGCCCTAAACAATTCTCTCACCTCCAACACGGCACATGGAGTCGGCCCCACTTAGCCCGGTAGAGCCACAATCTAGCTGTTATACAGCCTCATTACAGAGATGCACATAAAAAGCTGACACACACACACACACACTGCTCATGATCACACACATTGAATTCTCCCTCTCACTCTCCTCATCCCCCTCACACACCTGGCCTGATCCCACCATTGTAGGTGCTGACCCATTTCTACCCAAAGCTCGCACTAATTTGAGTGTCAGTTCCTCCAGAGAAGTAAAGCGAGAGAATGAGCAAAGGAGTGAGAGGAGGGTGAGGAGAGACCCCATCCTCCTTTTAATGGCCCTAAACTAAGGAGGGAGGGATGAGATGATTATGATGGAGGGAGGGGTGCGGAGAGGGTTAAGAGATAGGGCAGCCAGGAATATCTTTACCTCCTCATCTGACTTTTATGAATTTTAACTATTAATGTCTGGTGTCTGCTTCCTGTGCCGTTGGCCTCGCAGACCTTTAAATATAGCTCGGCATGGCCTTATGTATTTATACAGCAGCTCAGCGAGTCAAATAGGGCCGTAGAGATGTATGTCCTTTAATAAGCTGTTATATTTCATGAGGAGAGCAGCGGTGTCAGGGAGCGGAAGTCATTGATCATAGGAACAAAACGGACAGAAAATGAGGACGAGACAAGAGAGAGAAAGAGAGAAAAAGAAAGGGTGAATGTGAGAGGAGGAGAGATGAATGTTGAGTGCTATTTCAAGGTGATGCATGATGGGTAGGATTCCTTGAAGAAGAGGTTTTATTTTCTGTTTAACTTACCGGAAAAAAAAATGTTGTTTCTAGTACAAATTGCATTATTATCGAGTATTGTACTGAAGAAACAATGTGTACCTTTTCATGCTACATTATATTTTTACTACACACAAAATGGTTTAACTTTTATTACATTACAGTTATTTTTACCATTTAAATGAATACATACGTACTTCGCAGGTTATTGAAAATGATGTTATATGCTGATCACACATTCATTAGTAATAATTATCATGTAAGTCAACTTTATTGTCAATCTCAAAATATCTTTGTACACACAGAAAGATCGAAATACTGTTTCCCACAGTCCCGAGGTATAAAAAACACAAGAACATTGAATAATTTACAAAAAAAACACAAAATAACCGTTTACTTCAAGTAAGCAGGATATATATAAAAAAGATGATGTACATAGTTCAAATAGGTGTGCAAAATTGTCCATAGCAGCGTAAAAGTGACTGGTGCTGGATTTTTTGTGTCTGTGGGGGGGGGGGGATATGATAGTAACGCTCACAGGGGGGCTATTTATGCATTTTGAGATGCTGAGAACATTTGTCTTATAATATATACATATAATTCATAGTATTTCCAGTGCTTTGTCCACCACCGTTTAACACTAACGTGGTCTCAAAGTCATCTCATATAAGTTGCTTATTTATTAATAATTGTATTTATCATTGTGCCTTCTCACTTAAACTCCTATTTAGGATCATAGGGAAGTGAAGTGTCCCAGTGAGGCCTCAGCAGAAACACAACCCGACTGATCAAATATTCAAACATTTTGAATTTGAAAAAACCTGATATAAATGTAGTCTAATTTTTCCATTTCTTTTTTTGTTCTACACAATCGTCTTCCTTCCTAAAATGTGGCCTCCAGCTCCCCCCCCCCCCCCCCTCTTTCAGCCGGAGGGAGAGGAGATGAGTGGCACATGTGCTGTGACCCACTGTAAATGACTGCTAATGTTATAACTGGGAGAATTAGGCTTTCATCACGGAGACGAATGCAAATAGCACTGCAATAGCACTAGTGTCTGGCGTGTGTATCTGTGTGTGTGTGTTTGCACTGTCAGGGTGGCGGGCGCAGATTGGGGTCAGACTCATTTACAAAACTTAGCATCACGGCTCGGGGGTTGAGGGGATGCGGGGGAGAAAGGGTTCCTCCGCTGATTATGGCTTGTGTAATTACGTGTGTGTGTGTGTGTGTGTGTGTGTGTGTGTGTGTGTGTGTGTGTGTGTGTGTGTGTGTGTGTGTGTGTGTGTGTGTGTGTGTGTGTGTGTGTGTGTGTGTGTGTGTGTGTGTGTGTGTGTGTGTGTGTGTGTGTGTGTGTGTGTGTGTGTGTGTGTGTGTGTGTAATTATGGCAAGGAGTGATGCATGCCTGGCCTGTCCCTCCCTCTCGGTTTAGAACAACGTGTCAGAGAGAATATGCAGGATTTAATTATAGACGAATTAAAATTGGTAATGAAATTGGGCATGAACAAACTACAAATAGCAGATGAAAAGGGAGGCCTGTCCCTGGGGGGGTGAGACGAAGATAGCGGTGTGCCTGCCTGCGTGCCTGTCTGAGTGCCTCTGGATGTGTGTGTGTGTGTGTGTGTGTGTGTGTGTGTGTGTGTGTGTGTGTGTGTGTGTGTGTGTGTGTGTGTGTGTGTGTGTGTGTGTGTGTGTGTGTGTGTGTGTGTGTGTGTGTGTGTGTGTGTGTGTGTGTGTGTGTGTGTGTGTGTGTGTGCCGATGGTGACTGATTAGAACAATTCTGAGATAAAATGAGGCTCCTAGAGAACTGCCACCCTGTATTGACACTGTACACAGAGCTACGGTGTGTGTGTGGATAAAAAGCATCCTCAGGTCACAATACTTAACAGGTAACTGAACACCGTGCTGGAAAACATTGTTTGTACTGAACACACCCCGAGTGAATCGTTTTACCTCCAGCCAAGAGAGAGGAAATAAAAAAAAAACATTTCTGCTGGTTGAGTTTCTCCTCAAGGACATATTTATTTATAGAAGTCATGGAATATCATTGAAATGTATGCAGTCAAGTTTAAAGTATTTAGGGAAAATAACTTCTAGACATCAAGAGACATCAGAGAATATTAGTCACTTAACAGATAAAACTGAATATGTCGTGTATGATTATTTAATGCATTCCTTGCATGCTGGTGTTTTTTCTCCACCACAAGCCAAAGTGTTCATTCCCTTTGAAAAGGGAAAAAAAGAAGAGGTCACAAAAATGTTTAATAAAATGTGACAAATCTTATTAAATATTACACTATGAATGAAAATAAAATACCTTCGCTAAGCAATTGTAAACGTGTCTTCAGTGATGTTAAATGTCTTCCTCTTTTCTCTCTCTCCCTTTTCCCAGAATGCTGTGCGCCACAACCTGAGTCTGCACAAATGTTTTGTTCGCGTTGAGAACGTGAAGGGGGCTGTGTGGACTGTGGATGAAGTTGAATACCAAAAGAGGAGACCACCAAAGATGACCGGGTAAGCACACACACACACACACACACACACACACACACACACACACACACACACACACACACACACACACACACACACACACACACACACACACACACACACACACACACACACACACACACACACACACACACACACACACACACACACACACACATTTGTTTTCTTGGTGCACAGTTGAGGTTGATATGAGTGCGAGCTTATGGGTGCTGGCACTATGATTGCCTAAATGGACCCTCTATTATTACCAGGAGGTCAACTCAGCTTTCCTGTTAAAAAAAGAAGGAAAAAGAGCTGCTGGTTTATCGTGTGCGCACTGTGCTGTATGTGTGTGTGCTGGATGTGTGTGTGCTGTATGTGTGTGTGCTGCATGTGTGTGTGTTTTTCTCTGTTTGTCGACACCATTAGTAAGCAGCTGTGTGAGATGCAGGAGAGAAAAAAACCTTGTTAGCGTATGTAAACAGATGTTCTCTCCAACCACCAGAGAAACCAGGGATAATTACACACACACACATACACACGAACACACCTGCTTGCCAGATATTAGACACTTTCATATGTGTGTGTGTTTTAGCATCTGTTTACAGTCTGTGTATGTTTCTACTTGTAACAAACATTATTTGAGAGATCTCTCAGAGTGCTTTGGCTGAGGTGACATCTTTTCACATGTGCGCTCAATCTGTGATTCTCACCCCCTCTCCCCCTCTTCGTTTGTGTGCAGAAGTCCCACTCTGGTGAAAAACATGATTTCAGGCCTCGGCTTTGGATCCCTAAACGCCAGCTACCAGGTAAGGAATGCCCTCTCCTCCCCCATGTCTCTCTCTCCTCTCTCACACACACATACATAGCAGCCAATCGCAATCAAGGGCACTAATATCAATTCCCTCTTATAATTAGCAGATTCCCTAACGACGTTCACACCACCTCCCTCCGCCTCCTCCCACACCGACACACACTCTCACCTCCCACCTCACTTTCTCACACATGCGCCACCCCTACCTCTGCACGTACACACACTAGGCACATCTCTTCACTCCTACGCAGACACACACACATGCAATTTTGCCTCTGAGATGATTTATAGCGTCAAGTAGTTGTCAATTAAGGTTATCGCATAAAATTATCGCCTGTCCCAGAAAATCCATCTCTGAGCCAGTGAGACTTCCCCTCCTTTTGTCTTTTCCCCCCACTTCCTGTGTGAGGGGGAGGTGTGGTGAGTCTCTCAGCTCGTGTCCAACCTGTCTCCCCCCCACACACAGCTGGATGTGGAGCAGTGACACAAGCCGCCCTGGTTTTCTCCTCTGCAGACATTGATGTTCCGCCGTGTGCGTTTAAGTTGAGGTGGTGGATCAGTCCCGCTCAACGTTCCTTTTGAAACTTTCACATGACCACACACACACACACACACACACACACACACACACACACACACACACACACACACACACACACACACACACACACACACTTATGACAGGGACAAGCCATGGTGGGGGAATGCATTGTATATAAGTGCCCCCTAGTGGTTTGTCAAGTTCACTAGCAAGTTAGTGGATCTGAATGTGCTCCATGTGGAAGGTCTCTCATACGACACAAAGAAAAGACTATCCATCCATTATTGAAGATCTGACCATTTATTATATTATTATTCACACCTATTTTAGTGTCAACACATTTTGAGTAGTACAGTTAAAATGTACAATGATTAGTTGATTGACAGAAAAATAGCCAGCAACTATTTTAACAATCAATTCAGTTTAAAGTAATTTTCAATGCAGAAAATGCCTCAGTTAAATATGTATGCTTTTCTCTGTTTATATTATAACAAACGGTATATCATTTGTTTTGAACTCACTAAACCATACCTAAACATTTTAAAAAAAGATTCTCAGATTTAATTGAATAATCTATTTTAAAAAGATGGCAGATTAATTGATAATTCAAATAATTGTTGTCCTAAAATCAGCCCTAAAGTCAAGTAAAGCTAGGCGTTTTACTGGTTGTGGTGGACATATAATTTCCAGACACCCTTTCATTATATCACATACCCCTTTTGTCATTAAGCTTCTTCTGATTTGATGAATCTTTTTTAAAGAAAACACTTTATTTTGATGTTTTTGATCAGGCGGCTCTGGCAGAGGGCAGTCTGTCCCTGCTGAGCCCCTCCATGATGTCCCCCTCTGCGGCCAGCCTCAACATGCTGCATGTGGGCCACGATGATGTCAGCTCCACTGTGGAGCAGGTCAACAGCAACGGCAGCTGCAGCCCCACGCTCAGCCCTCACCAGTACAGGTACACATGGACCTCGGACACGCGCACGCACATAGAGCCACTGTATAAGTGACATGATTATCAGCAATCAAGGTTGTATATCAATATTTTATTCATATAGATATAAGGGCTAAACTGATAACAACTATTGTTTTTCACACTTGTGAATGATGATGAAAATTATCTTTAGATATATTTGTTACAGTAAATGTATTTTACATTGTGCCTGCAAAATAAACAACACAAAAATAGATAGAAGATGGCTTAAAAAAAGGAAATCATTTAATTTAATGTGAGCACATTTTACATAACTGTACAACTATTTTATACATACACCAACAAAAAACAGAGCTGTTGATATTGTGTATCTTTTTTGTGCTTTGGTTGCCTCAATTTGACTATAAATTGACTGCATTCAATGCAACAACAATAACCTCAAGGCTACCTGGATAACATTCTAGAAAAATACATTTTATTTAATTTAAACTAGATTAAAATGTCACAGAAAAAATATTTAGCATGAGAAATTCTGCCATTGGCATCTGCCTTTATGACTTGCCCCTCGCCTCGCTAACATCCGTTTGCTCCTTCAGCCACCATGTGCATGTGAAGGAGGAGCCCACCGATCTGGAGGAGGACATCCGGTCAGTATCTCTCCTGTCCGGCGCCACACACAGCCTGCCGTTGCCGAGCGACGATCGCGACCTGGAGGAGGATCTTCCCACAGAGGACCTGGAGTAGAACAGATGCCCATTGGACTTGAGGGAAATCACTCCCTGAACCCTCTTGTCAGCGTGAAGAGGAAACGATAGCTACAGTACACTTAAGAGAGAAAAAAGAGAATGTTTTTTTTTGTTTTTGAGAAAATGCAAGCAACCAAGGACAACATTGAGAAAAACTCCAAACAGGGTTAGATCTCCGTTACTCGTAAGGCGCTAAAACAAGACAGTGGAACACTGCTTTACCTCCATGTGTTTCTTTTACAACACTTGGCTCAGAGGTGTAACACCACTTACCGCGTACACACAACACAAAAAACACTTACACACACACACACAATCACTTGTCAAACATTGTGTCATCATCCTCCCTGGTCAGCCTCTGTGTAGAGACCCTCAGAGGTTTGGACACACACTCTTCTCCTTGCCCGACCACTCTGCAAACCCCCCCCCCACTCGCTGTTGTCCCAGGCTGCCTGGCTAGCTGTTTTATTTTTACGTCAGTTGGGAAGCCACACAGGTGTGCGAGTATGTGTGTGAGTGTGTGTGTGTGTTTGACAGAGATAGACACACACAGGATCATGTGTATATATATTTGGAGCAGTCACCAGGGGCTGTGCAGTACACCCCTCCTTTTCCCCCCTCCTTGAGTCAATCACTTGCATTTTCATTTTTATTTTTTTGATTGAAATGAAACTGTCGGGCTTCAAGATGGGAAGGGAGGAGGAGCGCTTTCAAAGATTACCTCCAACAGTGCTCCGACACTTCTGCAGAGCAGGCGAGGCTGTGGCCCGGGTCTCTGTCTAAACTTCTGCCCCCCCCCCCCGAACATCTTTTTAACTCTTTGCTTCTGAGTAAAAAGAAATGTTCCTTACCCCACCTCAATCCCTTCCCATCCCTACCCCAAAAAGACTGCAGGAATAGGACCATTTGGTGCTGTCCTTCTCCTCCGCTCCGTCTGCGGATGGAGCGATGAGCTTGGAACACTTTGAGAATGAGAAGAAAGGAGGGGAACAGAGAAAAATGAGGGAGGAAGCGTCTACAGAAAAATCGTGACTTAAAAAGAAAACTGGTCATGATTATGGAGTATAACAAGAAAGAAAAGTGTGGTAGCTTTTGTCATTTCCTTTTTTATTTGATGTTATTATCATTGTTTATTTTTGAGGATCAATATTTCCATGGTGGCGTTCTGTTTCAACGTACCTTTTCTTAGGATGCTGTTTTTGTTTTTGTATTGTAAATTGTTTGATTTATTCTGGCTGTTCACACCATTCCAAATGAGTATTGGCAACAACAAAAAAAGAAAGCGCAGTATTGTCCCAACTTGTGATACCCGACCCCCACTCCTGCCCCTCTCCCTTTCTGTCCCAAGTGTAGCAGGCAAGAAATATGGAAATAGCACTTAAAGTTGCCATTATCCAGACATTATTTAACAGCTGAACCTTTTAATTTGTATTCTCTCTCTTTCATTTGTTTTTGGTTGTGTATTTAGTTGAGAAATATCAGTAATGCTTTAAAAATATATATATTATTACTGCAGTGAGAGAATACCTCATCCCACAAAGGTTCTGCCTGGAACTGTGTCCAAATTGATAAACAAAAAAGGGGGAATTCTTTCTGTGGGACACCAAATGCGGCAACTCTGCTCAGCTTCGATTCAAAGCTCTATGGTTGTAATAGTTACTGTGTAGAAGCTATCTGCAATTCACTGTGTGAGTTTGTGTTAAAGGAATAGCACGTGAGATTTTTTGTTTTTGTTTTCCGTGAGCATAAAAAGCATTACTTTTCTCTACAGTGCCATACCAAATTTAACATTTATTTTAAACTATTATCTGCTTATTCCCATTTTATTTTTGTTACAGGTAACCAAAGAAATATGTAGAAAACCAAAAACCCTGTAGTTTATTTTGCCCTTATGAGTTTCCTTTTTTTTTCTTCTTAAAGAATTGGCCAAAAGACAACAAACCAGGAGTTTGAATTCTTATTATTGTATTCATATAAATATTGTGTCGACATTTTACATAATTTACAGTGCTGACCATTCCGAAAACCAAAGTGTGTGAAGCAAACTAGGACTCGGAGACATCAAAGCTTTTACATGATAAATGGTTACGAATGACTCACATTAGGTATGAGGCCAAAAACTAGTATTAACAAACCTCGCACAGTTCCTCTGAAAAAACTAAAAGAAAGAGAAAAGAAAAAAGCACTTAGAGGTGAAACCCTGTCTCTCCCACTCTCAGGCTAAACTGTGTTCCAAACACAACCCGACTGGCCCTACTGCTGTAAGAGCAGGCCTAAAAATTAGGCACTCGTGAGGCATTTGAACACTTTCCGCTTAACAGGATACTTCTTCTGGTGCTGTCCTAACAAACATTTGGAGTTTTTCAATCTAGGGGACAAACATAACCCTGTTGATCTGTATGTAATATTTGCAGAAAGGGGAAGTGTACTGGACACAAGTCACATCTTTGAAGGAGTTATTCCAAAAACATACATTATTTAATAAAGAGGGAACAAGTTAAAAAAACATACCAATGTAAGAGGAAAACAACCAAGGGACATCATGTAATTGAAAGTTGGGTTCATATTTTCTTACTTTTTGTCAAACTATCTCTTGCACTTCAGACGATTTTCTCTTATTTAATGAAAGAACCTTTCTGATGACTTTGTGTTCAAACAGGACTGTTTCCTGTCACATGACTGATTTCTAACAAAGTACAAAGTGGCAGACAGACATCTTGAAACGAGATAAAAAACCAAAAATAACACTACCTCCTTTTCAAAACGGTTCAACACATAGCCAATGGGAGACCGAACTAAAATATTTTTTTCCTCCATTCTTACTCGATGATTATAACAAATGCCAAAATTGTTGTTAGACATTACTGTATGACTGACAAGAGAAAACAAAGCTATTTGGCGATCTGGACTCCCTAACACATCTGCTCGAGCCCAAAAACATAGAGACGTTTCACTTTCCATGGAATTAAAAAATGACTACCTCTCCTTAAACCACATCTAAAGCACTCTCTACGTCTCTAAGTGTGTTGTGAAGTGCTCGATATATGAAACTGTTTTTTATCAGCTGACCATATTCCTGCATCGATTAGCTCTGATCTAAGTGAACAGCCTCTCACTGTGTGCTCTGACTGAACATGTGCATATTCATGAACAGAAAATGGTTGTTAAAACACACACAGGAGTAACAGAGGCTTAGAAGCGGGGCTGTGGTAGTTAGTGCAACAGAGGCTCTAACCATCCAGATATTCAAAGACCCTCAACACAGCGGCAGCCGCTTCGCCAAAACACTCAGAGATGCTGAGAGGACTAACACACACTTAAAGAAACTCATCACTACTACTAGTAATATCCAAACCCAGAGGAACTGCTGCATACAGTACATAGATGATCTCTGACTTGTGCTTTAAGGTACACCTGTAAACAAAGCTGTTTTATAAAGATGTAGATTGTTCACAGGTCGTCATGTAACACTTCTGTTCTTTCTCCAGCTTGGCATAACATGTTGTATTCTTGTATATTAATGCTTGACTTATCTCTCCAGGGCATTCTTTCCCGTTTTGTCCTTTTGATTTTTCTGATCTCCTGTTTTTATTTTCCGCACCTGTTTAGCTATTGTAAAGCTTTCAGCTCTGATTCCTATACTGTACTGCTAATGCTGAAGTATATGTATTTATCATATTAAGTGCTGCAGGTATCTTGGTTTATTAGTTTTCGTTTTGTTCGTTTCCATTTTTTCAGTTCTTCATAAAACGTCTGGGACGCTGATTTTTTAAGTGTATTATCTCAAAAAAAAATTAAAAGAATAAAAGTTAGATCAGTGGTTTAGGTAACACCTGTTTGTATATTTATCTTAGCTAGGTCTATTTTGATACTTTTTTGTCTCTGTACTGCATTTATGCATTTTTAAGGAAAGAAAAACAAAACAAATGGAAAACAAACTAAAAAGTTACTTCATTATGTATTGATACCTCAGAAGGACTTTTTCTCAAAGACAGGACCAAAACCTCTGAAAAGAAAAAGAGAAAGAGGAAAAAATGTATGAATATGTAGCCCCTCTCTTGCTTTAAAAAAAAATCTCGGAGCTCTAGAAAGATATTGCTGTTGGTCCTCTCAGGTGCCAATATGTGTCCCAGCTCCCTGTGACCCCTCCCTCTGACCCCTGACCCCTGTCATTCCTGTGCTGAACCCTGACCCGCAGAGCTGCCAATCATATGCAGGCGCCATGGGGGTGTCACTGAGTCACACACCTGGCTGGTGGTGACCAGTCACAGACCCCATCTCCCAGTCCCAGAGGCAGATCAAAGCCCGACACTGTTGCATTTTTGATACTCCTCCTCATGTGTAGTCTCAATACCAAAATGTGGAATGGCTCTCAGAGATGCAGCTCACCCTCTGACTACCAAAGGCATTGAAGGCAACCATTTGCTTAGTCCAAACTCCTGAACTGTAACCAAACTGTAACCAAACCAATGCCACAACTTTAACCAAACAAAAACCAAGCTACTTCCAAAAGTCTCCATGGACTTCACTGATAGCTGTTATCTCGTTCATCCACGTAAAGGTGTTGTAGGAGCGGCCTGCATCCTATTGGCTGGTGACTGACTCAAAGGACACGGGGAGCCCAAATCCTGACTTGTGATTGGACAGTTCTGAGGTGTCATGTGAGGGGGAAAGGGACTCTCAAAGTGGAGCATTGCCTGGTGGTATTATCACGTAGATAGCCAGAATCCAATGGAACTACCACTTCAGCTCTCCTCTGGTTAAACCTAAGGAATGTGTGTACATTTTCAGCAGTGACTCTGTATTGTTTCTTAGTTTCAGTTTACCTGTTTACCTCTCTTTTTCCTTTGGTTTTTGTTCTGTTTCTTGTTATTTGAAAGTGTGACCCGAGGAAGAGGTGGGGACAGGGACTGGGCGGCAGCTTTAGACAGAAAGTGGAGCCCAGCCCTCTGACCCTCCCCCCCGGGCAGCCATGTAATGCCAGTCACTGCCCTTTCCTTCATGCTGTATAAAAAAACACACACATATATCTGTGTATTTGTAACCTGAATCTTCTTGTGTCTGTCCATGCAGACAATAAAAAAACTGTACAGTAGGTCTAGTTGCATGTAATCTGTACTAATTATTGACAATGGCATTATAAAATGCAATAAAATACTTATTACACTGTCGATTGCTGCGTCCTTGTTGTTTTTTCTGCAGAAGTAGATTTTGGTTCCTAACTTGTTAAAGGGATCATGATATTATTAAATAATGATTTTTTTTTTTTTAATTACCCTTGCTGGCTTTTCTCTTATACATAGCATGTTAGTTTGACCTCTTAACACAGGTCAGTCTGCAAAGAAAAAGAATATTCGGATCAAATGATCACAATTGCTTCACATAATGTATCCCATAACGCTAAATAAACGATGCTTCCTTTTAAGAGTTCATTCTACTTACAATCACTAGGTATATATAACAAATACCTGCGAAACTACTTACCACAGTAAATACATACTTTATTTATGTTATAATACCTAACAAAATAATGAATCCTGTCGTGCAGCAAGCTATGACAACACAAACTGAAAATGCAGTGAAATACCTAAGTATTAAATGAGGCTACTCTAATTTTCACAGTGACCACTGCCAGACTACTTATTACATAAATGCTCGACTCCTGCCGTCTCTAACCACTATAATTAGGGAAAACTAATCAAGGCAACTGCTGTTAATAATGAAGGATAGCTGAATGTTCCGAACACATGTCCTCTTAGCATCCTGTTGAGTCATGCTGTGCAGGTAAGCTATACAATGCTTAACCTATAGAATAATGCTTCACCAGATGTACATCCTGACACACATGTACATGTGATTAACCTCAACATCCATAAAAATGTCATTTATAATGTGCCAAATATTACATTTTCTAGTAAAAACTCGTTACGGTGAGTTTCATCAGAAATGGTGTCATCTCACTTTTAACAACAGCTGTCAAAATCTGAGGTGCTTTTATAAAACAAGCTATCTTGATGACAATTTTAAGAGCTAAGGCCCTAAGAAATGTATAGACATATTTCACTATAATCGAACAACACGCACTCTTACACAAACACACAATCCTTAAATTAATATACCAAATGATTACAGTCTAATAGTTAATCGATCCTCTCTGAAATGTGACCGTCATGACCTGACAAACTGCTGCTCTGACAGAAACATGTCCAGGCAGCCTGTGAGTCACGCAAGGCCTTCAGAGAGGTCAGCATGTGTTGTGATGCAGAGAGTGGCCACCAGGCGGAGTAAACAAACCGGACAACACAAGCAGCATCTCATCAACACAAACCCAGCGACAAACAGCACTGTGGGCCACTGACAGGGTCCGACCAACAGGGTGGGCCAGAGTGCAGAACCAACCTGTAGAGTGTGGGATGGAGGGAGTAACATACATGCAGGTGGTTGAAAATCACTGAGTATCATTTTGTGAGACTTCTTTTTCACTCACCCATCATCTGTCCTTCTCTCCCATACTATCTCTCTACTTCACATGCCCTCCAGCTTATCTTTAAAGCTGCATGTGCGCTGCATGGTGGATGTGCTGCCACAGGGAGAACAAATGGAAACTGGCTGGATGTTATTTGGAAAGTGGAGACTTTGTTTAATCTTGTGCTTTTAGTGAACTCCTCTGTTACTCAGCTGGGAGGAAACTCGCTCTCGACGCTTAAATCCCTGTGACATTTGGTTTTGGGAGAGACCCCATATAAGCTTATTACAGTGACACATGCACACGCATACAGAAACACACTCCCTGGCATGCACACATCATGAATACTAAGCAGAACGATATACTTGTGCGAGGTGAGCTAGGGTGCAGAGCAACACACGAAGAGGTTATTCTTGGCGTGGCACAGTAGTGTTTGGCATTGAGCACTGAATATATTTCTTAATGCCCATCTGGACAAAGTGAGCAATAGGTGTGCGCACAGGAGTGTGTGTATTATGCAAACCTGTATACACTTGCAGGACTTCATGTGTGTGTATGTGTCTCTGATTGGGTATACTGTATGGACGGCTGTTAGTCCCAGACGCATAGTGAGCACTGAGGTCCAGGCAGACCCTGTGAGTCACAACATAAATGTACTGAGCGCCATGCTAACATCTCTCTCACTGTCACCCCCCCTCACCCGTCTTCCCTCCTGTCTGTGGCTGAGGGAGTGGCCAGTCCTCCAGTGTGTTGACTTAATACTCAAAACAACACAACATACTGATGATCTGCCGCTGCATGCATCCACATGTATCTGATTATTCAGTCGAATGCAGGGGTTGTCAAACTCTATGTAAACAGGGGAGAATATTTGAAATGGCCGCCCTCAAAATATCAGGAAATTATCAGTATGCGTTGCTTACAGTCCAAATAAAACGATTTAAACTTACCAGTCTAAAGCTGACTTTCAAAGGTGCTTAAATTGAAAAAAGAGGTAAAAAAAAGATGTTAGTGTTTAGTGTCATGTTTTTTGGCCCAAATGTATTAATATGCTTGTTATGACATAATACACTATTTCGTTTTTAAAATACATTGTTATGGCATACTATACTTTGACTTTTTTTATGGCATGTTCATGGCCTGATATAATATAACGTTTTTTAAAACATACTTGACTGTTCTCTCTTCTATCAAATACAATGCTATGGACTTTTTTATGAAGTACAATAACTTTATTTATTACTTTTTTTAACGACATACTAAACCAGGATTTTTTAATGACTTTTTTATGGCAATAACTAAAGCCTCCAATTAGTGAGTGTCTCTCAGGTAGCTTTTTCTTCCCAGGATCCTCCTCAGAGAGTTCAGATGAGAAAGTGGATGAAACTCCAGAGAGAGAGAATGAGAGTGTGTGTGAGAGAGTGTGAGAGAGTGTGAGAGAGAGAGGGCCCCAGCTACAGAACAAAAGCATCTTTGTGAGTGATTGGAACCACATTTTCATTTTCATCTCTCGCTCTCTCTCTCTCTACCTCTCTCTCTCTCTCTCTACCTCTCTCTCTCTCTACCTATCTCTACCTCTCTCTCTCTACCTCTCTCTCTACCTCTCTCTCTCTCTACCTCTCCCTCTCTACCTCTCTCTCTACCTCTCTCTACCTATCTCTACTCTCTCTACCTCTCTCTCTCTACCTACCTCTCTCTCTCTATCTACCTCTCTCTCTCTCTCTCTACCTCTCTCTCTCTACCTCTCTCTCTACCTCTCTCTCTACCTCTTTCTCTCTCTACCTCTACCTCTCTCCACCTCTCTCTACCTCTCTCTCTACCTCTCTCTCTACCTCTCTCTCTACCTCTCTCTCTCTCTACATACCTCTCTCTCTACCTCTCTCTCTCTACCTACCTACCTCTACCTCTCTCTCTCTACCTCTCTCTCTACCTAGCTCTCTCTCTACCTCTCTCTACCTACCTCTCTCTCTACCTCTCTCTCTACCTCTCTCTCTCTACCTACCTCTCTCTCTACCTCTCTCTCTCTCTGTCTCTCTCTTGCTCAATCTCCCAGTAACAACCAGACTGTTCAAAACTACTGAAACAATCAGCGTCAAAAGTTTAGAATAATAATCTGATGGTCTCAGCAGATACTCTGTGTGTGTGTGTGTGTGTGTGTGTGTGTGTGTGTGTGTGTGTGTGTGTGTGTGTGTGTGTGTGTGTGTGTGTGTGTGTGTGTGTGTGTGTGTGTGTGTGTGTGTGTGTGTGTGTGTGTGTGTGTGTGTGTGTGTGTGTGTGTGTGTGTGTGTGTGTGTGTGTGGCTCCAGTTTAATTCCCTTGTGAACACACACCTACACATACACTGTACTCTCTCCCAATCTCTACATTTCCTTTGTCCCAGCATGTCCGCTGATCTGACGCTGGGTATAGGGTCTGGGTGTGGCATCTAATGCATTCTGCTCAGAAGTCCTGGAGCAGTGTGGCGCTACGCTCAGTCCTCCAGTGCTGGTGAGCTGGAGAAGCTCTCTCTCTCTCTCTCTCTCTCTCTCTCTCTCTCTCTCTCTGCTGTGTCTCAGCTAAATGGAAGGCCTCTGAAGCCTCAGACCTTTCTAGCTAGAGTTGAAAGTGCTGTAAACAAAACAAATGAAACTGAAAGTAAAATACGTAAACATGCAAGTAATCTCAAATAAAGTGCATATTATGATCATAATGGACCTTCAACAATATTTGCAAGGTAAGTATTCGAAGTGTAGACTCTCCTTTTTTCATGATCATTTGGAGCAATATCACATACTACACATAATAGCTTACTTGCCAAAATATTAATTGTGTGATGTCCTGTAAGTTAATAGGTAAGTTCAGGAGCCAGAAGCTAATTAACTTAGCTTAGCATTAAGAAACATTCAAAGGGTAACACAAATTCAACAACCATAAAAAGGGCTGTTACATGGCAAATCATGCTGGCCTAAATATAGCCTGGTAACCGTAAAACATTGAACTGTAATGTTTACATAGTTTACATAAGTAAGTGTTAAACAAATTAGAAAACACATTTTATTTTATAGAAGCTTGAGATGTGCTTACAGGTGGATTTTGTTACCCTTATTGACATGCGCTATACTGACATGTGAGAGGTAAATATCTCCTCATGTAACTCAAACTTAACCCAAAATATGAAACTGTTCCTTCAAAGGACAGTTATAACGGTTCAGGATCAGGCACAAGATATTTATGTTTATCTGGACGCACTACAAATATTATTGTGTATGTGCCCGTGTGCTGCTCCTGATTCATGAACTGAAGCTGCTTTGATGGTGAGAAATGTGGAGGGACACTGCCATATTCATCTGCCTGGTGCTACAGACCCTGGACGGTCCAAAGAGCCCTCGTTCACCTCCACAGGAAGCTGCCAATTACTGTCGAACCAGAACAAAGGCAACCTGCTAAACTACTCTGTGACAAATGAGTTTAGAAAATCATTAATACTTGTTGATTAAATAACATTTAAGTACCTCTTAATAGCTAGTGTTTAAGTTATTATGTAAATACCAAGCGAAATAAATGGGAGCTATGTGACTCTGTGGTCTCGTTGAAAGGTTGAGGCATAGTCACAAACGGAAGAGGATAGAGAGCATGAGTGTTTCAGGAAGCTGATGACTAGACTATGTCTCCGCTCTCATTGTGCAGTGCTGGAATAGGTGGGGGGACTCAATCGTGTACAAACAGACAAGGTTTTAATGTAGCCACAGTGTAATGTCAACAGTCTTCGGGGTCTTTGAAGCTTGTATTTGGTTTATTTAAGTGGGATCTCTGCTTTTATTACTCCATAATTGTACGGTATCGTTTTTAGCTGATGTGATGATATCAGATAAAAGATAAGAATTTGCCTCATTAACACATTGTGATCCTGTGAATAAGTTGAATTGGGGGAGGGGGAATTTAAATTTGATACAATTTGGATGCTTTGTCCCATCCTGTTAAGTTATGCATGTAAAACAGCAGGGAGGGCAACTATTTGAAATGTGTTGATATGAATTAACTCAAAGAGACTTTCAAATGCTGTATTGGTTGTTATCCCACTTCCTGTCAGTGGCAGACTTTGTTAAAATCATCCATTGGTGTTACTGCGTCAGCCTCTTACAGTAATTATCTGTCTTAATTTAATATCTATATGGAATATGTGTTACAAAAATATTTGGATCCTAAAGCAAGTTTTGTCAGATCAGCAGTACCCAGCTGGCCCCAGAAAACTGCACTATGTCTAGATTTCTCTCACAAACAAGGAGACAAACAGTAAAAAAAGCAATCCTGCTGAGACACTTCCACACAGACTCTGACCTTCGTGCCCAGACAGACGCTGAGCCCACACTAAATCCCACAAATAGTTCCGTGTCAAAGCCTGGCAGTCTCAGATGAGTGATTGTGCACACAAATAGAACAGGAGGTTATCATGTTGTTAGTAAAATGAAGCCTGTCTCAGAAAAGTCCTCAGAAGATTTGTTGCTGTGAATTACCTTGAGACCCTGCCACGCCTCCAAACATCAATCACAGTAAAAACCCTCATCAGAAACATCCTCCGGGTGTCAACATGACTCAGACAGACAGAGCTGGTCTGTCATGCTGGCTGTATCCTCTGTATCATGAGTGACCAAATAAATACTTCCATTATTCCTACTACTTGTAAACTTTTCTTTTTGTCGCTGCTTTTAATTGAACTATTCATATCCTAGACTGCACTGTAACTTTTATACTTGTACTTTTTCTTTTAATGTTTAATTGAACTATTCATATCTTAGACTGCACTGTAACTTTTATCCTTGTACTTTTTCTTTTAATGTTTAATTGAACTATTCATATCTTAAACTACACTGTAACTTTTACCCATGTATTTTTTCTTTTAATGTTTATTTTATTAGCTTTTCTTTTTAATGACTGATTTTAAATGCCATTTTCTTAATGTCTTTCATTTTTGTAAAGCACTTTGAATTGCCTTGTGTTGAAAAGTGCTATATAAATAAACTTGCCTTCCCTTGCCTTGCCTTACTTTATTATAGGTTATATTAAAAGGTAAAGAATATTCTCAATATAAAATTAAACGAGGTTAGACGTCCTTTTTTGCAGATGCTAAGAGGTTGATTTTTGAGCTCAAAAATCAGCTTAATTTGAATGTGTCTAATTAAATATACCTTGTAATGTTATTTTTTTCTCTTTCAAGTGATTTTGTTCTGTTGTTTTATTGCATTGTTTAATATGTTTATTGTACATTTGATGTATGGGTTCAGTTTCTCCATGTTACTCTATATTGATATTTGTAGGGACCTTTGTGTGTTGATGAAAAATCTAATGTGGGGTAACGACAAAAAAAAATGATGATAAGTAGTGGATTGTCTGTTGGAACGTTTTTTCGAAAATAATACATCCGATACTGGTAGAGATATTAGGCTTATTGTGATCAGTATTGTCATACATTTAAATACACTCGTATATGTTATGGTAAAAAAAAAATCACTACCTAACAAAGATTACTTGTGTTATTGGACTGTTACTCATTCATTTCAAAATCTGTGTCGTTGCTGCATAACTATTGGTGTAAAGTCTTAAAACATAAATATGAGGTCCATTGAAAGGTATGTGCATCTTTGAAATTCAAGAGCATCTGAGAATGTAATTAAAGAAGCTTAAACTTGTTCATGAAAATAGTGAGCTTGAACTATCAAAAGTCAATATATTTACAATAGATTTAGTGCTAAACCAAGGTTAAGCGGTTTCACAAAGATTCTGGTTTCATCAAGCTCACATATTTTATTTCATATTTGTATGATCGTCAATGTAAATACACACAGTAAATTCAATTATCGTGGCTCAACCCTATTTGTTTGTTTATTAATTGGATTACAGATATCAGAGGAGATGCATTACTCAAATATTATAAATCACATATAAAAGGGGACGTTATCCTCTTTCTTTAAAAGTCTTTATTTATGTAACACGCTAATTTAGTTAGTCAATAGAATGAGTTCACTTATTCAACACTTGATAACATGTTTATAGTTTTGATAAACAATTGTGTTTTCAGTGAGATTTGAAAGGCTAATTGTGTTTCAATATCTCTGGATTGACAATACATTACTGCATTTTCTAAGCTTAAAAAATAATGCCAGCTGTCAACAGCAAAAAGGGTTTAAGGTGGATGTGCTTTGTAGGCTTAATTGTAATTGCTTTTGAGTGCACACTTAGTATTATGAGGATGAATCATGAGACAAGACCTTGTTTAGTCTTGTGCTGGGACACCTAAAGAGGTCACTTGCACAAAGAAATTCCCACAGCATGTGACCCTGCACCTGAAGAACAGAGGTCTCGATCGACTCATGTCGGAGTATGTGTACTGCAGGAAATGGCCCATAATTAGAAGAATTAGATATTGTTCTTGCTTACTATACAGAAACTGCAATTGGTTTCTCAAAATGTAAGTTTTCAGAGTTTCTCCAAGGTGAAAAAACTGTATTGGCTGACAAAAATAGAATTTAGCATCCACTGAAACACCTTCAGTATTATTTTTAAGATCTGAAAGAGTAAACATACAGCAGTAATAACTCAACTGAATGTTACAGAATATCATATTATATTAAAGCATAATGTGCTAAAAATAGTGACAATAACTGAGCACAACAGGTATGCTGCATTCAAGTAATTTTGAATGAGTAAAAGTGTTGAAACTTGTACATCAAAAGTTATATTCACAAACTTTTACTCTGTTATTAATGACAAAACATATGGTCTCTGGGCTCATAATTCCTGATGAAAGCTACCCTGTGTTATTTCTGTGTCTGGTTCGGGTTAAGGGGGTAATTATATGACAGTATAGTTCAGCCCAACTAGTTTGTAGCCTGGAGGAAGCACAATCACGGCTGACTGTAGTTTCCTGTCCAATAGCTGCAGCACAGAAGTCTTAGGCAAGTTCAGTGGGAGTAATGAAGAGGAGAGACCGAGTAGCCTACACGGGACGTAGTTTAAACGCTTGGACGGTGGTGGACTTGGACATTTTTTGCAGAAAAGCAACTGAAAGTAACCCTGCAGTGCAGACAAAGAAGGCCCAGCGAGCTGCCTGCAGAGACGCATAAACTTCCCAACATCTGGTCTGCTGGAGGACGGGGCGAGCCGGAGAGACACACTTTTGGAGGCGGAGAGAAAACTTATCTTTGCTGGAATATGCATTGAATTTGGGAGTTGTTGGGCTACCTACATGAGCCGAAAAGAGAGCCGGTGGTCGTGTGAGGTGACAAGAGTGTAGGAAACGAGTACGGCAAAGGTCGCGGAGGGCGAGAAGTCCACCTGGTCGGTCAGAGAATGAATTAGCCGAACGTTTTGCTGCACCGCGTCCAAGCCAGAGAGAAGGTACGGGGTTGCTGTGCTGTGCTGTTGTTGTAACCTACATCAAACTTACTTTTTGAAGTATGAATCTAGACAGAAGAAGAATTGCTACATTGAAGCTGAGCTCGGTCTGAGCATGCAGGGACTCGTTTAGGGAAAGCAGGGCGCAGACATGCAATAAAGGTAAACAGAAAACGCCCGTTAGCTGGCAGTAACTTCTGTAAGTGCAGTTAATACTATACATTTCAACATATATTTATCTTGAAAGGTAGACTGTTTTTAAAACCTGTTAACAGTTAACTTAAGCTGGACGTTTGGCAGTGTTTTCACGCGTGTGGTGCGATGTTTGCTCTTTTCCCGAAACTTCTAGAGCCTACAATTTACTTTTTGTATACAACTAAGCCCACTGTAGTTGGGGTAAAACATTTTTATGCATTTGGTAAACCATAGCTTATCAAGTGATTTCACAAAAACGTATTTAATAGGTTGTCAAAAGTGTTCTGGCCAGCAAATGCCGAGCAGAACCACGGGAGCGCGCAAACAGCTGTCCAGCTGAGCTGCTCTGGCAGGGCTGGCGCGCGCCAAACACACGTTGGCACGTGACACACTCAATTTGTCCGGTGTTAATGATGAGTTTGAGAAGGTGCCCGGGGATTGGGGCTGACTGTCTGTTGGACTCCTCTCGAATATCAGATAAAACCCAGGTGAACTGATAAAAGGTAATGTGGCAGGTATGAAGGTAGTCAGGTAGGAATGCGTCATTTAGGCTATAGCAACCTTTACGTTTGCTGCAATCGTGGGTCGACAATTAAAGTCAATCTATTAAATCCTATTAAAGTTATAGTTAAATTTAATATTAAAGTGGTATGAGTCTGTTTTGTCTAAGATCAAATCGAACCACTTAAAGAAATGTTCAATATTGCCTATTAATGTATGTCATAAAATAGTTAAAAATGCCAAATAACTTGCAGTGAAGTTTTACAAAAAATATAATTATTTAGTAATTTTTTTTGCTTCTTCATATTTTTGTTTTTTGTCTTTTGTGTGTGTCTGTTCTTTTCATATAATTATCATTTAACTTTTCATACTTGAGTTACCTTTGCGTGTTCATCTCTTGTTATTATAGGCTAAACATACTACCCATATTGTTTTTTATTTCCACAACACAAGTTTAAAGAGTTTAAACACTATTTATTAATGAAGGCTATTATTATGCACATCCGTTGTGTTGCCAGTGTTTCATGAAAGCAGCATGCCAGCGCCTTCCTTGAGTGGTTTTATAGCTGTAAGCTATTCATGCTGGTTCAAGTTGTGCCTGATTACACCTTCCTCTCACTAAATCATGGCCATAAGCAACAAAAAACAATGGCAAGCATCAAGCTGTTTGGTTTTCAATTTAAAATGACAAACAAAAATCTGTCATGTGACCCATGCGATCACCTCTGTAATTATATGTTTGGCTATCTCTCATCTTATTCAGGCTCACTCCTTGGCCCCTCCACCTCCTTCCATAAGAGCCAGGCCTACGTCCATGGATGAGGAGAGGAAGGCCCCTGCCATCTCCCCAGAGCCACCAGATGAGGGGGACCCCACTCCAGTTTCACAACCCAGTTCAAACAAGACCACGACATCAGAGATAGCAAACTCCCCGAACCCAAAGCCCTGTCCTTGCCCAGGTAAGGACAAAGTTACAAAAACAGGAAAGACTTAAACCAAACAACCTTTGCACGCTGTTATGTAGCTTTTAGTGTGTCTGGGTGTATGTTCTTGTAATGGAGAAAGTACAAAATCACAGAAGTTATGTGATAGGTCTAAACAAGTCTTTTATAGGGCCAATGTTTGTAACTACTAACAAACAAACTCACTTTGATATTAGAACTCCTTTATGTTTTTTTGTGTGGCTGCCTCAAAACAAGGTGAGGCAGGGAGTTGATTAAAAGAGAAAGAGCCCCCCAGTAAGCAAAATACATTTTTAACCTTATTATGTTAAAAGGCTTGGCTCGTGTGTGAATATGTCTTGATGCAACACTTTTTCCTTTCTTTAGGAACTATAGTAGACCTCCTTACCAGAAAGCAGAACAATGTATTCACCTTTGAGAAAGTAAGGTTGATGTTAGTTTTCCAGACTGGAACAGCCTTGACTCATTGTTATGCTTAACATTTTACAGATTGGTAATTACTACTCACTAATGGTTGACTCAAATGATTCCATCTTTATCCCCCCAAAAATCATTGTGTGTTTTTGGTGGATGCCATGGTGATTCATTAGGTCAGAGGCCTTCTCACTGACAGATAAAAACAGTTGTGTACCGTGCCGATAGCTCAGTGTGGGGGGTGTGCCGCCTTGGATGATCTGAGGGGTCAGGACCAATTAAGCGCTGTGGAACGCTTAAAGTCTGCAATGGGACTCCTGGGAATTTGAGAATGAACCCATGACCCTTCGCCTTTGTGTGATTGGTCATGGTAAGGGTTGACTGACACCAGGGCGGGAACGAGGGAACAGTATTGTGCCTGAATGACTCATCCAGGAGAAGCCAAAAATGATTCAAGTTTCCTAAAACACATTGAGAAAAACGGACAGCACAGACTGTAGTTCAGAATGAAGGTCGTAATTAGGGTATGGTAAACAGTAAGGGAAGTGTGCAAAGATGTATGTGGCATGTTGCCATGGGAACCAACCACCAAAACCTGCAAAGGGTGATGGGGCTTTCTTAGTTTTGTTTTTTTAAAGACAAGTCGTAACCCAGTTTAGCAGGATTACTTTAATGAATGTGAGTATAATCAACACACGCACATTTCTGTTGCCGCCACATTGTGGTGCACCACGATGAGTTTCAGTACAGCATCACATTTAATGATAATACCTCAACGACGAGTTTTACAGTTATTAACTGAAGGTTTGTGCCTGAACATGTTCTCTGGGCTGTGCTTACTTTACACAGCCCATTTGTATAATCTATACAAAGTATAACTGTGGCTTCTCACACTAAAAGCTGCTGCTTCTCTGGCCGACAGGGATAATTTGTGTGTGTTGTGTGTGTAGGCTGAGCGTAGGTAGGTGAGCCAGGTCGGGGGGGGGGGGGGAGAAGATTGGTCAGGCTACCACTGAGGGCAACAAGGCCCTGCTTTCAGCGCTGTGCAGCACCCCCCACCCATCAGTGTGCAGCGCTTTGAAACAACACAACTGGCACAGGTTTAGATCTAACTCAGCTTGAATTGAACTTGTGCCAATTTGGCCCATATTTAGAAATGGATAACTTGTTCCAAGATGGCACTATGTATGTCAAAGATGCTTAGCGAGTGAAGATGCTTAACATCTTTTTTTCTTCATGGTTTACTTTAAAGTTTAACAGCCCATACTACATTTAAATTATGTTTTGCCATTTTATTTCACTTCATACATTTTGACTGTTGCTAATTTTGTCACTTTCATGCTGACAGGAAGGGTGTATTATGCCCTAACAAGCAGTAGCAACAGTACGTATCAGTCAGACCCACACCATTTTTCTTTGACATTAAATCTATGTTTAGGAGGTGACAACCTTAACGTGTTTAACTTTGATGAAAGACGAATGCCAATCTAGGAGTTGTCATTTCTATAATAGGAATGACAACTACTTGGACATCTGAGTAAAGGTCCTACCTTTCACCCGTTTACTGCTGCTAACTGTAATGAATGTGGCTGTGGAGCTGAAGTCTCTAAAAAGATGACATGCACAGAGTGTTGTATTTTTTCCAATTGGTTGAACCACGCCTACAAATCGTATATATAGTTGTTGTTAGTTTGCATAGGCACGTACGAGACTACATTATAATGATGCCATGCTCAAAAGGAAGCTTTTTTAGGCTATGAGAAGGTTTTATAGACATTCAACTTTATCTTTTATAGTACACAAAGCATTTTTCCTGCCTGATGCTTAAAATGTAGTTTTTGAGGCCATACTTTCTTTTATCTATGACAATGGCAGCATCAGCGTGGGAGATGGCCAATCACAATGCACCAAATGAGTTCAGTTTGAGTTTTAGCCCTAGTTGTCAGCCCGTATTTAAAGAGGCGTATTTGCTGCTGTTAAAGAATAAAGCTCTTTTCAGTCGTTACAAGGTCATTGAACAGTGGTGTGTGTGTGTGTGTGTTGACAGATGTGTGCCTCTCACTGTTGTGAGTGTTGCTATCACTCAGGCATGAAGATGCAATGAGCCTGTCTGTTTATATAGTAGCCTCTCACTATACCGCCACATGCTGATTCCCTCATTGTCTTTCACCACTGGCATCTCTCTCACAGTCTCACTCTATTTTTTCTCTTCCGCCGTCTTTTTTTGCCCACTTCCCTGCTTTTGTCTTTCTGTCACTCTCTGCATTAGGGCTGAGGAAGAATGTATTTTTCTCTTGCAATTGCATACAGTACAAGAGTTGCTTTCTTTTCAAATCACCAGAGCTATGATTCTATGAATGCCATTAGCATCTGTGTCTAGAACTATAGAATGTGTATTTGGAGCTTGTTCATGTCAGCAGTTTTAAGACAGCTGCAGCTCTTTAATGTTTAATTTCAAGCGGGCCAAAGAAAATGAAGATGTTGGCTGTTGTTTAGTTAATATGCTGGATGGGAAACTCGTCTGTACTTTTAACACTCACCTACAAATGTGTTAGTCAAGAAAAAGAAAGCCACTGTTATTGAATGTGGACTGAGTTGTTTTTCTGCCCAGAAATACAAACATCGTGGTTAGTCTTTCTCTAAATAAACTATTTAGTATTAGCTGACCCCATCAAGACGATTACAGTCAGGTAGCTTGCAGTTATTTTCTCTTTAATAATAAAGCACAATTGACTGACAGCTGGTAGTTAAAATATCTCTGTACCATTTCTAAGCACATCACATGATTGTTTTTGTATTATTTGACTTTAACTATATATTTATTTGTTGTTCCTTTATTTTATTTTCTCTTCACTATATCTGTAAAGCGTCTTTGAGCACCTGTAAAAGCGCTAACAAATTAAATCTATTATTATTATTATTATTATTATCATACTGTCTATTACATTTTATCTAAGGATTTTTGTATCAGGACCGCCAAGATGTCGGCTTTCTGTAGCACCGTATTCCTTTAGTATGCCAAGCTAATGCTGGCGTAAAGGAGCAAAAGTGCAGAGCTGTCAACAGGGATTATGGTATCATTGATATGCCGTCGGACAAGAAGTTTGGCATGTTTTGTTTTTAGCTGTTATCAATCAATGTTACTTTTAGAAGTGGCATTATTTATTCCTTAATATGCTCAGCATTACTGTCAATGTTGTGCCAAACTGACGTGTTTTCATGGTTTAGATGATTTCTAGATCTCTTTGCTTATCCTGCTGCCCTCCTAATGCATCGAATAAAAATAACAAATGTCCTATGTGTTACAGTTTAAACTCGATGCATTTTATCCCTCTCTATCTCTCTCTCGCTCTTCACTCTAGCGTGCAGAAGCAGCTATTTGCCTACTTGTCCCTTTTTAGTCCTTGAGGTTTGTCGGGGCTTGTGTCTAATTTGGTTTCTCCCAGGGATAGAAATAAACTAGGAGCAATTTGAGGCATTTTACAGCATATTTGAGCAACGCAAATGAGTGTGCTTCTTTTTTCACTTTACCACCTCGCAAACATCTGAGAAACTGTTGCTGCGTCTGCTTTGGTGGCCTGCTCTCGCTCCCTCTCTCTCTCTGCTGTTGACAGAAAGTGTCAGCATGATTTGATAGTACTAACCACCCAGCAAACGGTCTGACTTGTTGAGACACTTGAGCCAGAGGCATGTTACTGTACACCTATTGCTTCAGTGACAGGTATGAAGGTTAACTCTTCTAGTATGTGGTTGTTGTCTCTTCCAGTGTAAGTCTACAGAGATGGTATCTAGATCCGTACCAATACTGCCCTTCAGGCCAATTTTGATGCATTAGAATAATAGAGATATAAGAGAACACTAAACTAATATGTATAACTTTAATAACTCAACGTTGGCCTATGATATTGGCTTGCCATCAAAGCAGGGCAATGAGATAAGATCAATTTGTATTGTACCCCAAGGGAAAGTTGCACTTATACAGTAGGCTGCACAACATGAAGAAGATATGCTCTTTGCAATGTCAAATATCTTGATAATGAGATATATTGTGATAAATTCACAGATATCAAGATATACTAAGTTCTGCTTTTAGTGCTAACTACATCACAATTCAATTGAATTATAAACAAAGAAGGAAAATATTTCCAACATGTTTTAATTAAACAAATTAACCATTGAAGTGAACACAAATGGAAACAATATAGCAGTCTTTCGCAATGTGTTTTCCCCACAGATTAACATCTTGATGAGACAGTAAACAAACAAAAGAGGAGTTTGTGTTTATGCGATAGTGGTGTCCCTAATTTAGGCTCCCTGTGTAATGCAACAGTATAGCAAACAGCAGTGGAACCAGAGGAATCTCAGAGACAAAGTAACACAATTAAATTCCCCTTAAGCCTGCTCAACAGCAGACAGTTGGTGTCTCTAATGAGCTTACACGGCTTCATTCTCTCAGCAGCTATAATCTCTGATTTTGGACATATTCCAGCGCTGCACTCTGCACTGTGTGTGTGTGTGTGAGTGTGAGTGTGAGTGTGAGTGTGAGTGTGAGTGTGAGTGTGAGTGTGAGTGTGTGTGTGTGTGTGTGTGTGTGTGTGTGTGTGTGTGTGTGTGTGTGTGTGTGTGTGTGTGTGTGTGTGTGTGTGTGTGTGTGTGTGTGTGTGTGTGTGTGTGTGTGTGTGTGTGTGTGTGTGTGTGTGTGTGTGTTTTAGGCAGGATTGCAGATAAACAATGGCCCCTTCTTTCCTTTTCCTTTGAGTGTGCTCGTGTACGGATGTGTGTATTTGTTGAGGAATACAGATAGAAAACGGTTTTGTAGTTATGTGTTATTTTCTTTGTATTTTCCTTCGTTTTGGTCTGAAGTTCTGAATCCCAGCGGTTGTGTGTGGTTTCAATCAGTTCCAGTCATTACTGCTGGCCTGAGAGCTGCTACTGCATCGTCTCCACTAACTGCGCTCTGCTGAACATTATTCTGCTCCGTTGCTCTTCACCTCATCTCATGCCATCTTCTTTCCAATGCTCTCGACTCTTATCTCTATCTTTATGTTTTTAGAGATGAGTCAGTCGGGCGTGAACCCATTTGTGTGCCTGAATAGTGGGCTTCTAAGTGACTGCTGCCACCGTAACAATCATTTGTATTATAGATTGATTTGCTAATTGTATTTTTACAGTTAATTGATCACTTATTTAATCTATTATGTTAGAGAATTGTAAAATAAACTACTTATTTTTTACCTAAAGATTGCACTTGTGTTTTTATATATTTATGGTTTTTGCTTTATCATAATATATAGTTAAAGTTTTGTATTACTGAATAGTGAGTATATTACACATACTAGACACAGAAAATATAACATTGTTTTCATGATTATACAATTATGTATATTGTATTTTATATGGATACATAAACCTTTTTTGTATCAAATGTTTCTCAAGACAGTTTTCACATAAATATTTAATATACAACATAGTAAAGCACCTAACTCTCATATGTTGGCATCTAAAATCAGTTTGTGACTCATCACTAACTGATTAGCAAAAGGTTGTTTCTTCTAATTGACTGATTGTTCCTACTTGCAAGTATGATCAAACACAACACAGAGACATTGACAATATTAAACAGAGTTGCATCTTAACATTCACACTACACGGTGAAAGTTTCACTGGATTAACTCATCATTTTAGATGCCTGTTTCCCTGTTTGCAGCTGGTGGGTGTATATGTACCGTATGTCTTTGCCAAAGGGATGTACACACCTAAGAGACCAGCTTCTTTCCTTTGCACATTAGAAATCTGTGCCTCTAAAGAAGTACAAGTGAAGTCGTAGGTTGAGGTAGTTTGAAAGGCGGAAGGTAAACTCAGCTCAGCACTCCCCTCAGAGATCATACCCAGAGGAACAGGAGGTTGTGCTCCCCTTCAGGTGATCTAGGATTTGTCACATCCTTTGCCAGCTAGCATAGCATGGATCTGTGTGTGTGAGTATCTGTGTGTTTGTTTGTGTGTGTGCCTGTGTGTATCCACATGTTTTTGTTTTAATAGTTAACAGTTTGTTTTGTAGAAGGCTGAAAGTCTTTTGGATCGCCCTTCAGGGTCACTGACACAACATGTACAAGCACCAACTGACAAACACGCACATGAACACAAGCACAAACAAATACACATGCACATCCACGCGTTTAAACACACAGCCAGCTCTCCTCAGCGGCTCTTGATTGCTCTGGTCTGATTCAAATTAGAGGCTCATCTTTCTCAGATCTCAGAAATGTCTCTGAGGTCGGGCGGTTCAGCGGTTTGATGCTGATGCCAACACACAATTGGTATAAGGCCTGCTTGGATGGCACTAGGGGTTTTGATGGGGTTGTGTTTTGCTCCAACAATCGTGGTTTTAAACGTTTACAGGGGGAAAAACATCGACTGCAGTCACAAGACCTAAACTCATTTAACCCATAGTGCTCGGCAGTAGGAGTCTAAATAAGGACTCATAACATGCGACTACCAAGTGGGTAAGCCAAACAGATTATTATCACAGTCATTACAATGTTAAACACATATTCTGATACTTCATGGACATATTTATTGAATATCATCAACTTTGACTTTTCCAAACATGGCAGAAATACTCTGGTATCCTTACTTCTAATTCGACTACTACCTTTGTCACACTTCCAAGGCGTTTACACTATTGTTGTCCTTCTATTTTAGCTAAATATTTAATTTTCAGATGTAGTAATTGTGGGATCTTTTTAAACTGATTTGTTGTGTGGAGTCACGGGTATTACACTGAAGACGACCTTTCCTTTCCAGTGGTTTGCTGAAGTTGGGCTCTCGTGTGGCTTTGATAATGACATAATTGCCCCCAAATGCAGCTTCCAGAGAATGTGACCAAAACAGCACGAGAAGAGGATGAGTATAACCGAGAAATGCCACCTAAAGCACTTTTTGTTTTAATTATATTACTGATCTGAATATCAAATGTTGCCTGCCAGCATCTTTTGATATATTACTTTTTTCTATCCATCTTTAATATTTATAAATGGGTACCAGCTGCATTTTGACAAGCTTGTTGGTTACTGATTATGGTTAACGTGATGTTTAGAGAGATATTCAAAAAAGCAAGACTTTACAGACTATAGATGTAAGAATATGGAAACAGTATGAACGGAGCTACATATATTGTCTTTTCCATATTCCTTGAAATAAGTGCTGAGTGTTATCCAAAGTGATTACAGGAAAGTAAAATAAGGATGTATGGGTGAATGGATGTAATAACAGATGGACATATATAGTTGCTAGTGACATACACAACCTATAATACACTCATATCTCTAAACTAGACAAAATGTTGGCAGTGTCGAGAGCAACGGTTCTCACTAGTGGCTTTCATATCTGAAGCTGACTGATTGAAACTAATGGATACAACATGGGCCTTAGTAATGGCTTCCACATGCAAGAGACAGCTGTGTCTCTGTGTGTGTGTGTGTGTGTGTGTGTGTGTGTGTGTGTGTGTGTGTGTGTGTGTGTGTGTGTGTGTGTGTGTGTGTGTGTGTGTGCGTGTGTGTTGTGTGTGTGTGTGTGTGTGTGTGTGTGTGTGTGTGTGTGTGTGTGTGTGTGTGTGTGTGTGTGTGTGTGTGTGTGTGTGTGTGTGTGTGTGTGTGTGTGTGTGTGTGTGTGGAGAACTGATAATACATATAGGAAGGTAATATGTGTTTTATGTTTGTGTACAGGTATATGTGTTGGGTTTGTGTACCACCGTCTAATACAGGGGTGGCCAACCCGCGGCTCTCGAGCCGCATGCGGCTCTTTGCCTAGTTTCATGCGGCTCTTCAGTTCATATCGAATTGTATATGTGTGAGTTTGGGGGAGAGACACTGACTCCTGACTAGTGTTGACGGTGTACCGATACTTGAAATGTACCGCGATACCCTGCCGTTAAAAACGTTACTATTCCTCCGTTTCATTAGTATCGGTACTTTAAGAATGACGTGGGAAAGTACTCCGGTGAGAAAGCGCCGTTTAATAAGAGCCGTGTGTGTTCAGCGCTCTGCTTCCACTCCTTGCACTGCAGCTGTGCCTGCAGTCCCGCCCCTCTCAAGCACGCTCAAGTGCCTCCCCTCTCTCGTGCACGCGCTAGCTGCCAGAGCATGTGAGAAAACGAGAAGCATGGCTGGAGTGCAACTGCCGCTGCGCCTCGGCTTGTTGACAAAAAAGACGCCAGAAGCGAAATTTGGAAGTATTTTAGCGATATCTCTGACAGTGAGGGCAAGCCTACGGACACCACGAGGCCTGTCTGTGAGAAATGTATTAATTGTATTTAATACGAATTCTTGTCGTTTATTTTATTTATTGTTCTCATTGTTTAAAAGTGTGTGTTATGGTTATGGTTCTGGTGTGAAATAAAGCACAATAATTACATTTAAGACTGTTTACCTTTTTTTAAGAAAAGTATCGAAAAAGAATCGGAATCGCAATTCTTGACTTGGTATCGAAACCAAAATGTTGGTATCGTGACAACACTAGCTAGCTACTCCTGACAGTAAAACCTGATATTTAGTAGGTCTGTTAAGTATTGAATGCTGATCATTCTGACGTAATTTCAAAGTTGTTTGGGCTCGGATAAAATCGCTCCGTTACTTTCGTCCCGGCTCTACGTGTGTATGTGTGGTGTCAGGTGTCAGTATGAGACGATGACAGCGCGTCTAATTTTGATGTGGCCCAAGAGCCAATCACAATAATACCTGTGATTCAGTGAACCAATCACCTTTGAGGGGGGGGGGAACCTATCGTTGATTAAACACTATCCAGTGTTTCCCCTACCATTGTCTTGGAGGGGCGCTGCGCCCCGCCAACGGAGCCCCGCGCCTCCCCTAAAATTCAAGGTGTTTAAAAAATATATATAATTATTTTTATTTTTTTAATATATATATAGCACCAAATTGCAAATAATCTATAACTACTGTCACTTTTCACATTGAACATGTGCTCTTTTATTAAATAAACTAAACGCTTTCATTTTAAGTTGTGAGTTTAGTGTTTTTGACCCTAAGAAACACTGATGCATTAATCAATAACAATAATCCACAGCTCCTCTCTCTGCTCCAGAGGATTTAAAAAATATATATCCCAATGCCACACAAACGCATCAGTGACGTGGTTGAAATCTTGTCTCCAGAAAACAAAAAACTGAAACAAGCGGTATCAGTGACTGTGTGTTTGATGTGGCTCTTTGCAGTAAAATAGAAAAAATGTGGCTCTTAACCTCTGACTGGTTGGCCACCCCTGGTCTAATAGAACGGATAAGCAGGAAGTGCTTCGTATCCTTTCAGGTCCTGTTTACGTCTCCTCCAACTTCACACCCACAGAGATCCCATTACACGCAAAAATGCCCTCATATACACACACAAACACACACACACATATAAAAAGTGAAGGCAAACACACGAAACATCCAATGCTTAAAACACTGTTTCTCTTCATCAAGGTTAGACCACCTTACATAACCAAGTGATTCATACAAGTAGCTTTGATTGACTTTGTTTTCTAAGAAAATATGGATAGTGTTTCTTTAGAAAGGTCTTGATCAAACGGAGTGAGTTTCAGCAGCTTGGGGCTGCTTTTTGTAATTGTTTTCAATAAGAATAAAGCGTTTTGCGCAATGCTTTTACATAAAAGATATCTCTTTTCATCATACTTTTGCCTTGAAGAACAGGCCTTTGAAGGACTTTTGCTGGACACACAGAGCTTTATGAATTTATATAAAAAAGTCACGATCTGAACAACGAACAAGAGGTTTGCGAGTAAATTAATGCTGTGCTTAAAAGTTTGTGCTTGTCCATTAGGAAGTGTACCGTTCTTGGTTTGTGTAACTAATATTAGCAACAATTTGGTAGTTGCCTTGTGAAAGTATTAAAAAAAGATGCAACGAACTGCATTTCGGTATGTCCGATTAGATTGTCTACAACAAAAGAGGCAGTGTGGTGCACCATGTAGTTTCAACCTGTACCACATGCTTTATCTGATAGAGGCCTGGGGCCTCATTTATAAAGGGATATACGCTCAAAAAATGGCATACGGATATGTTATTTAAAACCACCTCGAATATGTTGTGCTAATGACATGTTATGAAATGTTTTCTCATAAATGATGCGGTAAGCAGGACGACAGAATTACGTCTAAACTGACGCTGTTTTGCATTTCTATAGGTTGTAGATACGAGCATGGTTTTATATCAGTGGCGGCCGGCCCATAGGGTCGCTAGGGGCGCTGCCCCCCTCTTCCCACATGTTTGATTGTCATTAAAAATAAAAAATAAATAAAAAAATTAGGGCTGTCAAGTTAACGCAAAAAAAAATTAACGCCACTAATTATTTTAACGCGATTAACGCATGTGTATTTTTTTTCCTCGGCCGCCCGTAGTTTCAGAGCACATCGAGTTTAAAATACCATCTACAAGCTGATGCTGACAGCCCCGCTCCTGCCGCCCGCTTGCGGCAGACCACACTTCCACGCTCACCGGCAGGCACCGACTGGCCATCGGGAGGACCGGGAGGGTGTGTGTATGTGTGGCCCGAGCGAGCGAGAGAGAGACCATACGTGCATTGTTGTTGTTAGCATCTGGTGCTAGCTAGCTGCGCTAACGGATATAAGGAGCTGTTTAAATGAAAACAGAGGAGCGACATTTCGCCACAACTGCACCGAGCACTTGACTTTATGCAGGAAGCCAGACAGTGGGACATTGTAGGAGAAGTCAGCACACTCAGCTCGGATAGTGCAACATGATTGCAGCGTCCAGGCAGCTCCCGTTCGAGCATAATATGCCTTGAGTTGCACATAGCTCTCACACACACACACACACACACACACACACACACACACACACACACACACACACACACACACACACACACACACACACACACACACACACACACACCATTTGTATTGTATGAGAGAGGTTCCAGGTTGAATTGAGGTTGAATTGAGGCGAATATTTGTAATGTTCAGAGGTTGTTGTGTTTAATATTCATGAGGATATTTGTCATTGTTCAAATGATAATAAACATTAGCATAAAGCATATTTGTCCACTCATATGTTGATAAGAGTATTAAAAACGTATTCCTCTAAGGTACATTTAGAACAGATCAAAAATGTGCGATTAATTTGCGATTAATCGCGATTAACTATGGACAATCATGCGATTAATCGCGATTAAATATTTTAATCGACTAACATCGACTGAAGGTAAATATTATATAGTTGGTATCAGTAAAATGTATTATCTACAATAAAATCTCGTTAAAAATAAATTGTGTTACGATGTCTAAAGTTACTGATAAGTCACATGTTTCCTGCCTGGCCGCAGCGTGTATCAGATTCATTACCCTCTCTCGTCTGGGCGGTAAGAAAGGAGCCCTCAGCCAGAGCAGCAGCAGCCAATTGCTGTTGCTATCTGTAAACTATGCCGCCGAAACATAATTTCAGCCAATCAGCATCGTCAGATCTGATGCCCAAAGGGCGGTAATTTCAGCGCCCGGTGCAGTCTGTGAGTTGTTTGGACTCGTATCCAAGGTGACGCTACAGTATAGTTGATGAGGATGGCTGCGTCTGCAGGTGGAGACTCCGGTGCTAGTGGATCGCCGGAGCTGTAGATTAACATTTACCTGCTTATTGTAGTTGTAAGTGCAATGCAACCATGGAGCATATGTGTGGGCTGGACCTGTATTTTACAGGAAAGGAGTGAGCAGAGGGTCGAGTTTATACTGTAGAAACTATGTCCAGGACAAGGTATTTGGAAGTTTTGGAAGATTCATAGCTAACCACACTGAAGATTATGGATTATCTCATATTTTTAAGCCTCAATTTGTCCTCCCCCCCTCTAACATAACCAGAAGTCATAATTTAAGGGGTCATTTCTCAAAATGTTCTTCCGGGGGAGCATCCCCCCGGACCCCCCTTGTAGGTTTGCACACCATTTCCATTGCCCCGGGGGTGGGGGTGAGATGCACAGGCTGCAGTGGAGACGCTACAAACACACTGCCTGAGGAAGGCTATGTGTATTTATTTTGTCATGAACCTTTTTCGGACCACTTATTTATTTATTTTGGTGACGATCCGACCTCCATGCTACTACTCTGGTTCAAACGGCATCCACCAAACAATATGATTTATCTCGACCTCCCCAAAATAACCAAAATCTGACACGGTGTGAGATGTCTTTTTTAGCTGTTCTGTCGTCATTTCCTGCGATCTTCTTCATAAAGTCAGTCAAAATGAATGAATGGGCGTTTCTTTGACTATTTATAGGTAAATATGGGCGTTATGTGAAGCACGCAAAAGCTGCACCGCATTTCGAGTCGATTGTGATTTATAAAGGGAAACCGGCGTAGGAAGTGCCGTACGCACTTTCCTCGCCGGTACGCAATGTTTTGTGAATCGGAAAATGTCAGAAAATGTGTGTACCTATTTTTAGGATTTCTACTACGTAAGCAACCTTCCCACGTGAATCCTACGTACGGCGTTATAAATGAGGCCCCTGGTCATTGTTACAATAGGTGAACATTTAGTTGTGATAAACCCCACTTTGATATCAGTGTGAGTCTTTTTCAGTCATTTCTGTAAAAAATATTCCATTGTTTATCATGGATGTTCACCTGTTTGTATGTCATGATATTAGACACTGTTACAATTATGGTAAACAGTACATCTCATGGAGTCTAATATTTTACACTTTACACAATTTTTTTATAAGTAAAAACAAAATAGAAACTTCATCCAACAACTATTAACATCATCAACAGACAAAAGCAGGAAATGCGTAAGCAAATTACCTTACATTTGTAATATATTTTTCCACTGATCTACTAAAAGAATAAATAGACTGAGGTTCATACTTTCCTGGTTGATACCGATGACATCCTGATCCTGCCAAGTTTGATTCCCCTGCTACAGAAATATTATTTGGAGAAACACAATTTCAGAACCAGATAAATGTATTCTATCAACTATTAATCTCTAGAAATCACTTTCTTTGTTGAAATAAACTGTTACTACTACGTTTTCTTGAATCTTTCATCCCTTCTCTCAATGCGCTCTACAGCTGAGACGTCTACATTGACATACTGTATAGGTTTAGCCTTGAAAGTAGGAATTCATCTATTGAGTGATGCCAAATATGTGAAGGAATTTATTTGTAAGAGCGGAGAGGGAATTTGAGCTGGAGACGAGAGGCAGGGGACAGGAAAGAGAGGACAGATAGAGAAGTGAGCAAGAGTGGATAGAGTAAATAAACATAACCGGGAAGTGTTGAGTCCATGCACAGGACGTGGTTTGGTTTGTGTGTGTGTGTGTGTGTGTGTGTGTGTGTGTGTGTGTGTGTGTGTGTGTGTGTGTGTGTGTGTGTGTGTGTGTGTGTGTGTGTGTGTGTGTGTGTGTGTGTGTGTGTGTGTGTGTGTGTGTGTGTGTGTGTGTATGTGTGTGTGTTTATCAAACCCAGCTGGCTCCCATTTGCCCAGGAATGAGTCTGCACCTCTCAGAGGCCCAAGCCTGCGTGGCTTTGAAGGCCTCTGTGTAGTGTGTATGTATGTATGTTAGTATATACGTGTGTGTGTCTGTGTGCGCATAATAACAGCTTCATTAGAGCACTGCATGGTACCGGTGAACACATAAAACACCCAGACATGTATTTACTGTATTTAAATAATGTGTATGTCGTCTTATGTGTTCGTTATAAACACATACACCCACTTTTAAACACAATTGCAGCACACACACTCACACAGATTTCAGGTTTCACAAGCATGCACATAGACCCCTAAACAGTCCCAAGGGGGTGGATTTAACTGCTTCCAGATGCAAGCGTAGGACAGAGCACACACATACAGACAAAATCTTCTGCTTTGTTGAAGTCAGCAGAACTACTCGGTTTAAATAAATTAAGTGCTAGTAGATTGGAAATGACATGAGTGGAGACAAATGTATTACAAGCGGGAAAACAGCTTGCTGCTGATATCCGATAATATCCTCATGGAAAGCAGTAGTCACTCAGGAACATGAACCTCAAAAACCTTTAAATAAACTAAACATAAACATGTGTGATCTTTTTTTAATTGTGTATGTATCTGTGTTGGTTTGTTTTTCAGATGAGGCCCACACCTATACTGAGCCCCTCATATTGAGGTTAAATGGCACCCCAGAAAGGTTGCGAGGGGATGATGAAGACAAGTGGAGCAGCCGCCTCTCACACACGGAGCTCACAACACCCAGCAAAAGCATTACATGTGAGTAAACTGCACACACAGATTCACACATGAACTCATACTCAGAGACACACTGTGAGAGTTTTGTTTCCAGTACCGATCACTGGTTTGATGAGTCACATTGTCCTGACCTTTAACAAATACATTTGAACACCCTGAAGAAATAGGTCAGGTAATCACACACAGACAGAAATATCTACATTGTTAGATAAGTAGGTTAGGATTTCTGAACCCTTGAAATAAAAAACATTTCTGTTCTTTCGCCTCTCTGGATTTTATCCCTATCGTTTGTTGTTAAGACGGGGATTGTTCACAGTGACACGCTAGTTGATAGTGTGACACTGACGATTATGCTCCCATTTTCAAGTGTTGTTTAAGTGCTTTGAGCACCAGGAAAAGCGCTTTATAAATGTAATATATTATTATTATTATTAAGTGTCATTTAATTATAATCGAGATAACCACCGAAAAAAAGTATCTGAACTAAAGTCCAATTCAAGCTAGCCGGCTCCACTCGTTTCTGGGGTTAACTATTCAGATTCTAAGATAGTTAGTCGATGAGAATCTACCTAAAGCACTCAATATTAGAATGTATACAATGACTAATGTCTAAGCTTTCATAGAAACAAAAGCATACATTTAATTACAGCTCCGCACTCCCACAAACATTAATGTCCCTAAAGTGATCTAATATGTAATATCTGCAGTTTAAAATGACTTAAACATAATGTCTACGCTGGTGTCCTGGGGCCTCATTTGTAAAGCCTTGCATAGGATTCACGTGGGAAGGTTGCTTATGTAGGACAAAGCAAATAAATACGCACAGACATTTACCGATTCATAAAACACTGCGTACCGGTGTAGGACTTGCGTGCGGCACGTCCTATGCTGGTTTCCCTTTATAAATATAGTATACTGTATACTATACAAGTATACTTCCAAGCCACGGCTTCGGAAAACGAAGAAGAACTCTAACGGTTTCAACATAAACTGTACCGAAAATAAATACCTCACGATGTCTATCTAATTATGAACTTGCTTTACTTTCACGGAACACATTTTTGGTGATAACAAACAAATGTAACAAAGTAACATATTTACCAACACATGTTCTACGCCACTGTATACTTACATTTAAATGTGTGCTGCGTCGGTTCAGCCATTCTCCGCAGGGGTTTTTGAAATTGGTCCGTGCGCAAAGCATTGTGGGGATTTTAAGGACGCGAAGTCTACCCATGTGCAGCCTCGAAATTTCCCCCAAACCAAGGACGCGGCCTCGGTGGAATTCCAAGTATGCTGGAGATTGGAACAGTCCTTCGGCGGCACTCGATGACGTAGCATCCTTGAAATATTGGCTTGGAAGCCAGAATCCTCGAGATTGAGAAACGGCCCGTGTCAGATTTTGGTTAATTTGGGGAGGTGGATGCAGTTTGAACCAGAGTAGCAGCATGGAGGTCGGATCGTCAATAAGTGGTCCGAAAAAAGTTAATGACAAAAACACATAACCTTCCTCAGGCAGTGTGTCAGTGTGTTTGTGTCGGGGACACGATTAAACGTGATAGTATATAAAACCATGCTTGTATCTATACAACCTATAGAAATACAAAACGGCCTCAGTTTAGACGTAATTCTGTCCTCCTGCATACCGCATCATTTATGAGAAAACATTTCATAACATTAACACCACATATTCGAGGTGGTTTTAAATAACATATCCGTATATATTTATTTCTCCAAGTTATGTTTTTCTGTGCACTGAGGAGTCTCAAACAGGCGTTTGTTTAATCATTTTAAGATTCAATGTTTGCAAATGACTTCTTCATATATGATAAATGAGAGGTAACATTTTATTTATGGTATTATTTCCACATATTTCTCTCCATTCTTCCTTCTGCCAACGGTGTCGCAGTTTCTCGTCTCTCCCGTGTTTGTGCTTAGTGCGTACGCATGGGTCAGAGTTTGCCGCACATTTTCCCGTCAAGTTAGTATTTTATAAATCGCAAACATTGCGTAGAAACTGGCGTACGCCATCTTTTGAGCGTACGCACCGTTTATAAATGAGGCCGCTGATGACCTAGAGGTTTAAGGTGGAGATCAAGTTGTCAAAACATCTTTGCTTTATGGCAATGGCGTTGTTAAATCAATCCATTCCTTTCACTCCTCTTTTCCTGTCCCCTTCTACTGGCCATGCATTAAATGAAGGAACATCCAAAACAAAATAATGGCAAAAATGCTTTAAAATGAGCTCATAAAGCTCACCACTCAACTGGCTGTTAAGCGTATTATGTTTAACCCACAACAGTCTTGGGCTTGTGGGAAATGTTGTTTGGTAAACGTTTCTTAAACAAAATAATTAACAGTTTTTATACATCATTTTGTTAAGGTTTACCATCCCTGTCTAGACATATGGACTACACCACAAGACATACAGTAAGACTGAGAATGGTTTTGTTCCAGGGCTGGATTTTTGTCATTGGGTTTATTATAAATGTCAGTGTGATTTCCAATGAGGAAACTTTTGTAACAGAAACCAGGATTTGGGCTCTCTATTCTGTAATGTGTTTTGTGACCAATCCACTCCAATAACATTTCTCATTGCTGCAACATAAATTACTACCAAAGTAAGAAAATTGCAGGAGGAGAGATAAATGTGTATCATGATGTTTGGTTTTATTTACACTCAAGTCTAAACTACTTCCCAAAAACGCCAACTGTCCGGTCATTACACTCCCCACTGGGTGTTTTGGCACCTCTCCGCCACAATTGCTGGCCAGAAGTGTACCAACACATGGAAGTTCTCCTTTCAGAGTCATATCACCAATCGCCACCGCCCATTTCCCTCCCTCATATTACAAGTCCCACGGTTATGATGCAGCCAGAGAGAGACGGCTTCACTCTCCTTGATGTGCAGTTGCTTAACTCCCTGTAGCAAAACCTATGTTATTATCCCACCACATATTCTTCTTGCTTTCACTCCAGTTTGAAATAAGTAGAATCTCAACCTAATTATCAATCTAGTTCTTCTATGTCATTTATTCACTTAGAAAACCAACCTTCACAATAATAAACCCCCACAAAACTCTAGCTAAGATGTCTGGATTCTTGGCCACTCACACCTTACAAATTGAAACGCCATACAGTGGTCTAAATCTGTCCTTCCTGTCAGTTAAAAAACAGAGGGATTGTGTAAGGGAATAAAGGGAGGAATAAAGGGGTGAGAGGACGGTTGAGTAAGCTGAAATCTGAGCATGTGTTACAAAACTACGTGCATTTGTTTCCCGGAATCCAGGGCCAGCCATGGATGACATGCACAAACACATAAACGTGTCCCATGGTAATAGCTAGTTTGTGGTAACTGAATAACCAGCAGTTCAGTGAGGAAATGGATAAGTAGGTGAATGCATTGTGTTTTAAGTACGTGTGCGAATGTCTGCTGTCTCTGTCTATGTTTGTGCCTCTACCTGTCCCTTCTGCTGTTCTATTTCAGGCTCGCTCTGGAAGACTTCTCTCTGCCTCTCTCCCTTCTTCATTTTACATCCCAATAAAATCTATGAAACCCACCAGCTCCATATGCTGTGCAGGAAGGGTTATGCAACAGTAGGCTTGGACAAAATGTACCGCCATGAACACTTACTGGCTTCTATGACTTACACATATCACACGTGTTCACGGGACTTGAACTAAAACTAAACAGTGACATTTCTTCCTTTCTTTATCCCTTTCTCAGGTGAATACACAGCATATGCCTGCTGTAGCCATCAAATATCATTTTGTTAATTGCAAATATTAAATATGGTCTTCAACAACCGTTCTTCCAGAGTAAGGATGAGATTATGAAAGAACTGATGTCATTAAACTGATGGCAATATCTCACTATACAATATTGTTGATGTAAAAAAAAGACTAAAATGTGGTTTATATTTTTGCCATTATCCCTTCATTTGTGTGGACAAAAGGACAATTATTTTGTGTGAGTGTTTATCTTTCAGTTCCAATTGCTGTGCTATGTATGCCTTATCATAAGGACATTTTGGCTACTGCAGATAAAATGAATTGTTCAATATAATACCATAACTAAATAATACTAAAACACTTTTCATTCACTTAAAAAACATGGTAACCGTTTTCTTTGACGAAGATAAACAATGCACAAAATATGGGTTAAATAAAATTATGATAAAAACTTACAAGGACTTTTAGCAGGACTGGGACTAAAGAAAAAATGGCAGACAAAATGAACACTACAACAATTACTTAGGGTTTGTTTTTGTGTCTTTCGTGAACCTCTTGTGCCCCTATCCGTTTATATCCTGTGTCATCTGCATCCCATCAATCAATCAGTATCCGCTCCGCAGGCTTCATGATGAGCGTGAAGACGTTACCGAATAGCTGTGACTCAGGTCTGTGGTGAGGTCATGGCTGTCTGACATCTGCCAATGTGTTTGCGAGTGAGAGGGTGAGGAAACAGAAGCCAAAACTAAAAATTCCTCATCCTGTCTCGCAGTGATGACATCAGAGCTAGAGAATGCATCTGGCTCTTGGCCCATGCAGAGCTGTCTGATAACAATGCACGGAGAAAGCAGTTCACAAGTGTGACTGTGCTACAAGCACACACTTCCTGTCACTGGTGTCATGGACACCCTGCCTTCTTTGACGCCACTGTCGCAGCAATATACACATGTTCACAGATGTTTAAATGCTTGCACACTTTTGGTCTCACGAGGAAACAATGACATGTACAATAATACATCACTGACATGATCACAGTAGCATTTATGATTCCTGCACTTTGTTTATTTTTATCGGTTTGTAATTATCTTCTGATTCAAATCAGATCAAAGCATAAGACAGATATAAAACAGACCCTTTCTTTATGCATGTGCCAATCAGGGCATGGAAGTGCGTGTAAGGGAAATGTTGAGAGGAGCTGTTTGTTATTATCTTGTCATCAAAGGGGAGGGGTGTGCAGTGTGTTGTTGGTGGGAAATCTAACAGAGCTGTGACACTGTGCTCAAACCGTTTTCCATCTCTGTCCCTCTGCTTTAATTCTCTCTTTTCTTTTTGTTCAATCTCTCTTGTCTTCTTCTGAATATATAATCTATATATATGTTTAGTCACAAATAAACCGATACACTATATTTGACATGTACTATCAGGTAGAGGTAATGGTGACTGTCAGTCGTGTGTGAAGGAGGTGGCTGGAGGAAGTCTCAGGTCAGGGATTAGTGTTGCAGTTTGTCATGTTGTTATTGCAAATCCGCTGCTTGGTCCTCTTTAAAGGCCTAAAGCACTTCATGAAATATTTGCACTGTTTTTACATGACTTTGTCAGCTAAAAGTCACGAACAAAGTCAAACTTTGCAAAAATAAATATGTAATTGAGTGTTTTCAGACATTTGCAGGGATTACATTTTGTATCTGAATGTCAAAAAACCACAAGAAACATCAATTATTTTGTTTTCCAGAACTTTTGTGTTCTGGGCAAGTTGTTGTTATGCATTGTGGATCATATTCTATGTTCTATTCTCTCTCTTCTATTCTATTATATGTCTTCTTCCAGCAAAAAGAGAAAGAAATGTTCTTGGCAAATTTCAAAACAATATACAAAAGACTAATTCTAAGTGCACAGCTTTGTTATTCCTGGTATAGAAAAGGCTTTTCCGCAAACCTGTGCAGGCACGAACACATCTGTCAAATTGCAATCACTCGACCCTTTTGAGCGTTGAGATCTTCTTTAGGCTTATTACTGTATGTAGACCTTTTATAACACGTAGTGGTGCTGAGTCTGCTGTTTAAATACCAATTCTGCCTTTTCTCTTTGCAATCATGAGGTTTGATTGGGTTCTAAATGTCATGACTTAACACTTAACTGAGACTTTGTCTCTCCACTTTGCTAGAAGTGCAGCTCCACACTCAGGAGCCAAAACAAGCTCCAACATATCTAACTAAAAATAAATGTTAACATGTCATTTACACGATAACACTGAAATCATAGCTGCCTATTACCTCTGTCTGTGTAAAGCTTGGCTATTGTGTCGCTGTATGCACATCATCTTTTAATGATCTGGAAGTATGATGTGGCGACTCGGAGAACATTTAAAATGAGGCTTTTGTAGGTGTGTGCTTTTTTGTATGCATTGGTATCTTTAACCTGTCAGCACAAAGAAAACCAAGACACACAGACCATTGCCTTCAGTGATCAAGTTTTCACTTTGTTAAGTACTTTTATATCTGAAATGTTGTGTGGCTCAGATTCTAACATACAAATGATGTTAACCTCGTTAGCCTTTAATTGTATGATGGAATTTAATGTTTGTTAACATTGCTATGACCAAACTAAGTGATTCTTTTTTTATTGAAAGTAACATGAAGTAGCTTTTTATTAATCTAGAGGTAATTCACAATTTCAAATGTAATTGATGCATCAGTCTTTGTGCTACTTTTTCAATGCAGGAGAAGGGCGCAACTAAACAAACCACTATTTACCGCTATAATGTTGGTTCGGGGGCTTTATAGGAGCCAAACATGTGGCAAAAACTTCACCAGCAACATATCATTTTCCCATTCTCACATTTTTAGCAGTTGACACTTTTGGCGCACAATTAAAAACAGCACAACTATGCAAGAAAAACTATGCAAGGAGTTAGTGATTTCTTTATTGTCATCATAAATGGCACATGTCCTCCTTGATAAAAACAAGTTCACTGCAAACCGCAATAATGCGCATCAGTGTTGAGCGTGAGTCAAACATATTTGATTGGATACTGAGCCTCTGTTGTGCTTAATAATGCAAAAAGCATTTCTATTTGCTTGTGTTTTGTTAGTTTGTTAGTTGTTGTTGTTGTTGGGCACATTGCTGGGTACTACATGCACCATTCACAATTGCATTTGGGAGCGCAGATTTTGTCTGATGAAAAAATATATTTACATTTCATCACTTTGTCCTAAATAGCCAGACAAACTGCACCAGAGTAGACGGGAGACAGAGACAGAGTTCATACTCATGCTGGTGACTCATTCTAGCAGAGCAGAGAGAGAGAGAGAGAGAGAGAGAGAGAGAGAGAGAGAGAGAGATGAACAGCAGATCTTTGGTCTGGGAGAGAGGTGTGTAAGTACAGGGTGGCTGAGAGACGCCAGAAGAGAAGGAAGAGGTGGAGGGTGTGTGAATGGGGGTGTGTGTGCTGCTGCATTCAACTGATGGTGACTCACTGGTGCTCGCTCACTGGCCCAAGACACCGGCACGGACACATGCACACACACACACATTGTAAGGGTTGCAGGACCCCCAGTGGCCAACGCTGCTGTGTTCGCACCATACACACACGCTCTGTGGTTTCCCAGTCTCATCGTGTTAATCTCACAGTCATTTGGCTCTTTTATTAGCTCCCACTGCTGAATCATTGTGTTTATGAGTCACACCCATGCTTCCTCCTGCTCCAAATAGGCAGCAACCCATTTCTCCAACTTTGTTTTCTCTCTTTCTCAGTCCATATTTCTCCCTTACGTTCTTGATCTCAGACAAAGGGACCTTGTGTTTTTTCTGTGTGTGTGCATGTGCATATGAGTGTGTGTCCGCACGTGTCCTTGCATGCATATATTTGTGTGCGAGTGGGCCTAACCTCAAGCTCTGTTTGGAGACAGGCCTGACTCCCCGTCTCTGTCTGTCTGTTTGCTTGCCAGATCCGCCTATGTACTGCGTTCATACCCTCACACACATGCACACCGCAAACCCACAAAAAGGATGACTTTCTCGACAACTCACAATCCCCTGGACAATACACAGCCAGTGGGAATGCTTCCCTCCCGTCTCTCTAATGCCTTCTTCTCTTACCGACCTACATCCTGGCCAGCTCAGAGTGAAAATACAGCATTGTGCAAAAGCTTAAAAGGGAGCAATAAGAAAGACAGATAGAAAGGGAGGAGATGAAGTGAAGTAAGGAAAGAGGGAGAGACATAACACAGGAGAGAAGCAAGTATTGACTTTTTACATACTTTAGATTAGTATGGCTCCTTTTCACTAGCCCTGCACATGCATACAGTACACGCACACACACACACACACACACACACACACACACACACACACACACACACACACACACACACACACACACACACACACACACACACACACACACACACACACACACACACACACACACACACACACACACACACACACACACACACACACACAGGCCCTGCAGCCTGCCAAACATCTGGAGCAAAGTTAGAAAAACGCTGAATGAAAGAATCTTTAATAACACTGGATTGGTTGTGTGACTACGGCCTTTAGCCAATCAAAACAGGCCTGGATGGGTTATCTGTCTCTGCGCGGTTATCGAACAGACGCTTTTATTGCCAGTCGTGTTTCATAGCCAGAGCTCAGGACCACACTGTGTGCGTGCATCTGAGAGGTCCTGCCTTCCTGCTTTGATTTGTTCTCGCTCTGTTGTCTAACCTGCCCTGTTAATCTTCACCACGTCTCTCGACACCAGATACTTTCAGGTCAAGACAAATATTTAGGGTCTCAATAGGATGGTATTAAATACTACCATAATATATAAAAACCAGGCTTCCATTGTATTCTTCTTTTCAGGGTGTGTGTTTTGTTTGGCAGCGAAGGTGTGCTTTTCTGCCTCTATCACTCTGGCTAAGTGGTTGGAGGTAAAACACAACATACCAAGTGGAATATTGAGCCAAGATTAACAAAATGTGCACACTGTTTGTAGGTACTTTATTCTTCCAAAAGATGCATTGATAGGATGAGCTTATCCACAGAAAAACACTGGTCTTCTTCTCTTGCACTCTTTTCACGTGTCTTTTTCCCCTCGTCATGTCTTTATTGTTGTATAAGAGTCTAGACTAGTAGGCTCAGGGGTCAGTTCAGCAAATACAGAGCTCCTCCCTTGAGCTTTTGCCTTTAGGGTAGGCTTTGTAATTGAACTCAGTTTCCCAGCCTCCCTCTGCACAACGCCTCATCAGCACAAGTCTGCACGCACGCCTAGAGGGTCCTCAGCCCTGCCCCAGAGCTGTACAGTGATCACCTGCATTAGCCACACATGTTGGCAAGCCTGCTCGCACACTATACATATCTTATCCCTAAATGCTTTAAGGGATGCTTCAATCTGAGAACATAAATAATTGTTGAAATTCTTTATCAAGCACACATGTCAAAATATACCCTGGTTCAAACTCCTCAAATGAAAGGATTTGCTGTACTGTATGTGTCTCTATTTTGTAATGCTAAAAGTATGGCCTTTAGATTGCTAGTCTGAAAAATAGGGTTAGTCACATAAAATAATGTATAGATGAATTGACAATGTACATTTTCAGTAAAAATCTCAATGTTAGTATACTTACGGTGTTAGGCTGCATCTACACGGATATGAAAACCAAAACCAAATTCGATATCAAAAAAGTCTTCCATCCACACGGTATCGGCTCAAGAAACATGTCCGTCCACACGAGGCCGCTCGACCCGCTGGAGACGCTGTAGTAGATATGCCGGGCCTGTAAGTGGCGCTGTACTTCCGCCACAAAATACACCAAAAGCAGCGAAGAAGACCCCCTGAGCATGGTTGCCTGGTTGCCATGGTTGCCTGGTTGCCCTTCTTTTTATTCTCCGTAGCAGTAGCTACTGACCATGCTACAGCAGTGAGCAGCAGAGATGGGGAGAGGCGGGGCTATGCTTCATCGTTATCAGGAAATTATTGTATAGGACGTACACACGGAGCCGTTTGGCCACCCAGAGCGTTTCGTCCGCAGATCTACCCACCTTGGGACCCGTTACCGTTTGAGGGCTCAGTTTCCGCGGTTCTGTTACGGCCTCGCCGATACAACCCGTTTCGTGTCCGTGTGGATGGGGCCTTAGTCTATCATATACATGTGGGCCTTCATAATATATTCTCATCAGAAAGCAACAGCAGTGCTGTATCACAATTCGACACAACTAAAAAGTACCTTAAAAGCGCAAGTGCAAGCTTGTCATTTATATGACGGAACAAAAGCAACACTGAGTTAACCTGAAGAGTTTTTAATTTGTATTCACTTTGAAATGCATGCAACCCACAGCCTATTGTAAATTAATTCACCTGTGTCCTTTCGCAGCTCAACCAGCAGCCAGATCTACGGCCGCCCGCCACACCCAGCCATGTCGGACACAGCCTAGCGGCCAACAACGCAACGGAGCCAAGCACCCCGCACACAGACACTCCCCTCACACGCACTGTCCGCATCACACGCCTCGCACACACACACTCCGGTCCAACGGGGTCAGGAACGGGGGCCTGCATCAGCATCCTAAGCTGGGCTCCCTCCCAAGAGGGGAATCCTCCACCTCCTCGTCCTCTTCGGCAGGACCTAAACACACCAAGAAATTGCGGTCCAACCCTTCCATCACATCCCAGAGCAGCAAGAGGAGCAAGAGCAGCTCCAAGAGCAACAGCTCTCAGATTCCCGCAGAGTCACAGGACGGTGAGATACAGACACTGACGGGGGGGGGGGGGGGCAATCAAGGTTCAACATCAAGTTTTCCATATGCCTGGTCAGAGTGAAGGATCATAATGCTATTTTCACATCTTCATTGACCCAGAAGTAGAAATCATTTACATTTCGTTTTGCAATTTGTAAGATTATTGCATGTATTACCATTAGTGGGTTGTATTAAAAGAGCAAAAGCAGCAACCCAGAGTTCAGCTAAGTTTAACAGTATATTTCATACCCACTCAATGTAAAATCGTACTTAATCTTTACCAACTTAAAAAGCCAAATTAAATATATTAATAAAAACCAAAGGAGTAATTTAACAAACTTTAAAATATGAAACCATATTAACCTCTGCATTCCTGTAATAAATCCACTTTTGTGTCTTTGAAACGTGAGTGGGTTAGATCCATGGCAAAGTGTGAAAAGTATGGCATTTAACATTTTCAACTGGTAACTGTTATATGTGGAAAAGGCCACCTTCTCATGACATTCGCTAATTAAAAAGTAGCAACTGTCATGTCTTTTACATGAGTAATACTGATACTGGGAGCTCAGAAAAGAAGAGAGGAGTTATGTGGTTGAGCAGCGAGGGCGAGGTAACTTATTACCAAGAAAGATTTTGTAAGACCAGAATTTTTTTTTTTTAACTCCTGAATGTGGTAAGTCAGTGTGCTAATGCCACCAGGACATTGGCCATCCTTAGCCTTTAGCCTGGCACTGAAGGAAAATGTGTTCTTGTGAAGTAATTACTCCATCATGTTTAATAATTTCTGACCTATCACAGTGAACGTACTGCCAAGCTACTTCTGACAACACTTTTTATATTTCTTTGCTTCATTAGCATGACATATGACAGAAAAAATACTGACGGATTAGCATACAAACTATTGACATAAGAAAAGTAATTGGGGAATGATAAAACTCTGTCTCTCTTTCTCTGCAGACTGCTGTGTTCACTGTATTCTGGCCTGCCTCTTTTGTGAATTCCTAACTCTGTGTAACATCGTGCTGGACTGTGCCACATGCGGCTCCTGTGCGGGGGACGACTCGTGTTTCTGCTGCTGCTGTGCGTCAGAGGAGTGTGGCGACTGTGAACTGCCATGTGACATGGACTGTGGCATCATCGACGCCTGCTGCGAGTCTGCAGACTGCCTGGAGATCTGCATGGAGTGCTGCAGCCTTTGCTTTTCCTCTTGAGGGCCCCAGCTGCCACCACGGGGGGCAAAGTAGATGTCTGCTACAAACTGCCACGGCCCAGGAGCAACTTCAACCAGTGTCTCACCAGAGCTGGGAAGTGCTAAACATCCTTGTTGCCTGTGCTCTGTGGTTAACACTCTCTTGAAGGGCCTAGTTGGCTCTTGAATTAGGTTTCGTACAAGGTTTGTCAAGCAATAACCTGCTGAGAGCAGTCAGTGGTGATTTCTCCTTTCTTTTATTGATCAAACCATGGGACAGTAGCTTCCCGCCTTTGCTGCGGCCCCTTGCTACACAACTGGATGTATGATGTAGAGGGAGTTCCAGCTCTGGTCTGGGACTGTCTGCCTGGCTGTGCAGACCGGGCCTCCGGACCCTCACAGAACAAGCTATTATCACAAAGGAGCCCCTTGTGCCGTCTGAATCAGTGGAGTTCTCCAAGCATGAAAAATGACCTCCAAAGGCAAATGAGAAAATGGCTCCATTTAACCGGATTTTAGTGTTTCTGTAGATAAGAGCAGCAGCATAATGGGAAAATGGACGCTCAGATCTCAATAGAAATGTAGTCTGTCCTCCTGTCCTTGGCAAGGTCAAAGTCTTCCACTTTGATTGCGTACAGTGGCCTTTGTGACACACACTCACAGACACACACACACTTAGTGGTGGATCCACCGCTGTCTTTGTTCTTATTGCAATGTACAAAAATATAAAACATTAATGGTGGCTTGTGGCAATACTACAGACGAATTTCTTTTGTTAATATTCATCTCACTGTCTTATTCAGAGAACAATCATGAGTGTCGTGCATCAGTTGGAAGATGGGTCCAATTAAATGAGTACTCTAAGTGACTTTTGAGTGAACGGCTGATTGCATTCGTCATGGACACATTCTCTACTCTAACATGTGAAGGGAGAGAGTTCTTAATCAAAGGTCTCTCCTCATTTAATGTTTCACATCTTGTTTACTTTTACATTGTTTATTTTGAGGGGCTTCGGCTGGATTCAGTGGATTCCTCATCATCTAAAAAAAGTCAAGGCTGGAAGAGGATTGGATCGCGTCATCTCTTTTTCAACATGTTTAATTTTTCTTTGTCATTGTGTTATGTGAACAAATGGCCTTGGCTTAGCTTAGCTTAAGGCCTGAATTTTCTAGTAGATTCCTTGCCTTTACCAAATATCTATTAATCCTTGTTTTGTAGATTCTAGTTAAGATATTTGCATTTCTCCTCTAATGTGAAAATCACATTTCTGTGTTATCGGGTTTTGCCGGGCTCTCTATAAAGCAGACATTGCTCAACATCAAATGTAATTCCTTGAGTGAAAATCTCACGACATTATGCTAAATTAATCCATATGCTCACAGTGTGAATGGTACGCTTTGATAACAGGCCTGCACTCTCGTATGCTCAGATGCATACCTGCTCCGACTCAATACCTCTTGAGATGTCGCCCATATCTGTTGTGCATTTTAAAATGACTTGATACAAATCTCTCTCCTCTCTTATCAAATACGGTTTGTGCAATCCTTTTTTCTTGGAAATACCAAAGACTTTTCCTCTGACTGGACACGTGTTTAGACACAAGGGCTGAAATATAACACTGTTGATTAAGAGTATACACTAAAGCTGCCAATCAACCTGATAACACAGAAGCAGAAAGTCAAGTTTTTGGAAATCAACAAATGCAACTTGAAAATATATTAAGACCTTTAATTTCTGTTTATAAAGGAAAGGATGTGTTTTAAATGTTGACACGTTTCAAAATCCTGGAGTGCCCTGGAAAACAATGCAATTTAAATAACAGCACAAAGAGATTTATGAAGGGAGAACTGGATTATATAATGTTGTGTATAGAAGTTATTACAATTGTATTTGTTTGGATTAACAACGTATTCCCAGTGCAGATTGTGAATATGTTGCTCCAACGACCTGTTCTCTGTCACCAGTCCAACCATGTCACAAAAAGAAATATGGATGGACTTTAATAGAGATCTATGGGGATGCAAAGCTAATCCATGAGTTTCAAAGCTAAATAAAAACACTGGTTTGTTAATAGCAGAAGTCAATCATTCAAAATGATGCAGATACATCTACAAATGTAAATCAGATTAAACTAGTTAATGATAGCATTACTGGCCTCCACTGAAGACAATGGCCTGGCTACCCTGCCTTTTAGCCGGCAGTGTTAAACTAAACTAAAAAGTATTACAAACTGGAATATTAATAAATATTAACATATGTTTGCTACCCACTGATTCTCCAGCACAAACAATAGGTCTGCTTTAGGCTTGATGATTTTTAGACAGATTATGAGTTCCTTTACAAATAATCATGATCATTATTACCAGAGATGTGACTAATCCATTGGGAGGGGGCAGCCTCGAAGCCAATCCAGTTGGCATGTTGTTTCCTATTGCCGGTTTATGACTGTGCATAAAAACAACCTCATGCACTCTAGCTCAAGTTTCAAGATTCTTACACAGCTCCAGCTTCTCACTGACCCCAAACTTTTATTTTAAAACCAAGGTAAATCTAGATTGCATAAATGGGAAGCTCCAAGACATGCTTTTCGGTAATCTGTTTCCTTTTATTATGTTAAATAGATTTTATTTGCTTGAATTCCTGTTTGCAGCAGAGATGGAATTGGATAAAGGTCAACAGAAACCTACATGTGACAGAAAGAACCGCTTTGCAACTCTCATTTTGGCTGTAGATCTTATAAACAAGTCCAACCCTCCTGTGAAGTTCCTGCTTTCCAAAATTAGCTTAGCCTGGGTTTTTAAAGAGCTCCTCTTGGGGTATGGCAACTCTTTGTTGTGCAGTGCATCATAAATCGTGTGAAACAATATTTTACTAAACGTCTGGGTTGAAAAATATTGAACACATCATTTAAGTTTTATTTAATGATGTTTGAATATGATTTTATGACTTGATCATTAAATAGTTTTTAAGTCCATCCTGAAAAGTGCCTCAGTAATTGGTTGTGAATGGTGGCAGTCTGATGGATTGAAAACACTGGTTGGTCTGGAGATGGAGAATATGTCTGGATGTAGAGAGATGAACAAATGTCTTACATTTCGGTCACACTCTGGATTGTAAAAATGGCTTGGGGATATGGATTTAATGTTTTAACTGTACTAGACAGATTCAAATATGTCCCCGCTCAGTCATTACAGTAATACTTGAAGAAAACAAGTTGACTTTCAATGGTGTCCATAATCAGTATTATCAGTATTTGTGTTGGAATTACCTAACTACAAAAATGTTGAATTGTTGACTTTCCAAGATTCATTATCTTTGTATAAGATGTGATTTGGATATTGGTTTTAAAAGACTGGCCTCCTCTGGCAGTCCTCTGAAAGTTATATTAGCCTAGATTAGTTGTTACTCGACCATAGTCCACTATAATGTCATTTTGTTTACACTACACCCATTTTATGTCAATTTGAATTGCTGTCCTGGAAGTCACGTTAAAATCTCTTAGTTTATGACTGAATAAACAATGTGAACTCCAGGCTACACGTGTCATTCTTTCTTCCTTTTCACATAGGCCCCAAGCTTATGGCCTTATTACATTACGGTTACACAAATACTTGGGCTGTACTGTAGTCTGGTATTTTAAAAAGTGTTTTTGTAGCAGAAACTAATCTAATAGAAACAAAAAATTGCTTAGTCATCACCTGGAGAGTGTTGAATTACTGAAATTCCAGATGGAGCTTAAACTGTTTTTTATACATTTGACCTTCTCTTCTGCACTGCTTGGCCCACTTACAAAAATATCAGGAAAGCAAAATATGTATAAAAACAGTGAAAGAATACACTGTTGCTAAGAAATTGCCATTGCTTTCTTTTGAATTCATCTCCATGTGTTACATTCACTCAAGTAAAAGAACAAAGGTTTGAACTTAACTCAACGTATCAAAAGCAATGGTTATATCACACCATTACATGATAACATACCTTAAAGGTAGGATAAGTCATTTGGGAGAAAACAGCTCGAGTGTGCTAGAATTTGAAAGTATGCAGCCGAAAAAAATCTGCCCCTTCCTTCAGACTTCCTTACAGAGCCCCAATGACATGACCAATGAGGGCACGAGATAAGTTTGCGCACAGATGGAAGGCTGACAGGCAGGTAGGCCATCCAGTTACTTTAGCCGGGACGGTGAAAATAATTGGTCATGCTTTTGACAGCGCCACGGCTTCCACAGATGACATTTTTGTATGTATTTATTTTCAAAGCATTTAATATATTCATTGCTATCGGGATGTTAAGAGCATTCCATGGAATATAACAAAAAGTGTTTCTGAAGTGAATTACCTACCCCACCTCTAAGTCTTGAGTAGAAATACTTAGTTGCATTGCAAAATTGACACCACATGTTGAACATTGAGTATGCTTTAGTATAGTTAGGAATCAAGCATTTAGCTAAAAGTAATGCATATCATGTAAAATATTTAGCTGAAATGTTCAATTGTATGATACAAATATTCAAACAATATACGTCAATAATACTATAGAAAGAACACATTCGGATTTGAAGGGTGGTGTTGATAACGTTTTTTTGAACCCATCCTTTAGTGCTGTCAAACAAATTGACTTGGGAACCACAGATAAAAACAAACCAAACAACATAAAATTCAATATAGAAGTAGGTTAAAAAACCGACCATGTGTTACATAAAGTGTCGACCATGTGTTACATAAAGTGACCATACGGTAAAAGCAGTATAGCTTAATTTCTCTCGTTTTAAACAGTGTTGTTGCTCATTTTCCTGCTGCGTTTTATTATTTCTCCTAAAAATATTTTAGCATCTGCTAATTTCCCAAAAACCCCACCAGATTAGCTGATCTCCGAGTTGAGCAGAGCGAGAGAAACGGGGGGAAAGGGAGAAAACAGCAACAACTGTGCTCATGCAGAACAGAGCCCTTTAATGTGTTTTTTTAAAGGCTCGCCAAAGTCGTTCAGTAGGAATGCGTGTTCAGGCCAACACATCAGTGTGTGGAGAAATGCAGGGGACTCTTACTGTTTGAGATTTTCTTCTTCCCCTGCCTTTAATCTTTTCTCCCTTTTCATTCTCTTTCCGTCTTGAGAGTGGCCAGCAGTAAGATCTGATGAAAACAATTCCTGTCTTCTGTGCTTGTGCGCATGCATACTTGTGTGCACACGTGTGTGATGACCACTGGGTGCGATGTTGGCCAGCCGCTGCTTCTTGTAGACTGAGTGTAGTGTTCACTAATAGGAGGGTCAGAATCTGGCTCCCAGGCGAAGTCCAGTAAAGGATTCATCCACTGTGTGTTTGTGTGTGCCATCCTTCATGAAGATACAAATTGTGTATTGCGGAGGGGGTTCAAATGACTCAGGTTAGACAGAGAGGCAACTCAAGCCCTTAGAGACACTGAGGACATATCTGGACATCTGCAACTGTTTTGCAGGAAGCCATGGTGGAGTCGACCCTCGTTTCCTTTTCCATACGCACACATTTGCAAAAACACAAACTCAAATCAAAAATGATGTACACCCCCTCCAGAAATTTCACATGCACAAAGCGGGCACAGGGGACAAGTGGCTATTGAATATTAACCATGAAATTACAAAGGCTGCATTCTAATGGAGGTGAAGAGGTCAGAAGCTGGGATGGAAATCATAAATTAATACCCCTGACATGACAAGTCGCTCGCCCTTGGCTCCCACCAAACACAGCTCTACCCTCCTCCACTGAAGTCACAAAGACACCTATGGAAATACGCCATTTATTATTAATGTTGGGTCAAAGGAATGCAGACACAAGAACTCATACAATATGCCTGTTACTTTTTGATGTGACCATTGTATGAGGCGACGAGTATGTAACCTCCATGTGTGGCTATATCTATAGGGATTATTTATTTAAGTGTCCTCAGGGATAATTTCAACTATTTTGCATCTTTTGCAATCCATTTAAATCAGTGCCTTTCATATCAACGCTTTGGCATTGTAATTTGTGATGATTATGAATAACAATTATGGTAATTATGGAGACACTAAATTACACTGCATACTTGTATCTATCAATTGTTTCAAAAACCTTGTTCTTTCACCCATCAGGTCTCAAACAATGAGTCTTCAAATAGAATAATTAGTGCTTAAGCACACTCGTAATTTATTTTATTAATTATGTTAGTGTCATGCGCATTAAAATGCCACTCCAAGATGCTAAGATGAAACAACATGTTTTACAGAAAATAAATATTTCACAAAACTCATGACTCACAAGTCTGACTTTGTGTACCAAACGCTTTATCTCCGTTCAAGCTCTACAAATGAATTCTGTCAAAAAAAGTTCTCTTTCTAAAATACAGTTTAAGTCTTTCACAATCAACCAACCAGAAATAATCTGCAGAGAGGGAGGACATTTTTCTGAAGTGTACAGTTCGTAAATCTTCATAAGGAGCAATGAAGCATAAAATGGACTGTTTCAATCTAACCTAAATCACGTAGCAACATCTTTTTTCTCTCAGGGAGACCATTATCTGTTTCTGCATGTGCCTGCACAAAGTCATGCACGTAGAGTCCTTTAAAAGTTGGTTAACTATTGAATAATATAAAAGATTCAAAGTAAATTTTTGTCAAGTCTGAACCATATATAAACAGATCATCTTCAAGCACTAAATCCAACATGGATTCAAATACACGGTCAGATACAATAGTTTCACATATAGAGACGCAACAGATTTCAGCTTTTATTCCGCAAAAACACGTGTTCATATAGACCTCGACACCTTCACATTCCCCATCAACATTTAGGCTCAATTGCTCATGGACAGTTATTTAAAGACGTTGGGCCATAACTTAATTGACCAATAAAAAATACAAATGTAGTCTGAGCTGTGTAGCAGAATTCCAAGTGGTATTGAATATCCACCCTTGAAGTTTTCTTTTTTTATTCAACATTGCAGTGAAACCAACTTAACACTGGAGTTTTGGAACTATTATTTTCTTTCAACCAGTGCTTGTTGAACAAAGTTATCACCAACAGTTGATAATAGCAAAATATCTTGTCACATCAGGTTTTGTTTTACTAAATGTCAAGGGTAGAACAGTACAAACATCTCTGCACAAACTGCAGAAACACAGACAGATGGATTGAAAGAGCCAGTAAATAACTTTGGAAAACAACTAGAGACCTATAATACCACCACTGGCTGTAAATCAGAGGGAGGAGAGCTCTATTGGTGCAGCTGTGTGAGTCAGTGGAACTAGTGCCAGTGGCTCCTTATTACAAAGAAACATATTTTCTTCCTACATTAGAGGAAAATAAATGGGTGGGGGGCAGAGACACAGAAAAAAGAAAGAAAGAAAGAACTATTATTGCAAGAGTTACATTGGCATCAAAATGTATTTACTGTAATTGTTGTAATAGTATAGTATCAATAATAGTTGAGAAGACTAGCTGGAGTTCAGATAATATTTTCAGTACTGCTTTTCTGAAACCCTGAGAACAAATATTGCATTGAAATATGACTTGCAGCCATACAAATGCTAAATCAAAGTCTGCAGCAACAAATCCACTTCATCAAAGTGCATATAACCATCTTTCATAACAGGGCACACTGTGTTCATTAGATGCTGATTACATGTTCTCCTATTTAACAGTGCACGGCAGTGTTTTACAACAAGTTCAACTGAACCAAAAATCGTGGCAAGCAGAGAAGCTTGGATCAGCAACAAAAATGTGTGTGTACTGTATTGAGTTACTGCCGCTGCAGGACTACTGAGGGAACCACAGCCCAGTGTGCTCCCATGGAATACACACTCACACGCGCAGACACGAACACATACACAAGTACCACACAAGAGTTGGCAGGCCTGAGACATTTGTTTCTGCTTCGGTCTCACGGAAGCAGCAGAAGCGGCAGAGTGGTAGGCCTGAGTAGGGAGTGGGTGGAGGAGGATAGATGGCCATGTGTGAGCCTCAAAAAGTATCCCAGACCACCTGATATGCGCTTTGACGTCAGTTAGTGTGAGAAAAACGAGACCAGGAAATTCATTCTGCAGCAGCTGGAGCTTTGCTATAGTAGGGGTGCTTTGAAAAGCGAGGAAGTTTGCAAAAATATCTCATTATAGAACGGAAAAAACAGCCGCCCCTAACTCCCAATATGATCCTGGAGTTATGTTCTTATAACAAATGTCCATGTCCAGTGCTAATACAAATCCGTTCCCTTACTTCATCCCTGCTCTGTTGAACAATGCCCATATATCTTCCTTATACCACGATGACAGATACATTAATCTAGCAAACTAGATCCCTCTGCTGTGAGAGCATCCGTTGGATAATTAATCACTGATGAATCGCCTGAAAGCTCTCACTCTAAGGCAGTGTAAAATCATTTGATTTAATGGCTCTGCATAGCTGCAGTGCAGCAGGCATTACCTGATCAATCTGAGGTGCTGATCTCGGGTGAGTTTGGGTCACTTCCTGCAGAAGTTGACGCAAAGACCGCCTGAGGTTTAGTTGCTTCAGTTTCAGAGCCTCAAACAAACTGAGAAATGAACAAAAGGAGAGATTTCTGTACTTAGCAAGTGACAGTTATTGCCTTTATATTTTGGTTTACAAATGTTAAAAAGCAGGCCTTGACCATTGAATGAAAGACACACCAGAGGACCTGGAGGGCAGAGACAGTGCAGGTACATTCCAACCACAGTCTATCCTTGCCTCAACTTAAAGGCAGGCAAGTTGAAAAGCAAAAGCAAAAATCAGTTGCATTAAAATGCTTTATCTATCCCAGCTGCTTGTGAATTCAGAATAAAGTGAGAGAAAGGCAAACAATTAAAAACGAAGGATTGAAAATGGGAATATATAACTCCTGACAATGCTAAATTAATCCCATGTTAGCAAACACACACATCAATCAGCACCATCACAGTGTAAAGCTCCTGTGTCAGACAGGGGAGGTGCACTTAGAGCAGACACTGCCACTTAAGAGTTGACTTTCATCTGTGTGGGTGGGACATGCCAGATCCCCAATGCTGGCAGTACGGCAATAAAGCACTGCCCAAACGTTGACTCCAGCAGGGAGCATTGCTCCGGTTTGGCTGCCTCTTTATGCCTGTATTTTTGGCCTGATGACTCAACTGAGGCCCTGTAAAAACAGTTAAGTTCATAAAATTGACATTTTAATTCATTTTGATAATGGCTAATTAATCAGTACTAATTTGCTCAGCTTGTTTTCACATTGAACCAAGAACCTTGTTGATTACCACAGCCAAATTACGTGACTAAGGCCTACCAAAGCAATAGGAAGCCATTGAGGGCTATAAGCCATTACCCTTGAGGTTGTACATGTGGATACTAAAACCAGGGCGAAAAGAAAGAGTACTAAAATATTACATCGTGCAAAAATAACTGACTAAACTTTGCTAAAAGAAATAATAAAATAATATTATATCTCTTTTTTTAATTGAATTAAAAGTCAATGTAATCAGGAAATCATATGTCCAAACCAACAATAAATGATTACATTTTCTACAGAGGGCACTTTGCAGCCTGTGAATACATGTAATTATCAATGACAAATATCATACTGCCTTCCAGGGACTAACTCATATTTAACAAAAAAAGACAGATGATAAAAAAAAAACATCTAAAAGACACCAAAGTGCAATCACTATTATTATGCTGCTAAATGAATCTGAAATTTTTTATTGAATCAACAGCAGAATTATACAGGTACAAATCCCACTGTAGAAAAGGCCCCAACGTTATAGTTAGATATATATATATATATATTATGTTATTAAACAGAGTTGATACCTGTTAAATTGGACCTTCATAGTGGGGAGGGGCTAACCCACGTGTTTTGGGTGACGTCACACATCAGAGGGTAATGTGCGTCAGTAGTTGCAGGAACGTTATGCCGTCTTAAGTTTCGTATTGTGTGCGTAAATGAACGTGAGTGTTTGTCCACAGTACTGCCTGTTATGTTGTTCTACACTTTATTATTATTGTAATAACTTCTGTGCCGATGTGGCTTAATGCAGAGTCTCCGTGCTCATGTGATCGGGGGGGTATACTACGAAGCAGGATTTTCGCTTAGCCGGCTAAATTCAGGGGAAACTCCGGCTTTCCGGTCCTACGAAGCTGGTTCTCTTTTTAGCAGGCTAGATCTCCATGGTAACTTATGCTTAGCGGCTAACCTGGGGGTATACTACGAATCTAGTTCAACCTATCCTGGATATGTTTTGAGTTATCCGGTTGACTTAATCCAAAACAAAGCCGCTCTCGCTAATCTGTCCTACAACGCTGGCTATCAACTCGTTCGCTCCAGCCAGCCGTGTCCTATCTAGTTAGGTGCGCGTTCACATGAAAGGGGTGGTATCTGGAGCATTCGACCAATCACAAACATAGAGAAGCGCACTGACAGCGCAGCGTCATACTTCCTGAATGAAAAGTGAACTTTAATACTAGTCAAATATGAAGAAGTTAAACTTTAAACATCCATGACTTAAACACTTTATCCAGGATAAAAGCCACATAGCTGCACCTGCAAGGTGAATACAGCTGGCAAAAGAAAAAGTGTTTGAATGCGTACATTAACAGGTTTATGATATCACTGCCCCGTCTAAAACACGATCTGACTTTAATTACATTTGTCTCGAGTGTTTTGTCAACTTAATGTGTTGCTTAAAATAATACTTCTGCATACAGTATGTGACAATGTAAGTGTTGCACGGCCAGATTCTTTCATACACACATACGGGTATTGGGCCGAGCGCGACACCGTACTTCCGGTATCCGCCGTTTTACGCGAGGTGCAAGCAGCCGTACACCGTCTAGGTGTTGCTAAGCTTCCTGTACTGAATATCATAGTCTATTGCCTTAATCAATATCTAGTCAACTCTAAAATACCACATATATGCAATGGCATGATAATATTATTGTGACAAGTGGGGTATTCACCTGGTGTTTCCAGAAATTAGACGTAGATGCAGCCAAAATCGACGAAGGCCACTGTCGTTTTTCCATACATCTGCAGGCAGTCTGTAAGGGCAATCCGACAACCCACACAGCTCTAGTTTACGCTGGTGACGACCCTCAAGTCCAGAGATGTAATCCGAAGACATGCAGCGATTTCTTCGGTCGTTAATTCAGAAAAAAAAACTAGTGCGCTCTGCCTGGCTACGTTAGCTAGCTGTTTATATTTGCACTTCCAGGATATTTGCACCTCCAGGAAAATGGCGTATTTACATATATATATATGGCGTGTGTTGCATTGTGGGTAGATCGTGACGTCACTGTGTGTGAAAGAATACGGCTCAAGAAGCTGACACAGATAAGGAGATATATGATACATGATGTGATATGATGTGATATGAATGATAATGGGACACATCGACGTCTGCACTCAGTGTACTTATGTTGTGGCAGATATTTAAGTAAGCTTTCTTAACGCTAATGTTGTAATAGTCAGATTGCTCTGAAGATGGGAGGCGTCTTTCCTGCAATGGCAGCTTTTCTGTATTTCCTTTCTCCTGTAATATGACTTGATCGCTTTAAACTCCGCACACTGAGCTCTGATTGGTCAGCAGGCGGTGCTTTCACTGAGTTGAGCTCTTAGCCTGCAACCTAACCTGGTCCCGACCAGGTTAGCTGCTAAGCATAAGTTACCATGGAGATCTAGCCTGCTAAAAAGAGAACCAGCTTCGTAGGACCGGAAAGCCGGAGTTTTCCCTGAATTTAGCCGGCTAAGCGAAAATCTTGCTTCGTAGTATACCCCCCTGCACTCAGTGCCGCGGACTGTAGGCTACGTAATGTTTTTGATCTGGTTACTTATGTTGCGGCAAATATTTAATTAAGCTTTCTTAACATAATAGTATAATGATAGTTATAATAGTCCGATTGCTCTGAAGATGGGAGGTGATATTCTATTCATTTTCACGTTCACACAGTCGGTGATTTTGGCCGGCCGTCTTTCCTGCAACCGCAGTTTAAACTGTATTTCCTCCGCACACTGAGCTCTGATTGGTCAGCAGGCGTGGTGCTTTCGCTGAGTTGATCTCTTATCCTGGAACATATCCTGCTTCGGAGCACAGGCCAGAAGTTATCTTGCTAAACGAAAATCCTGCTTCGTAGTATACCCCCTGGTCGGGACCAGGTTAGGTTGCAGGCTAAGAGCTCAACTCAGTGAAAGCACTGCCTGCTGACCAATCAGAGCTCAGTGTGCGAAGTTTAAAGCGATCAAGTCATATTACAGGAGAAAGGAAAGCTTAAATATCTGCCACAACATAAGTAACCGGATCAGAGTAACATTAAGTACAGTCCGCGGCATATCACTTCATAATATATCATATATTTTCTTATCTGAGTCAGCTGAGCCGTATCTGGCCATGCAACACTCACAGTGTCACATACTGTATGCAGAAGTATTATTTTAAGCAACACATTAAGTTGACAAAACACTTGAGACAAATGTAATTAAAGTCAGATCGTGTCTTAGACGGGGCAGTGATATCATAAACCTGTTAATGTACGCATTCAAACACTTTTTCTGTTAGCAGCTGTATTCACCTTGCAGGTGCAGCTATGTGGCTTTTATCCTGGATAAAGTGTTTAAGTCATGGATGTTTAAAGTTTAACTTCTTCATATGTCTAATATTATAGTTGACTTTTCATTCAGGAAGTATGACGCTATACAAATGTAAACTCTCTGTACAGTGACTGAGTTACAATATAGGAGTCTGTTATTTTACTCACCTGTCTGAGAGTCAGTCTGAGAGTCTTGAGCACCGCGAAGTCCTCCACAATCTGATCCAGGACCAACACCTCTGCTTCTGCATTCAGACCATGATTCAGACCAGTCCCATCAACCTGAATACTCAGCCTGTCACTGGGTTTGCATGCAAGAACAGCAGAGAGGCCTCACACACTCTAAATAAGTTCACCAGTGAAAACAAAAGGATCCACCGGCATTTTAGCATGTAGCATCAGAGGCGCGGGAAGGTATTTTGAGTGGGGGTGCTGAGGTGCTGGACTCCAGTGAACACTATTACGGGCACTATAGAGCACAAAAACACTCCCCACACGCAAACACACAGTACATCCGCGACTGTTACAATGAAGGCTCGATAATCAGCTCACGGCATATAGGCAGGGGTAAAGTGCTATTTTTTACGAGTGGAGAGCGGACCTCACCTCCTCTAGGGGGGTCCAGGGGGATGCTCCCCCGGGAAGATTTTTTTTAAATATTGAAGTTAAAAGCATCAATCTGGTGCACTTTGAGAGCAACAGATCTATGGATACATCTCTCAACACCCAGATGAAACACAACTGTAAGCAGATGTTCTTTTTCTTTATGGATATTTTACAAATCACTCCCCTTTCAAACTGTATTCTTGTTTTACTGCCATATAGTATTTCAGGAAATTACAGTTCTGTCGTCATCTCTAGTGTCTTGATGAGGTTCACGTAAAGCACGTTTAATGTATTATATTATGGAGGTAGAATTGTCCGGGGCTACAGAAACAACATTCCGGGCAGGCCAAAATATTATTTTACCAACAATGTGGAATTTATTGGCTACATATTACACAGATTATGCACAGCGGGAGCAGCAATAACTGTCTAATAATAATTCAGACAGGGGAGCTCCGCACCCCCTGCCTGCCGCTAGGGGGTGCTGCAGCGCCCTCAGCACCCCCCTTCCCGCGCCCATGGGAGCATGTTCGCTAGACACCTAATCAGCTGATGTTTTGGGTGCGTTTGATTTGTGTTAACTGGCGTCCTGGACAGGTGGTGAGTTAAATCAGTTATATATCACACAGGCTCCGCCCTCTGCTGGACTCTATCGGTACTACTCTCTATCATGCTATGCGTGAATTCACCTACTGAGTTGCATAAACGTAGCCGGCCAATCGGGGACCCAGTGGTGAGTAAAGGTGAGTCAGAAAAAGAAGAGCGAATATCATCAACCTTTTTTTCAAAGTGGTTAACAAAGTCGCTTGACAGAAGGGAGGAGGGGGAAGGGGCTTTGGGGGGGGTCCAGGAGGGAGGAGAAGATGGAAAAGTTGTTTGGGATTGGAATAGGAAGATTGGATCTTATCTTGAAAGAAAGTGCTTTTTGCCTGAGAGATCGAAGCAGAGAAAGAGGAGAGCCTGATAGATTAGGAGGTCGTCATGGTGTTTGGATTTCCACCGTTTCCGCTCTGCTGCCAGAAGGACGGTTCTATTAGCACGCAGTGCGTCATTTAGCCAGGGAGCAGGAGGGGACTGACGAGCCTGCCGAGATGTGAGAGGACAGAGAGAGTCCAGAGAGGATGAGAGGGTAGAGAGGAGAGTTTCTGCAGCAGAGTTTGGAGGTAGGAGTTGGAACGAGTCAGAGGAAGGGAGGGCTGAGAGCACCGATGAGGCAAAGGTAGAGGGGGAGAGGGAACGAAGGTTACAGCGGACAGGTGCAGGATGAGAAGAGATTAGTTCGTTATGTTTGGAAAGGGGTAGAGAGAATGAAATGAAGAAGTGATCGGATGTGTGGAGCGGGTTTACAGAGAGGTTAGAAGTAGTGCAGTTCCTTGAGAATATGAGATCAAGGACATTGCCAGCTTTATGAGTTGGTGGGGACGGAGACAGTGAGAAAGCAAAGGCGGTTAACAGAGATGTTAGTTCGTCTATCTTCCCTGTCTGGAGGTTGAAGTCTCCGAGAAGTACAGCGGGAGGGCCAGTTTCAGGGATGTGTGAGAGGACATTATCTAATTCCTCCAAGAAGTCCCCCAAGGCGCCTGGTGGACTGTAGAGAACAACAATGGTTAATTGTATAGGATGGGTTACTGTGATGGCATGGAATTCAAAGGTGGAAGGAGTGAAGTTAGGTAGCTTGAAGAGGGAAAAGCTCCATTTGGGAGAGAGCAGGAAACCAGTGCCACCTCCTCTGCCAGTGGGTCTGGGTGTATGTGAGAAGGGATATGCTGTGGAGAGAGCTGCTGGGGTGGATGTGTTGGATGGAGTAATCCACGTCTCAGTGAAAGCAAGGAAATCCAGGGACTGCAGGGAAGTGTAGCCAGAGATGAAGTCAGCCTGAGGAACAGCTGACTGGCAGTTCCACAGGCCGCCTGAAACTAGATGTTGGATGTCAGTGGAGCATGTGGGATAGACGAGAGCAGGCCGGTTGTATCGATTACGAGATACACGGGGCCAGTGATAATTGCGAGAAGACACATGAACAGGAATGGAGAAAATACACATGATTATAGCATGAGGGGCTAAACAACCAAATAAAATAAAACACCAGCGATACTTAGTTCAATCAAAGTAGGATTTGCCTCCTCTTTGCCTCCCTCATGACTCCAGCAGGACTCTATTGTCTTTGTCTTTGTCAGTCTTACTCCAGCAGGACTCTATTGTCTTTGTCAGTCTTCGTCTGTCTGACGCTGACGCTCCAGGAAAGTGCTACCTAAAAATGGACACCTGATTGCTGAGTTCTCACAGATGTGGGGCCACACCCCTTTAATTAGTTAACTCTCTGCAGCTGGTGGCCCTCAAAAGGAAATCTAGACTGGCTCCCTCCTGAGTTGCTATTGTGTCTTTTCAGTGGCCCAATTGTTTTACAATTACATTAAACCCTAAGTTATAAAGTTATGAGTTTAACCCTTAATACAGTTACACCTACTCAATAAAGCTCTTAGTATTCTACAAATGTTTAAATCAAAGTTAACCCTAGCAGTCAGTTAGTTCAGTTTTAAGGTTTCAGTCAAATTACTTGTCCCAAGTTTCTGCCTGACAGATACTGTAGCGGTTTTTAGATTTAAAATCACAATTTCAGTCAGATCAACTACAGAGCATTTATACAGAGTACACACACTGAAACAGAGAAGTCTAAAGACAGAATGTTACTCACACAATTCACAAGTAACCACTCCTTGAACATCGGCCTTGCCCTACTTGCCCTGGCTTAATTGCGGGCGCTGATCCCCACCGTCTGTGCTTCGAGTGTTTGGGGCCTGACCACGTGGTGGAGGGCAGCAAACATTCTCCTGCAGTGCCTGTCGTGCGCTCCCGCGGCTCAGACGCCAACATCGCCTGGAACATTTCCAGGCGCATTATGTCTCGCCGGACGAAGCGCAGGACCAGGAGGAGCTCGAGGTGGTTGAAATGGAGGACCAGGAGGTGGCCGAGGAGTTGGCAGTCGTGTTAGCCATTCCGACGGGCCGGGCGGCCCCGTTTGCCAAGGAGGAAGAAGATGAGCGTCGGGAGTTGTCGGGCGCTTCTGGGTCCGGCGTCCACGAGGGTCCACCGCGCAGGTCTGCCCGTCAGGATTTCCCGCTGGTGATGGCCATGGTGGCGGAGCGTGTGGGTCTATCGCTTCCCCCTCCGCTACCACCCAAACCGGTGAGCCGCCTCCGTCAGGGGTTTTATGGCCCGGTTCAGCCAGCCCAGCCGACCTTTGTTTCGCCCTCGTTGCCAGATATCTGGCAGTGTGTGGAAGCGACGTGGCGGCACCCTCTGAAGACGAGGGCTCTGGTGGCTGGCATGGCAGGTTTGCTCAGGGTGCAGGGCCGCACGGACACAGCATGTCCCGGTGTGCCCCCCCTCGATGAGAGCCTGGCGGCCCATCTGCTCCCACAGGCAGCAGGTTGGGCGGAGGGGAGAAGACCCCTGCCCCCGCTGCCTTGTGACCGTGAAACACTGGAATTTCTGGATAAAATATTCCGGCTCGGGGCACAGCTGGCCGCAGCAGCCAATAATCTGGGCGTTTTAGGGATTTCGCTGATTACACCTCAGCAGGAAGCCCCCGACTCCCCGTCTCAGGAAGACCGGAGCGATTATGTGGACCGCTGCATCGGACAGATGAATAATCTGGTCCATGGTGTAGCCGCCGCAGCTGGCCGTGTGATGTCTTTGTCCACAGTGGGATCGCGCCACGTGTGGTTAGGACTCACGGCGCTCTCCAAGAAGGACCGTGATGATCGGAAGGGCTCTTCGGATCGATCACCTCGGTCACGCAGCGCTGAGCGCTGAGCGCAGCTCAGCCGTATGCCGCTGGCTCTCCCTCAGCGGGGTGAGCGTGAAGTCACGGTAAGGAGGAGAGAGAGGCGTACAGAGCGCCCACAGCTCCCGCTGCCTCTCCTGCTCCCTCGGCTGGTTCTACGGGGAAGGTTCAATTCCAGCACCCGCGGGGCCAGACCGGGCGATCCCGACGGGCCTCTGTCCCGTCTCCGCGTCAGCAGAGGGCTTCGAGATGGGGTGCACCGCCCTCCCGGAGACGGGCGGTCGGAGGAAGTGTCCCGGCGGAGATGGCTTTCTCCACCCAGGACTTGAGGACGAATCCCGCCTCCTCCCTCTATGATGTGTCAATACTGAAGAAATGCTTTTAATAAAAATGATTGCATTTATCCAAGTCTAAGAGTCATTCCTCTCCAAAATTACACACTTCACCATAATGTTGTCTGTACAGATTCCCCACTCGCCGCCCCAGTTGTAACTCCAGTAGAGGAGGGAACCAGCGGGCGCGCGCATGTGAGTGTGATAAACCGCAGGAAGTGCTATCAAAGCGCTATGCGAGTGCAGGGGCATTATAAACCGATGTGTTGTTGTTAGGAGACACACCACACCTAGCATAAAAACTCAGATTCATGCTTTCTTCCCTCTGAATGGAAACTACATTATGGCGGAGCGCACGCTCCCACAAGAGCGTGCTGCGGAGCGTTCAATGACCTCAGAGGAAAATCGGCCCTTTCTGTGTCAGCCCCCGATGGGCCAAACTTACTTTTATGGAGGATTTGGTGGCGGAGTGGGCCACCAGAGAGTACCACAGGGAGAGTGGAAGCTCAGCTGTGTACTGACAGAGTGGGTGGGCAGGACACTGAGACTGGGTTATTCACTCCAGTTTTGCAGCATCCCTCCTCCATTCAGAGGCATAAGAGAGGCAAATCTATCATCCCAAGAGGAAATAGGTTTCCTCTCGGCAGAGACTCCTGTCAGTCCTGATGCAAAAACAGGCAGTGTCTGTTGTGCACTCTCAGGACAGGGAGAAGGGGCACTATTCCATGTACTTCCTGGTTCCCAAGAAGGAAGGAGAATTCAGGCCCATTCTGGATCTTCGCAGCCTGAATCGGCACATTGCCTGCAAAAAATTCCATATGTTAACTATAAAAGTTACTGGGGCTGGTGCAGCCAGGCGATTGGTTCACAACCATCGACCTGAAAGACGCTTACTTTCATGTCGAAATTGCTCCAAAGCACAGAAAGTATTTGTGTTTCGCCTTCCAGGGGGTAGCCTACGAGTACAAGAGACTACCGTTCGGTTACTCCCCCCCACGCACGTTCGGCAAATGTGTGGCCACAGCGCGGCAGCCACAGTGTGGCAGCTACTGCGCGACCATGGCATGAGGGTGTTCTTTTATCTAGACGACCTCATAGTCATGGCCAGGTCCAGGGAACGGGCAATGTTTCACGCAGCCTAATTGATCCTACACCTAACCAAGTTGGGCTTTGTGGTCAATTGGAAGAAGAGCTGCCCCATACCTCACAAGCAGGTAGAATATCTGGGGGTTTTGCTCGATGCAGGCAGACTACGTGCCACCCTGACAGAAAGCAGACAGGCATCCCTGCTTCGGGCAGTTTGCAGACTGCGTCAGGGGGCGACGGTGACAGCTTTGACCATAAGGCAGACTCTGGGTCTCATGGCGGCTGCTCACTTTGTGGTGCCACTCGGATTATTGCATACTAGTCGCCTGCAGAGGTGGTTTATCGGCCTTCGTTTAGATCCCAAGAGGCACAAACGACGACCACTGGAGGTGCTCTAGTGGTCGTGTAAGAAACAACATGCTCCCGGCCCGTTCATAGAGTGGCAAAGTCCCTCCCCCTCCGGAGCGCAGCGGGAGCAGGCTCCGGTGAGCGGGAGCAGGCTCCGGTGAGCGGGGCAGGCTCCGGTGAGCGGGAGCAGGCTCCGGTGAGCGGGAGCGCGCTGCTTCACTACAGACTATCGCGCCACCTAACCATTCGCCAAATGTTTTTAATACCAGCGGTAACCGGCCAAGCGCCGGGCAAAAAACAATCTTCAAATAAAAGAAAGTCACCGGAGGAGTTAAAGGAGAGTGACAGGGAGTATGAGAAGAAGAGGGAGAGAAAGTTTCAGCCAGCTTGATCGATGGAGTTGGCTGCAGTGACGCGTCCTAAAACCCTTTTATAATCTATCGATTAGATTTATGATTCGAAAATTATAAAAGTAGGGTAGACATGTGGAGATTATCCGGCTGAACAAAACGTGCATTTATCAAACGGGTTTGTTTTCCACAGACCTTATTTACAGCTATTTTCCAAAACCCTTGTCGAGGGAACCAGCAGCTTACTGGTTTTAGGACGCGTCACTGCACCTCTCAATATGATGCCAATATAAACAAGGTCTTCCGTCGGCTCTGTATCAGTGCCGACCTATGCTGACAAGTAAGTGAAGAGTAGACAATATAAAGGTATTGGCAAAATGTCCCAGCAGTTTAGGATAATGAAGGTTCTAATTAAATCTATTACATAGCCATTACATGTCTAACTCCTAATGACAGGAAGGCAGAAAGTGCATTATACAAATAATAATAATAGCAGACATTTTTTAACAATGACCACAATATCATTATTTTAATAAACCAAATATGAACAATTGAGGAAAATGAGGAAGAACTGATGATTAAAATGTTGTAGTACAAGTAGTAATGTAGTTAGTGCATACATTACTATTGCAACAAATGTGTTAATTTTCTTCATTATTTTTGGACGAATGCTCCGGGCCAGTGGTTACAATGGTGGGGCCAGTGATAATACAAGTCCACCGGCCTGGAGGTAGACATTATTTACCCTTAATGTCTACCGCTAGTAAATTGTCTACCCCCCCCAGTCCCCCGGACAATTTACTAGCAGTATTTACTTGCGGTATTTACTTGCGGTACCGGCTATTGTGTGTTTCGCAATATGTTCTATGGCACGTCTCTTTATAAGACGTTTTCGTATTTCCCACAATTAGAAGTTGCCAGTATTAAACAGTGTACACCTTGGAGGTTTAGGGGATGGGAAACACATTGGTGTTATCAAATTTAAAACATATAATTAATACATGGGTGAAAATTGCTTGTGTCCATAACGGGCAGCATTAATATACCCACATGACAGCTAAGGTCAGAAGAGCTTTATTTAACAGCTGGTCTTATGTCTGTGACCCCTCCTGTTGTTCATTGATAAGCCTGAAACATGCACTTGTCAAGGTTCAGAGGCAAATTTTGCAAATATGGCAGTAGCCATCGATCATCTTAAGATAAGATAAGATACTTTATTGATCCCAAGTTGGGAAATGGTTTTGATACAGCAGCATACTACTTTGTTCTACTCCACTACAATTCAGAGGTTAACCTGGTATTTTTACTCCACTACATTTATCTTAGTTAGTTTGCAGATTCTGATTAATGATGTGAAATATAAACAACCCTTAAATCAGACTTTAGCTACACCTGAGTCAAATTCGGGAAAGGTGATTGTCAAGTGCCAAAATAAACTATGCAATATATTGGACGTTAAGTACTTTGTCAGACTTCATATTTATCTGTGGATAACCCCAACGTTTTTTTCTTATTCAAAAGAAGACCTTAACTTAAAGTATTCTTTAATTTTTAAATAAAGCCTTATTAGTTTGTCTGTTTTGCACATCCTCCTGTTAATATCTTTGGACATCCTGCACTAAGCTGTTTTATTGTAGAGATCACTACAGTATCTTCTTGATATTTTCTATTCTATATTTCTATCATGCCTTCTACTTTCCCCCAATTTTGTATGTAGGCTACTCTTAAAATGTAAATGTTTTCATCAAATAAAACGTGCTTTAGCCACTAGGCGGTGCGGGTTAAAAAAACAGTGGTGTAGTTAATAAAACCAGTGACGGCCGGCCCATAGGGCCCATTTTTAAAAAATATATATTTAATTTAAATTTTTAATAAACAAGGTAAATATTATATAATTGGTATCAGTAAAATGTATAATCTAAAATAAAATCTCGTTTAAAATTGTGTTACGATGTCTAAAGTTACTGATAAATCACATGTTTCCTGCCTGGCCTTGCCCGTGTATCATTACCCTCCCTCGTCTGGGCGCTACGCACAGCGCCCAGACGAGAGTGCAGCAAGTGCAGCAGAAGCCAACTGTTGCTATCTTTAAACTATGCCGCCGAAACATAATTTCAGCCAATCAGCGTCGTCAAATCTGATGGTCACAGGGGCGCCTACGTCAGTGCCCGGTAAAGTCTGTGAGTTGTTTGGACTCGTATCCAAGGAGACAAAACAGGAAGCTGTCATACACTCTGGAAGCTATCATTAGCAGCTATTATGAAAACTCCGTTTTTGACATAAAAATGGAATTATGGATTATCAATATTTTTTCAAAGTGACAGACACATTGGATTAACCTATGGATTAACCTTCAGCCTCGTTTTTCTCGTTTTTGATCAGAATAACAGCAAAAGGTGAGCATATCTCCGTGTTTTGCTACCTAAAGCTACGTCGTGTGATGTCTGTATTTGCTTCCCCTGTCGCAAGTTCTGATCGCTCAGTTATGATACTTATATTTCTAGAATCTGTGGAATCTCAGCTTGTTAGCTAAGCTTGTTTGTGCATATCCGATAAGTATATCGATTGATTTATACCTAGAGTGCGTCAGGATTTTTTCACTCAGGGCTCATTTAGACACTTCTTGTGAGACTTGTGTTTTGTTTCGGTAAACATGGTTCATATCAGTTACATGAGTTTCTTCCCGTTAAATGAGTAGGACACATGAATAGTTTATTACATTTTAAGAAGCCCCGAGACACAGTTTCGTGAGAAAAAAACGGGGTGGAAAAGCCCCTTAACAGGTTAAATGGGAATTAACTCATTTTCAGTAATTTTGAGTGTTCCCAAAGCCCCGGTGTTCTGAAGTTTGTGTGGGCCTACTGTACTGTTGCACAGTTTATACAGTACTAGAAACTATGTCCAGGACAAGGTGTTTGGAAGTTTTGGAAGATTCATAGCTAACCACACTAAAGATTATGGAGGTATTGATCAGTCTTCTCATATTTGTAAGCTTCAATTTGTCCTTTCCCCCCCCCCCCCCCTCCCCCTCTAACATCACCAGAAGTCATAATTTAAGGGGTATTTTCTCAATTTGTTTTACCGGGGGAGCATCCCCCCGGACCCCTCTAGTATTTGGTCACCATTTCCACAGCCCCACCTAAAATATCTTCCACCAGCCGCCACTGAATAAAACATAATATCACTATTAGCTTTATTGTGAAATTAAAACAGAACGGTAATGGAAAATACAGTTTCAGTCTCTCGATTTGAAGCTTATGCATTGTACCATGAACCTGTATAGACCTGTAACAGTCAACTGCATGAGGAGTTGGAAAGGTAGTTCAGTAAATAATATCTTTAAAAACTACAACAAAATCCCTTTCTATCAGCTGTGCACCATTATGGTGTAATCTACCAATTGGATCAAATATAAAAGTCAACCAAATTAGTGTTGATACTGCAAGGAGACGTATTGTGTGAAAAGAAATGGAAGATGTTGTTTAGTTGCTAATATATTTATGGTCCGCATCACGTATTTAGTTTGTCTAAAGGTCTTCTCGCTAGAAATCTAATCACAAAGCGTTTTAATGGCCAAACTATCCTACAATTTAGGATTTTACAGAGAGGGTTATTTGTGAATAAACGACGTTAGCATTCAACGGGAGCACTAGAGGACGAAAACTTTAAAACGTAATTATAGGACGTATTAAGCGCTTGAACAAACGACATATTTGGTCGTAATAAGGGCCTGAACAATCGGCCCATTTGGTCGTATGAGTTGGAGGACCTGTTGGTTTTTTGTCATTTTTTGTCTCTTTGTTTTAGCTCTACTTGTAGTTTTTGTATGTTTGAGTATATATCTGTGAAATGTTGAAGGTTAAGGCAAGTGGGGGTCCTGAAATATTTGGCCTGTTGCAGGTAGGACTCCAAAATCCATTCATGGAGACTTTGGATGCAATGATACTTTATCACAGCAGTTCCATTTACGTACATTTGATTTGGGATTCAATTCCTTATTTAATTTGAAGCTTGACTGCTATGGTGATCTAGCCAGTTTAAAAGAGATCCTCCTTTGTAATACTGAGAACTCTAGCTTCAGGCTCAACATACCTCGCTAACGCACTGATCTGACTTCATAGTAAAATGATTTTTTTATGAAGCTGTAAACCATTAGAATAATAACAGCACATTGATGCTCGCTCCACCTAATGTTGCCAATAGGGTGTGTTTAGGGTTATCATGGACAAAGCGAAAGGATAAATAGGAATGTCTTGTGTAAAAACGTACCCAACAGGAAGAGATTCAAGACTAAGATAAAAAAGAGAGAGACAGAAAGGGAAGGAGAGGCATGGCACCCCACTGGTTTAAGGGCACCGTTATGCAACTTCTGGCCTATTGCCAAACCCCTCTGGCTGCTCATAACAGCAGCAAACGTGGCTTGGAGGGGCACGGTGGAGGAGGAGACTATGAGACCCTCCCCCTAACACATCCTTATTCTCCTATCCCTGATCCCAGACCCCCGTATCAGCCTAAACCCTCAGCTCTTTCCCAGTCTGCATAAGAAACCAAATTTGCCTTCCAACCACCAAACAAGTTTAACCATCACAACTGTTCCCCCTTTCCCACCGTTATTGACATCCCAAACCTTTGGTAAGTCCCATCCTGACTCTTAACTTTGGTACTTGAAAATCCTGGTTCCAAGTGAAACATGTGAACCCAAACAAAATATATTTACTCGTTATTAGTTTTGGTGGAAACACAAGTTCAAAAAATAAGCATTGAGGCGATGGAGAGCCAAAGGGCAGTTTTGCTCTGCAGAGTGATGTTGACTTGTGGCTAAGTGTGTGTGTGTGTGTGTGTGTGTGTGTGTGTGTGTGTGTGTGTGTGTGTGTGTGTGTGTGTGTGTGTGTGTGTGTGTGTGTGTGTGTGTGTGTGTGTGTGTGTGTGTGTGTGTGTGTGTGTGTGTGTGTGTGTGTGAAAATGTGTAAGTGTGTGTGTGAAAATGTGTAAATGTGTGTGAAAATGTGTGAGAGAGAAATCTAGCTAAATGTCAGACAGGCAGTTGGCAGGTCACACAAAAACAGGCTCCTGTTTTTGAGTCAAGCTGACTCATGCCACCTTAAGCAAACAGGGAGCACAGACCAGAGCCTTGTCCTTACACACACACACACACACACACACACACACACACACACACACACACACACACACACACACACACACACACACACACACACACACACACACACACACACACACACACACACACACACACACACACACACACACACACACACACACACACACACATACACACACACACACACACACACACACACACACACACACACACACACACACACACACACACACACACACACACACATACACAAAATGCAATGTTAACAAGTCAACATCTCACAGGTCTAAACAGCCTCTCCAGTTTTTGCTGCGTCTCTGCCTGGCCTTGATACACACAGTTCTGTCTGCTTCACCAGTGAACTGCTGATGGCCTGTGCTGCCAGTTGAAAGCCCTAAAGCGAACACATTTATTGGATCATCTGGAGTCAAAATTAATGCGAAAGTGCCAGTAAACATACAATTCCCCAACAAAACTCCATTGTTTTGCACAGCCAGTAAAACAGAAAGACGAGGGGGGACAGTGAGGGATAATAGAGAGACAGATTGAAAAAATTAAGTGTGAGAGAAATAAGAAGTGAAGAGAAAGAGATTTTTCAGAAAGAATGATATCCTGGATTAGTGTTTTTGAGGAAAGGTGAAATCCAGAGGCGCACATCGAGCCTGGATTTGGGGGGTGCCCTCTGGGAACACACAGGAAGGGGCGCCTTGTCCACATAAACACTTATTTCCTGTCCTGTGTCAGACAGAGCGCCTTGGACCATTGTCTGTGTGTGTCTGCATGTGTGCCTGACTTAAAAGAAAAAACACTTCATCATGGTGGGTGGGTGCTCTGGTAGAAAAAATAAAAGATCTGGTCCAGTTGACCTCAATGCAGGCACACACACCTCAGCGAGTGTGAAGGGAGGTGGAAGGGGGGTCAGGGGACGGGCAGCAGCAGCGTGGGTTGGGGTAATAGCCCGGAGACTGTTTGGGTCATAACGCTCTGATTACCATGACAACCTCAAAGTCCATTTCCTTTTAGCGCCTGTTGCTTTTGTGTAGTTGCCCACCTGCTGTCACATGTCCACCTCGGAGCAAAATACAGCTTTCAAATACAGCCGAACTGCAGCACATCACAGCGCTCCATCAAAAGCCCCGCCATGACAATCTCTGTTTTCCCAGACAAGATGGCAAACCTCTCTTATGTGTTTTAATTCGTTTGTGAGAAAACAAACTTGAAATCCAACACTTGCTTTATTTTACTGCTGCAGTTTCCTACATACTGTGTATGGTTTATATAATGGCATCCGTGACTTACAGTTCACTAATGTTTACAGAGCACTGCCCCTTAAATAGTCAGTTCCCAAGATCATAATTGTATTAACATTTATCCCATTGAGTGGTCTATAGCTTGAACGACACTAGAAAAAGTGCGTCGACTGAAAGGATTGCCATGAAATTTGGGACTGATGTTGATCGTACCAAACTGACATACTGACATTTCCTGTAGCGCACCCAGCATGTCAACTTTTGTCTTACCCTGGGAATTTTCTCACCATGTACTACTTGCATATTCATTCATGGTTTATATTGAGTATTGCCATCAAATGTGGTACACATTCTTCTTTAGAATTAACTCGTACCATTAGCTTTCTCCGTCAATGTTGTGTTGTGTTGCAAATGACACCCAACCTATGACACTCTAATCAGCCTGACCTGTACTTTGCTTTCCGTGCTAATTAGCAAAAAATAGCAGACTCTTATGGGCTCTAAATATATGTTATATGTTAGGCTGAAACTATCTGCAAGGCTACACATTGCAAGGATTAAGGGAGAGAGTATGTTTTGGAAAATTGGTACATTTCTGAAAAATGTATCAATTGTAAATGCACTTTTACATTCAGGGGCTTCATACTGGTCTGATCCACCTGACACATATCAAAGTGGTTTTGCTCCAACACTGCTGTGATTACATATATTTCAGTAAGTCTTGCAACTGAGATGGGGATTGAGCATCTGTGCTTTTGATGAGTCATGAGCCCCACTCCATTATCACCCCAACGGAGGCTACAGAGCCACCAGCAGGCTGCAGCTATCTTGGTCTCCTATCTGTTTTTGTGGCAGGTGGGAATGAGGCTGTTGCCGGCCCTGCTCTGGTTCTCCTCGGGCCGGGCCGTTAGATAGGATGGTGTCAGCAGAGATAGGGGCAGGAGGCCGCTCTGCAGACAGCTGGTAATGATGTCCTCTCACACACTGCACCCTGTGGATAATGGCTGTGGCGAGGCCCGGTGCATAGAGCAAGATGAAGCGGAATAGTCGGCGTTACTGAGTTCAGGGTGCAATCGTGTGAACGGCCTTGTCTAGTCATCTTGCTCTGATTCTAGGCTACCACGGGTAAGTCAGCATAGCGTGCTGCTCATTTCACACTGTGGTTCTCTTTCTCCTATCGAGACCTGCTAGCTTCCAGATTGAGTTTAGGGGAACACAATTAAGTATTTTTTCCAGATGTGATGAGAAGTTATGGGACTGGATTTTCAGTGGCAGGAGTTTAGCCTGCCCTCTTATCCAGCTCTGAAACAATAGCATTCTAACAGAGCCTAATGCCTACATGAAATATATATTTTTGAAATATATATCTTTGAAATGTATCCAAAATTGGATACATTTCCAACTTTTGTAAAAGCTTTTTTTGAAAGGAAACTTGGCTTTGTTTCACTGCTGATAAAAAAAATGGACTGTGCTATGGATGATAATGGCTCCACACCTGTCACAGTTCTCCTTATGAGTTTCCTGTGTGCCCTGTCTGTGTGACTGTGAGGAGCAGAGCTGCGGTGTCAGCTGCTTCATGGATGAGGACATCATGGAGGCCCGAGAGCCAGATAGCTCAATTACACAGCGCTGCTACTCCTGTACTGCTAACGACAGATTGACTGGTCGGACAGAGATAAAGGTGCACGCACACGCACACAATGCATCAAGTCCTCAGTTCAGCCTGACCGCTTCTGTGTCGTTTTGTGTGTGCATGTGTGTGTGTGTGTGTGTGTGTGTGTGTGTGTGTGTGTGTGTGTGTGTGTGTGTGTGTGTGTGTGTGTGTGTGTGTGTGTGTGTGTGTGTGTGTGTGTGTGTGTGTGTGTGTGTGTGTGTGTGTGTGTGTGTGTGTGTGTGTGTGTTTCCTCTGTCGGGCCCTGCAGTGGACGATGCTGACCTGCTAGGGAAAAGAGAGGAGGAGAAGGGGAGTGAAAAAGCCAATTAAAGGAAAGATCACTTGTGTGTCTGCTCGAGTGTCTCTGAGAGCCTCTCGCAGCTAACCTTTCCAGCTGGAGAGTGAGGAAACGAGAGAGGAACGAGGGAGAGGCTGGAGAGGAAAAACCGGCCAGGGAGATCAGGCATTTCGACTTTAATGGTCCCTCAGTGTTGGAGTGAAGCTGGTTAATTTGCCTTTCCTTCTGTGGGTGCTGCAGGGTTTAGCTTCTGTCAGGCCAGCAATCTGCGAGGAACTTATGCAGGAATAATAGAGGCCACATGAATGTGTGTGTGTGTGTGTGTGTGTGTGTGTGTGTGTGTGTGTGTGTGTGTGTGTGTGTGTGTGTGTGTGTGTGTGTGTGTGTGTGTGTGTGTGTGTGTGTGTGTGTGTGTGTGTGTGTGTGTGTGTGTGTGTGTGTGTGTGTGTGTGTGTGTGTGTGTGTGTGTGTGTGTGTGTGTGTGTGTGTGTTTTGTTAAGCAAGGGTAGATCTTTGGCTGTGTAGCTAGTTGATTTGATTATACACCTCACCTCGTGCCAACATCAAAAGTAGATGACATCTACTCTTTATAAGCCGCTGTTGCTTTAGTGAGTGTGTGTTGAGAAAGCGTTCAGTGTGTGCCTGGCTGCTATATGAATATGTGATTGTGCGACCAAGAGTGCATGCCATGCATCACAGCAGCTGCAGACAACACAAATTGGGGGCTAAATTAATGGGTGTGTGTGAGTGGGTACAAGTGTGTGTGTATGATTGGGGGGCAGGGTTGCAACTGACAGTGTGTGGCAGCATAAATTGGGGTTAGATTAATGCGATGCAGATCTGCCTCTGTGCTGTGACCCTCATCAGGGCAGAGATGAGCTGTGTGTCTCAATTAACCTCGGCAGCACACGGAAAGCATGTATACAAACACACACACAAATCAAGATGCTGCTGCCAACAACACGTTGATACACCACATACACAAATGTCTAGAGCCTAGTCCTGTCTGATAGAGTCCTATCAAACATTGTACATTAAGAAACAGCCATACATATTGTTGATTTGGACATCTTAGAAGTCCACCTTTAGCTTTGTGTGTATGTGTTTAGGGTTGTGCATACACTCATGGTATGAATAAAAGAAAGTAAGATTGGTAGCATGCTGCCTCCTTTCCTCTCCTCCCCTCTTTAATTTTCCATAGTCCTCTTTTCTTATCGTTTTTCCTCTTTTCTCCTCCTTAGTCATCTCCTCCCTTCTCCTCTCCTCTTTTATCCTCTCCTCTCCTCCACTATCCTTTCCTCCCCTGTCCTCTTCTCTCTCCTACCCTCTCCTAATTGTATGCATGGCATGCAGATCCCTGCAGTGCTGCCAGAATGATTGCAATTAAAGGGAATCCCTCCTTCTACCCTCCTCCACATCTACACACGCACACACACACACACACACACACACACACACACACACACACACACACACACACACACACACACACACACACACACACACACACACACACACACACACACACACACACACACACACACACACACACACACACACACACACACATACACACACATACACACACACTCCTCACCAGTCCTCCCTCTTCCACTGAAGGCCACTGCTGCTTGTGTGAAGTAGCACCACCCTGACTGGAGTGGTCTTAATCAGGCTAGAGAGTCACACATATCTTGTTCCTCCTCCATCTCTCCTTCGCCGTCTGTAGTCTTTTTCTCTGGATCATGCATTTCTGTCTCCCTGCCTTTATCTTCCTACACACACCTTAACAAATGTAAAAGAAGAGATACAGCAATATAGGAACATTTGTGACCTTTGGGTTTACTTTACATGTTCATTAATATGATGGAAATCCATCCAATGTCTAAATACATTATAATATGTGTCGGTTTGAAATGGTATTATTGCACAATCACAAAAAAGGATTTCACTTAGATGTTGCTGTTGTTATCTCAATATGCACACGACCTGTATGCAGCAGCAGCAGTCATAGTGTGGACAGCCGTGTGGCAACTCTGTTAAGAAGTGAAATCAAGGAGTGTGTCTTCGGAGGTTGAAAGAAAAGACATTGCTCCTCCTGATGGCGAGAGGCAGCATTGCATGAGGGTGAGGCAAGTGGAGGTGAGAAAAATGAATGTTGATAGGGAGCAGGTTAGCCAACATTTACTTTGGCATCTGAGACATTAATGTCAAATGGATTTAAGTGAAAACGTAATATTGGGACTTGTTTTTATAATAATGGCTGTTTTTCTCAAAATCCCAAACACAAGGTCACATGTTTCTCAAGAAAAACATTGCTGACAGAAGTTGCAGATGAAAGGATGTAGGATGTGACATCAAGGCAGCATAAGAGACGGAGTAGGTGTTGCTATGCTGCTCTGTGTTTCTGTGTGGCTGGCCCGCTGACTGGCCCAGATGTTAGCTAATTAACATCAGTGTTAAAGACGTCCTTCATCTGGGTGATTAAATAATCAAATAATGAATGAATTAAGCAGGGGCTTGCACTGCCTCTTATGATCTCTGGCACACAGCCTGCCAGGGTGAGAAGAAGAGGTGTACTAAAGACAAGTAAGGGCCAGAATAACAAGAGGGGAACTCAGCATGTGTGCCAATAAGGTGTATTATAGGCTGAAAATGGAATCGGCCATAGATACCGATGCATTTAGCAAATTTAAACAAAACAGTGTGTGGTGAGTGGTGACAGAGAGAAGGGCTGCTAGTCCCCATTGTGCTATAGCTAAAAGCCTTCATCAAACAGATTAGACCGCAGTGACGGTGCCAGGGAGCTCTGGCACCATAAAATTGTCATAACTTCAAAACCCCAAACGCACACGTGGGCCTCTGTATTTATATGTTTCATTATCTTCCAAGGAAAATGAAATTAAACAGAAGCCAAATGCAGTGGAAGAAATACTTCTTCATCTGTGTGTACGTGTGGGAGTGTGTTAGAGACAGAAAGAGAAAGATCATCTCTCATTACTCGGAGAGAACATTGCCCCGCGTTAGCCGAGTCAGACCAGACAGATAGATGGAGCAGAGATATGAGCTGATGGGGGGCCGGCAGGGAGGAGAGACACAGAAGGATGAAGACCGAGACAAAGATGTTTCATCATGCTTATTTCCACTGGTGTAAGGTGGTAGCATCAGCTGGGCAGGACAGGGGGAGGGTTGGTGGTGGTAGGGTGGAGGGGGTGGCATGCACCACCTTCAAACAAAGCCCTCATGCACACACGCACTCGCACACACACGTACAGGCTTCCGCAGCCCTCATTTTAAACACTCCTTTAGCCATAATCATTTTCATATAATTCACTTTCATACAATTCCTTCTCCTAATCATTATCAGGCCCACTAACGTCTTAATGACTTCATAAATTTAAGCTATAAAAAGTAATGGAGAAAGACAAATGAGATAATTAGGAATAAATCTTAGTGGAAAGCCATTTATCAAAACATGGAGAGGCCCTGAATATTCCCCACCATTAGGCTCTGCTGTAATTAACACGGGCTCTCAGTTATGAAGGAAACCTGGTAGCAGAGATATTAAGATCCAAAAGCCTCACTGTTATTAAATTGACCGATGAATCTGCGACGTATAATATGATGTGGATTATTAGGATCCTTTTTAATTAAAAAGAGCGTTAAGATTTTTTTGTTATATATTTAAATTTTTAACGCTTTAATGGTGGCTTGAACTCATCTCTCTGTGGTTATGGGGCAATGAGACGAAGAGAGAGAGAGAGAGAGAGAGAGAGAGAGAGAGAGAGAGAGAGAGAGAGAGTAAAAGAGAGAGAAGAATGAAACAGAGAGAGACGAGAAAGTGAGTAAAGTGTGTGTGTGTGCGCGTGCGTGTGTGCGCGTGCGTGTGTGCGCGTGCGTGTGTGTGTGTGTGTGTGTGTGCTGATGTGCGTGTGCATGTGTGTGGAAGAGAGAGAGAGCAGCAGCAGCCCAGAGAAGAGCAATCTCTCACACTCGTACTTTTATACTCTCCTTTGGTGGGGACGATGTAAGAACATGAGACAAAATGGTATTCTAATTTAACAAACTCCTAACTAATGCATATATGGACTAATGCATATACAGACAAGACACTCTTAATTCTTATTATCTTTTAAAGTGTAAAATGTAATGTAATGGTTTGCTCTGATTAGTGAGAGTAAGAATCACATTCAGCGTTTTTTTAATTAAAAACTATATTTCTACACTTTTTCTCTCTCCCTCTCTCTCTCTAAGACTCACGTGAACACATGCACGCACACACACACACACACACACACACACACACCCACACACACACACACACACACACACACACACACACACACACACACACACACACACACACACACACACACACACACACACACACACACACACACACACACACACACACACACACACACCATACACTATCTTTTCCTTTGTCCTCTGAGAATATTCAGCCTCCACACTTTCCAAAGGATGTCATCGAAAAAGTCGGGGATTTCCTTTTTTTCCCTTGACCTTCAATTTAGTTCTGGTTCTTAAACAATGGGCCCCGTTTATAATTCATCACATCTCCATTGATTTTGAATTTATTCTTCCTGGGACCTTATTTCAAAATGAGAATATAAATGTATTGTATTAGACGGGATGGCCATGCATATTCAAAATCATTTTGTCCATATCAACATGTAAGAAATTGTGAAGCCTCCTGAAATTGCAGGTGTTTTCATTTGGATGAGATCATTTTTAACAATGATCCGTTATATTGGATCGCTGGTATAAGGCCTTGAAGTATTGGATGAAATGACTGGATGGACTACATCGACTGTAGATAAAAAATGAATGCACATTCTTATACAATGCTCTGTCTTATGCATGGTGTTCACTCAGATAGTCTCACCGGGAGGAAAGGAAGAAGCCCCTTGTAAGAAAGAGTGGGCTTTAACATATAGGATCTGTGGAATGATTTGGATGAGAAGGTACTTTGCTGCCTTATGCAAATTATCTTCATAAAAATGACATGCCAACCTCCAATCACTGACCAATTAATGACCTTCGGGGGCATCGTGTGACACATCAACGGCACTAATTTATACTTGACAGGTCCCCTGGTGCGTGCCGGCAAAGTCCGCATGTCTGTGTGTGAGCTGCCATTCTGCACCAGTTGAGCTCATTACCATGGAAACCCAGTTTGCAGATATGTGGGTTTGTGTCACCAAAGAAACTATCCTCATCACAACATACAGCATGTGTGTTTTTAATTCCATTTATAACAATATCCCACTTGTGTCCGATGAGTGTGTGTTGGTCCACCTCAAGTCCAGTTTTGGTCAAGCTGATCTCTTACACTGTATCAACTCAATCAGCCCCTGTTATGTCCCATCAATCACTGTAGTCGGAGTGTGTGTGTGTATTTGTGTGTGTGTGTGTGTGTGTGTGTGTGTGTGTGTGTGTGTGTGTGTGTGTGTGTGTGTGTGTGTGTGTGCGTGCGTGCGTGTGTGTGTGTGTGTGTGTGTGTGTGTGTGTGTGTCTCATTCACTCCCTAACTGCCTTATCAGACTTCTGCACCAGCAGCTCTCATTAGAACATTAATTGAAAAAGTGTAATTAATCCTGAGAGGTGGTTAGACTGGACTTTGGCCAGAGAGAGAAAGAGGGAGGGAAAGGGGGATAGAAAGGGGGAGAGAGGGAGGTGGACAGAGAGCTGGGGGTTTAGTATGACCCAACACTGCCCCCTGTTGTTCTTCCACAGTGGATGTGTGTCTCCATGCAGCCAGGACGATGCCACTGCTGAAATGTCAGATTTAAATCATTTTTATTTTTTAATAATTAGAAGGGAAGTACAATTTTATTGAAAGGATAGCAACAATTTAAAAAATCAGCTTTTAGCTGTTTTATTTATTCTTTTACAAGGAAACCACACATCATTTGCCATTTATGTATTTCTTAACTCTGTGTGGATATATCTTTATTGCTTCATGTATCTTTTTGGTACATGTTTATTTTATACCGTGTGAGCCACGTCCAAGAATGTCCATTGCCTTGTGAGGGAGAACAAAGTATTTTATTTTATTTGTATTTCTGATGATGGCGAGTGGAGCGAGAACATCAAATCTGCATGGCCAGAGCTCATCTATGTTGTGTAATGGGCGATACTATTTAAATGGTATGGCAGATTGAAATTAATCCAACATTTAACAACAAATTATTTAGCTGCTAAAAAAATAATCTCATTTTTGGGGGAAAAAGACAATTACTGATACCTTTTAAATTGTACCATGGTCATGTTTTATTCAAAAAGAGTACACTCGGGATAGATTATAAAACAAGAGATTCTAATTATGACCTGCTGTGTTTCATAATCCTTCAATTCTTAGATATTATAATGAGTTGCGCACAGACAGGTGCTCACGTTGACTATATAGAGAGATAAGGAAACAGAATAAACCTTAAATAAATGAAGAGAGGTGTCTTGTTCTTCCGTGCCCCCTGTGGAGAGCAAAAGGGTGGCGAGGCGAAGGGAAGAAGAAGGAGGAGGAGTGGGAGGCCTGCTCTATTATTCTAATCCTTGGTTGTGTCTGGGTGACCTTTGGAGGGATGATTGTTTCTCATTTAGAAGTGTAAGGTGTGATCTTCCCACCTGTTTGATCCCACTCACCTGACCTTTGTAAATTGGCTGTTAAGCATATCGCAACTCGACCCTCATGCCTCCACATGGCCTGTCAATACACACACAAACCCTGCAGCCCACCCTCCTAAGTATTTAGGGACTCATATACAGTACACACATATAGTACACATACATATACACACAGGTTTCTGAATAGATGCCCATGGATCCTGTTTTGTTCATTGCTGCATTTGATAGTCATAAAACAAAATCAATGCCAAGCTAATTCAGAAAAATGTCACATGATATTGTGCATATGTGACATTTTTCTTGTCACACATACTGTGTGCATACATTTTTAGGTTACCGGATGACTTATTTGCATATGTATGCAGTAAGAAGAAAAGAAAAAAGAGGTGAAAAAACATAATAAAATTGTCCATTGTGATCGGGCACCTTTTCTTGGCTTGGTTAATGAGTGGCGGCGCTGAATGGCAGTGAGGGGATTTTTTCATCAGACTGATGAGAGGAGAATTAAAGCCCACAGCTTGGGGTCTGCAGCACCATTACAGAAGGAAGAAGGTCTGAATTCATTTGGCCTGGCCACGATTCTAATTAACAACTCAACCCTGCACAGCAGAGAGAGAGAGGGAGAGACAGAAAGGCAGGCAGGCAGAAGAGAGAGAGGTGGGAGAAGGGGGCTCATGCATTGTGTGGAAGCATCTCTCTGTTCTGGAGAAATGTCAAAAAGATTGGTTCATCTTTAATCACACACCGTAGCTACTCTATAATTTTGCAACCTCTACCCTTTTCACATAATCTGTTTGTCTCAGAATTTTTAAATTATCCAAACATCTTCTACTTTTAAAGAGCTCCGTGTCCCTCCCTTCAATCCTCCGCCCGAACTCATCCAGCACGGTGTTGTCCGCTGCACAGAGCGTCCTGTGGTTCTCTAAAGCTGTGGGCTTATGGGGGACATTTCCCTGGATTAAAAGGATGATTTCATTAGCCTCCACGGGTGTCGGGTTTCAATCTAGGGATTAAATCCTACAGATTAGAGGCCAAGGCTATTCTCCAGCATCTCATTAATATCTAATGGCACAGGAAATGTAATTTAGGAAGCCTGTCTTTCTGATTACTAAGCAAATGTATGCTTTCCTATTTAAGACCATAAATTGGGCTTTGAACACTGTCTCTGTCCAGGGTTTAGCCCTCACCCCCAGGCAGCCTCACCATACCTCAGGAAGGTCAAACTATGTGCAGCAAACTTGTATCTCCCTGCAAGCGATGTTGATCAATATTCTCTAAATTACCAACTCAACTCTGTAATCACAAAGCATTACTGGAGCCGAGCTCGGTCTCTCATCTCAGTCTCTCCTGGTCCCGAGGGGGAACTTGACTGAGGAATGCCTTCTTCTTCTTCCCTCGCAGAACATTAGAGCGCTGTCCCGTCAGCATGTGCTGGCCCGTCCCCACAGAGGCCTGCTCCGAGGGCTGTGTGCCTCCTGTCAGTCAGAAAGCCCCTCAGCAGCCTCCCTCACTGATGAAGTATGGACAATGGAGAACAAGGTGGGCGCAAGGGGAGCCAGCCGACTTAATGAGCCAATTTCTCAGATAATAAGATTGGTGGATATGCTAATATTTCTACCTTAAGGAGATAATTATGATGTGGAAGATAGAATATTTTATCTTAAAGCGACAGTGCAGCGGTCCCAAACCTATCTGTGTTTTTTTTTCTCTTGAGGAGGGTATGGGGAGGAGAGGAGGGGTGTTGGTGGTAGTGGTGATGGGGGGTGCAGCGTTCTGTGTGTGAGCTGTGGGACAGTAGAAAAACAATGCCAAACAGAGCCTTGATGCTTTTAGTGTGTCGTGTGTTTTTGGGCTGAGCCTTTGATCATGCTGAGCATTTGACACAAGGAGGAGAGGCAGGGGACTTGCAGCCTTCATAAATATTTATCTCATTACTGCGGGCTAAAAATCACAGAAGAAAGGATAAGGAGATATCAATTGATCTTTATTGTTAATTGACCCAAAAGTATACTCTCAAAAACTGAACAACAAAAACATTGTTCATCGCCTTATTCTCTCGCGCTGTCCCCTCCCGCTTGTGTCTTACTTTCTGATACAAACTTAGCCAACTTTTCTTCTGTCCTCGGGCTCTTGTAATAACTCGCTGGTAATTTTGTTTTTGTGTTTAACTTTCTTATCGACACAAATGTCCCCCCTCTCAATTCCCCAAATGGAACACGCTCTGCCACCTTGATGTGTATAACTAGAGGTTAAATGATAAAATGTGTTATTGAAATGTAGGCCCGCTGATTATGGCTGTAGATCGTGGCCCATTCCAAATAGCCGGGGGCAGACAGGGGGGTGAGGTAGGGGACCTTGTGGGTTAACAGTTTAATAAAGGGGGTGGAGGGGGGGTGGAGAGAGAGGGATTGAGGTCTGCAGTCTTACTCTCTCTCCCAGCTCTTCACTCACTCCCTCTCTCTGCCCTGTGTTTTACCATTTTAATTAGGCCATAACAAGCTCAATCATGTAATTAAGAGCTCAGCTGGACCAGAAAACAAGTCAGCCATTAGCCCCCGACCAGCCCAGATTACCCACAGCAGCTGCTAAGATGAAGTAGATATAACACACAGATGCCCACATATGGAAGTGTCACAGACTGTGGAAATCACTCCTGTTCTACTTCTTCGGAAAACTTCCGCTGTTTGAATAATGAACACTCCACTGGCGCTGCACAAATATTTTGACAAAAAAGTTTTTCTATCAGCCAACCAGCCCTAGGTTAAACACACACACACACACACACACACACACACACACACACACACACACACACACACACACACACACACACACACACACACACACACACACACACACACACACACACACACACACAGATGTTGTACTGAGAGGAGTCTCTGCAGTGACAGGTATCCCCCAGGTGTTTTGTTTCACAGAAACACTTTATTATCTTTGTTCCTAAAACAGTGCAAAGTGAGAGTGGCAGCATGATGGCCTTTTTCCCCACAAAATACACACACACCAACACACACACACACTAGACTGACAAATACAAATCTCTTTATCAGACTGATGGATGTGAGCAGCTCCCTCACCTCCTCTCAGTGAGCGCCGCAGCCTTTTGTGCCTCCCTCCAGTGCCAGCGATGCCTAATAGAATTCATGTATATGTAAAGATTCTTGCATCCTATTATGTACAATAAACTGCTTGCTTTATCCGCCGCAGCACCTGGTGAGTGGCACAATCTGCCAAACACACCCTTTCCAATTCAAATTTATTTAGTTAGACCCCCATTCAAACCCACTCATGTAAGCTATCATGTTACACTCTGATCTGAATAACTACAGGCGGGAATGTAATTCATTTCATATTCACAGCACTGATGCACCTAGCCCTCTAACAGGCCTGTATCAGTAAATTGTCAATTGTAGATGCTCCGCCACGCAACATTACAATGCAAACAAGGTTCGTTTTCAAACACCTGATTTGAATAAGCTCAACAAGGACACATATCAGCCGGCGCTGCTTCAATGGTCTTTGTGTTGCTTCCAGGAGAGGTGAGGGAGGGGAGGAACGGTGGGAACCGACAGAGGCGGTGCAGGGACACTTTTTTGCAGGCTGGGTGATGCCGGGCCGATAGCACCGGAGGAATGGCAGTTAATTTGAATATGGCACCTCAAGCCACAATGATCATTATCATCACCAATTCAAGAAAATAAATGAGAAGAGGGGCTCCGGAAATAGCGTTCAGAGACTTTTGTCATAGCAGGTAGGCCCAGTGGGGGGGGAGGGAGAGTGCTCGCTAGCTCATTATCCAGGGCTGGGCCGAGGGAACGGAGGGATCCGGAGAGAAATTGCATTAATGCGACCACGGACACTCTTTTCATAAGCACCCCCACCCCACCCACACACAGAAACTGTCTCTCTCTCTCTCTCTGTCCCTTCCTTTCTCACTGTCTCTCACTCTCACTATATGCCCTGTTTAATTTGAGTGCCAGCAGGAGGTCATTTAGCCATGCTGCTGTCACCTGCAATGAGGCCAGAGATAGGGGTGTGAACGGTGAGAACAGATTGAAACTAGTGATGCTTGAGACCTTTCCTTTCACTCTCCTCAACTCCCCCCTCTCCCTCCCTTCCTTGGCCATCATCTTGTCACCTCTATCTCTCCATATTTCTTCATAAACGCTAATAGTGCTCTTTCCATCTGGACAGCACATATCCTGCACCCCTTGAATTCTCCACTTGTCTTGTACCACGGCAGGCCCTGTCCCCCGTCACCTGGGCCACAACCCCTCCTGCCCCCTCACCGTCTCTCCCTTCAGCCAACTGTCCACTGTCCACTCTCTCCGACCGTCCTCCGACTGTCCATCGCTCCTCTCTGCCTGAGAGTGTTGGAGATGGTATTGGTGAGTCATCCTGGCAGTCGTTTGATTCATGCCGCTCCAGGCTCTCATCTCCCCGGAGAAATTACCAGTCATTTTAATCGGACCCACGTCTCTAATTCATTACACAACCCCATCCTGACACATGCACACACACAGACACACACACACCGGACTGAAAAACCTCTCAGTTAGATAGCTACCTTCACATAGTCACCTCCGTCTTTGGTGTCAAACGGCACTTAACATCCCTGTCAGTCACACATATTCAGAGGAGAGCTGAAGGAGAGAACGAGAGAGGGGAACTGGGGCGGGGGGGTATTTAGCCTGCAACTCATTTCTCATCACTTTCCCACACCGTCTATTAGTTCTCCACTTAGTCCTCTCTTCTGTACCATCTGTTCTTATCTGTATACCTTCTTAAATGGGTTTCCTACTTCTCTCCTTAAAACCCATCATCCCATTCCCTTTTTCCCTCAGCTTTCAAGGTTCACCTGATGCACTTTAAAGTTGAAGGTGAAAGGTTTGAGGTTCAAAAATCAATAGCTCAATAATTTAGGGACAGAACTGTGATTTTTCTCTTTATTCTCAATAACGCTTGAACTTATACTACTTAACTAAACTGCTTTTAACATGATGGACACTTGGACAGTTGGTGGCCCCTGCTATTATGGAAGTTGACTCACTAGTTCACTTTGATGGAGCAGGGCTTAAAGTTATTCGTTTCGTCTTGAATATTGCTGCTGTGACAAGTCAGAGCGTCTGCAGGAAAGGTTCCTTCTTATCTCTTTTTATCTTGCGAGTTACAAAAGAAGGTATAGATATTTGAATCCTAAAGCATCTTTTTTGCTTTGAGTTTCTCTATCGACTTTTCCCTGGTATATTGACTAGAAAATGTTGTAGAACAGTTATTATAGTAGTATATTTTGAAGTTACATTATTGCTAAAACATCTTCAATTAAATACAATTGATCATTTAGAAAACAAAATGTCAGAAAATAGTAAAATATGATAAATATCCACACTATGAAATGGACCACCGTAATTTCACTCAATTTAAAGCTGCTTTCTATTGAGTTGTATGTAAGACAACAAAAATATGGAGAAAAGTAGCAAATTCAGAAATAGGAAACAACAAATATTTAGTATTTGTTTTTCATAAAGGACTTTCAAAACAAAAAAGCTTCAAAACAAAAAAGCTTCAAAATCGTAGTTTAGCTTAACACAAGGAATGCAAGTTTTAAACAGCCAAACAAAATAAACTTTAAGAAAAACATTTACAAAAATAAGCTTTTTTACCTTTTCATAATAAGTGAGTCTTTACCGAAGTTGTGGAATGCGGATACTGTGATTTTATTATTTTATTTGCTGTTTTCTTTTTTAAGGGTGCATTTTGAGGCTGAAAACTTCAAAGTGTTTGTATTATGGTCGTTTCTGACAAATGTGACCCGCTCTATCGAAATCAGTCGGAAGTCGCAACGGCTCATTTCAAAATAAACGTGGATTTGCGTAAAAAAAACTTTTATTTCCAAACTCACACAATAAATACATTCTTTAAGCTTGTAAAGGGAAGATGACAGGCACCTCTTCTTTCACACACTCATACGGGTATTGGGCCGAGGGCGACACCGTACTTCCGGTATCCGCCGTTAATGAGGTAAGACCTCGGAGTAACACACTCTTTTGAGACGATCGCAGGTGTCTTCCAGGACTTCTCGTTGTCGAGCTTGGTGTAGACTGTGTCTCCTGGCTGTAGAGCTGGTACATGCCTGGCACCATGTCGTCGGTTGTAATAAAAAGCTTGTTTTGCTTTCTCACTCGTGTCCTTTAGTTTGACAATCTGTCTGTTAGGCCATTTAGGCCGTAGATGTTTCTCGAGTGTCGGCAGCGTCGTTCTGATCTTTCTCCCCATTAGCAGTTCTGCTGGACTGACTCCTGTGGTAGAACAGGGAGTGGATCTATAGCACATAAGGGCTATCAGTGGATCTTCCTGACGAAGGATTCTCTTAGCGGTCTGTACTGCTCTTTCTGCATCACCGTTTCCTTGAGGATGGTGAGGACTAGACGTGATGTGTCTGAAGTCCAATCGCTGTGCCAGCTCCCAGAATTCTGCACTGGAGAATTGGGGACCATTGTCACTCACAACCTCTTCAGGAATTCCAAACCTAGCAAAGGTCGTTTTAAGTCTCTGGATGACAAGGGCACTGGTCGTAGATGGTAGTTGTAGTATTTCCAGGTACCGTGAATAGTAGTCTGAAATAACAAGGTAGTTGTGCTTGTTATGTTCACAGAGGTCGAGAGCGATTTCTTTCCACGGACGATCAGGCAGCGGTGTGGAAATAAGCGGCTCCTTTAGTTGAGCCCACTTCTGCTCCTGACAGCTCCTGCATATGTTGACAATGTTCTTAATGTCTACAGAGAGCCCCGGCCACCAAACTGATGCATTCGCCCTTTTCTCTGCATTTTGAGAGCCCCCTTATGTATTTTCTGCAAAATGTCTGCTCTCAGTGACCCCGGAACCACAATCCTGTTTCCTCGTATGACTAAGCCATCAGCTTCCGATAGCTCATTTTTCACTTTGCTGTAGTCCCTGATGTTCAGTGGAACATTACTACTGTATTCAGGCCATCCTGCCCTAATCAGCTTGATGACAGCCTGAAGCTCACTGTTGGCTGCTGTCTCTTTTCTGATATTCTCCATTCTCGTTGGAGATGCTGGGATGCCCTGTATCACTGTGGCTACATAGCATGCCACATCTTCTTGAGTGTCAGTCTCTTCCTTTGTATGTGTCTGTGGGCTTCCGGACAGAGTGTCGGCGACAACAAGGGTCTTCCCAGGCACATGCTCTGCTAAAGGTTTGTACCTCATGAGCCTCATTAGTAGACGCTGACATCTCAAGGGGACGTTATCTAGGCTTTGTTTGTTGATCAGTGGGACTAATGGTTTGTGGTCGGTCTCCAGCCTTGTCAAACTTCTCACAGGCCCATACGCTAGCCAAGCACTCCTTTTCTATCTGGGCGTAGCGTGTCTCCGCTTCTGTGAGGCGCCTCGAACAGTAGGCTACTGGCTTCCACTCCTCTTCATGGAGCTGGAGGAGAACCCCCCCAGGCCATAGCTACTGGCATCAGCAGACACCGCTGTGGCTTTAGCCACATCATAGAAGACAAGAACAGGTGCTGTGGTCAGCATTGTCTTAATGTTCTCAAAAGCTGACTGCTGTGAGTGACCCCAGGTCCAGATGTTCCTGCTCTTCAGAAGCTCATACAGTGGTTGACCTATTGTGGAAAGGTTTGGAACGTACCTACCCAGGTAGTTCACCATGCCCAGGACTCTTTTCAGCTCATGGACGTTTCCTGGTGGAGCCAGCTGATGTATGGCTTCAACTTTATCAGGGTCGGGCCTGACTCCTGACTGGTCGATGAGATGTCCCAGAAAGCCTACCTGGCTTTGTCTGAGGGAGCATTTATCTTTATTAAGTTGTAAGCCTGCTGACTCCACATGCTGTAGTACCTTCTCGAGTCTGTCGTCGTGCTGTTCTGTCGATGTCCCATAGACCAGGATATCGTCCATGAAGACTTCAACGCCTTCCAGCCCCTGCAGAGTCTCTAGCATTTTCCGCTGGAAGATCTCAGGCGCACTGGAAATCCCGAAAGGTAACCTTTTGGTAACGGTGTTATAAAGGTTGTTAATTTACAGCTGACTGGGTACAGTGGGATTTGCCAGAACCCACTTGCAGCTTCGAGAGAGAAAAACGCAGTTGCACCACTTAGCTTTGCAGTTAATTCATCAGAGGTAGGTAAGATGTAGCGCTCTCTTTTTACTGACTCATTTAGTCTTTTCAGGTCCACACAGATCCTGGCTTTGCCTGTGGTTTTCTTTAGAACGGGCACCATAGGAGCACACCATTCAGTTGGCTGTGTTACCTTCTCGATGACACCGTTCTTCTCCATCCTCTGCAGTTCCTCTTTTACCATCTATAACATTGGGAAGGGCACACGACGTGCTGTATGCACTGCATATGGTTGAGCCCCATTCTTTAATTGGATTTTAACAGGTTCAGTTTTTAGTGTGCCGTGCTCACCATAGGCTTGAAGGTGTTCACTGGTAGTGAATTTCACCAACACGCCTCACCAGGTTCATCTCCGGCTGAGTAGGTTATTGACACTCTGGCCACGGACTACATGCTTCAAATAGGTAGTTATTTCCCTTGTAACTAACTGTAGCATTAAAGCGTCCCAGACACAACAGTTCAGCTCCTGGGCTGTCTAATGGGATGTCAGCTGGTTTCAGAGTTTTTGGTGGAGTGAGTGTGTGAAATGCATCCTCACATAAGACGCTGACATCAGCTCCTGTATCAATTTTAAATTCCATTGGAGTAGAATCCACCTGGAGCTGTACTGTCCACTGCTCTTTCTCATCTGCACTGCACACTGAGCCTAAGAAATAATGGGTCTGCTCAGCCTGTACAGTCCCTGTGACCTCATTCAGTGATCTATTGCTGTTTCGGCACACTCTGGCCCAATGTCCTATTTTATTGCACTTGTGGCATGTAGCTTTAGCTGCAGGACACCCGTCTTCCTTGCTATGCTGTGATTTCCCACATTTACCACATTTCCTTTCACTTCCCCCCCATTTTCTGTCTTTTGACTTGCCTTGATGTTGTTGAGGTTTCCATTTGTTATTTCTTTCTTTGAATCGCACCTCCTGTACTGATCCCACTGTGTCTTCCTGCAGACTGCCAGACTCACTTGTGCTGCGACCTCCTCTGACTGCCTGACGGTCCGTATCGTCAGTGCTAGTGTTAGGTCCGCCGTCAACTGCAGCCTGCGCGAGAGCTCTCTGTCTCGTATCCCGACAACAATTCGGTCGCGGATATTCTCATCTCGGTTTACGCCAAACTCATAGATCATACAGGGCTCGGGTGAAACCCTCTGCCTTCTCCCCTGGCCGCTGGACCCGCTGGTGTAAACATGCCCTCTCGTGGATAACGTTCCTCCTCGGGAAAAAGTACTCGTTGAACTTTCCCACCACAACGGCAAAGTCATCGGCGTCATCTTCTTCGGCAAAAGTGAAAGACTTGAATATGTTTTCTGCCTCGTTGCCCATGGCATAAATCAGGCAGCTCACCTGCACTCTCCCGTCATCTTTGTCGAGTTTAGTAGCGAGTCTGTACCGCTCAAAGCGTTGCCTCCATTCTGGCCATTCAGTCGGTTTATCAAACGAAAAGTTCGCTGGGGGATTAAACTTGGCCATTCCGCCGTCTATATTCCTCTACTTTGTCTTGTTTAATTCCTGTGACTCACCGGTCACTTCTGACACCATGTAGATTGATCGAGGGTCGAGTATCTTTCACGACTCAGGTTTATTGTACAGTAAATCAAGACATTACAGTAGGCAGCAACAACACAATTCGCGGGTTTAATGCTAATTAATACTTACTTAATACTCTCAAGTATAGCAATCCCTCGCATGCCGTAAAGCATGTCACAACACTGTCATAACAGCCTTAACTCTGTATGCATTGTATGCATATGTGACAGGTGACAGTCATTATATAATGTGACATATTTCGCTTAATATTTGGAGTACAAAAACAATCCTGATATCATTAAAAAGCTAGGAATATCCTCTTTTAAGCAGTGTATACAACTCAAAATGTGTCTTCGGGTCAATGCGACTGATTTCGATAGAGCAGGTCACAAATAGGTATATCTTCCCTTTTTGTTGTGTATAAATTGGTTGCATCTTCATTTTGTCCGGCAAACAAAGTGTGCATGTTGAGTCGCTGAGTGACTAAAACTCAACATAAATATATGATATCAAATGGAAAGTAAATCCTTTATATAAAATCATACAGCCTAATCAAATATCATAGCAGAATTAGTAATTCCCTTAAATTGCACTTATTGCTCTGTTTCTCAATACAGGGAGCACTAAACCTTTTAAATGATTGCATGTATTTCAATAACATGTTATTGGCCTTAATTCCATGAAAATAATTCAACACATTGAGACATTACACTTTACTGTAATGAAAACAAGGAAATACCCTTTAAATGGATATACAGTACAGTGAAACATTCACTTGTGTTATTCACTTACTCGTAAAATATATCAAAATAAATCAGACAAATGAATCACCGTGGAGAAAAAAGACAGCCTCAGTTTCATAAGCAAGGGAGGCCTAGGAGGGCAGAAAGATCCGCATGAAGAGACAATAACAAGATCACACTGCAGATTAATTGACAACATAAACCACTTAAAAGACACACACACACACACACACACACACACACACACACACACACACACACACACACACACACACACACACACACACACACACACACACACACACACACACACACACACACAACAGCAGGGTTAAATCCAGGGTGGAGACACTCAGTTCTGTGGTTGATGCTGTTTCTCTAATTACAGGGTGTTGTGAATAAAAAGTAAATGTTAGTGGCCACTTGCAGGTCATCATCATAACTAACACACACACACATCCGTTTTGTGAGTTACGTAATGCTTGTTTACTGGGGGCCAGAGGTAAGCAGCCGTGACAGCATAAAAGCCAGACGGGCCGTGTGCTGATGGGAGGCGATTGAAGGGGGGGTTAGAGGAGCTGGAGGCCACCGTGTTGGAGCCGACAGGGACAACAGCAGAGGGTTCTCCTGGCTCTAATTGGCTCTTTACATGGAGGAGAGGCTCATGGTGTCAGTCGTCCTTCCCCATCACCTCCTTTACTCTCCTCTCCCTTCCTTTTCCTCTTTCTATCTTTGTCAGGACGGAGCAGTGATGGGTCACTGATCAGGATTAATGGCTGTCGTTTTGATTATTTTTCTCGTCTTTTTATAACATCTCCCTTCCCTCTCATTCTCACTACGGAAGATCATTAGTTACTGTGTGGCTTATTTGCCATTTTAATCATTTCATTTGAACACATACTTATAATGGGGGAAACAATGAAACAAATACCTTATTTAAGTTCCCTATAATCCAAAAATCCCCCCTCCGTTCCTCCTTCACTGTTAACTCCTCTGCTCCCTTTCAAACTCCCTTTTTCAAGATTCCTGAAAGCAAGCCAAGGTGTACAGTTGACAGCAGGCTCTAGTGATTAAGTCTTTTCATTGGCTAATTAGCCCCTACAGCAGTCGCACACAGGCGCGGCAAACAAGGACCGACTCACCAAACGATCAAAGACACAGCCTGTCAGGAGGCTCAAACACTCGCTGCACCTGTGGGACAGTCACACAGAGACACACACACGCAGTTGTACCTGTGGGATGGTCTCCTTCACTCTGTCTCACGCACACACAGGCACATAGTAACACACACACACACACACACACACACACACACACACACACACACACACACACACACACACACACACACACACACACACACACACACACACACACACACACACACACACACACACACACACACACACACACACACACACACACACACACACACACACACACACACACACACATCATACCTGTAGGAGATTCCCCTGTGTCTTACTGAGTTGAAATGATGCGCACACACACACACACACACACACACACACACACACACACACACACACACACACACACACACACACACACACACACACACACACACACACACACACACACACACACACACACACACACGCACGCACGCACGCACGCACACAGGGACACATTTTAACAAGAAAACACTCTTTCTCTGCATGTAGGTGCACATACCCACTGACACACAAAGGCACTCTCTCTAAACACTTAATCAGCATTGAAAAGAGGGAAAGCGATACAGAACAAAAAGGAAAACCTATTTGTTATCCCACAGGAGAATATAGATTTTGTTTTATTATAACTGCTTGGAGTGATTTAACTCAGATGTCAGACATTATTTATATGAGTACATGAAATAGGTTAAAACTTATATTATAGTGATTTATTTAAATAAAATGTATGTACTGTTGAACCTCAGATTGAGGAGGAACAATGTGGATTCCGTACTGGTCGTGGAACGACGGATCAGCTGTTTACACTCGCAAGGATCCTGGAGGGGCCTGCGAGTACGCTTATCCGGTCTACATGTATTTTGTAGACTTGGAGAAGGCGTATGACCGGGTTCCCAGGGAGTTACTGTGGGAGGTGCTGCGGGAGTATGGGGTGAGGGGGTCTCTACTCAGGGCCATCCAATCTCTGTACTCCCAAAGCGAGAGCTGTGTCCGGGTCCTCAGCAATAAGTCGGACCCATTTCCGGTGAGGGTTGGCCAGGGCCGGACTGGTACAATAAGTCAGGCCGGGAATTATACACCCAGCTTGGCCACTAGGCCCACTACCAGTTTTTTGTGCCATTTTGCTGGATTTATTTGTCAATACTTACAGCGTCGCTGCCCATAGTGATACTGTAGTTTAAATCTACTACCCCAGAATAAACATATGGACATGGGTTACTATTTGAACTAAAAAATGCAAATCTATTTAGGAACCTCAAATCCTATAGGGGGGTCCGGGGGCATGCTCCAATGCATCAATCATGGTGCATTTTGAGGGGGAAATAAAGAGACTACATCCATATGAAACAGAACTGTATACATTTAAATAATCATACAATCATAAGAACATGGCCATAACCAATAACATACAATATCCAATATGAAAAAACATTGAAACTTGTTTATTTATTTGATTTTGCTTCATTTATATTTGTGAGTGTGTCTGTGCTCCTGAACCAGCCTCTCCTGTCTCCCCCCTCTCCTCCCTTCTCTTTGAGGCAGCAGCAAAGACTAGTTTTAGCTCTCAACACGTTTATCTTACCTTTTTTCACCTAGTTAACATTTTATTTTTATTATTCATGCATTTTTTACTAATCACTCCCCCCTCAAATGGAAATATGTGTTTACATAAATGGTGACCAAACTGTTTGAGACCCACAGAGATAACTTAGACTAAGTTAACTATCTCACAGAGAGTCCTTTACCCCACCTGAGCTGTAGTTATCAGTCTGACTGGAGAGGACTCTCCCTCCACCTTGTTGTTGAAACAGCTCCTAGGCTTATATATCCGTTAGCGCAGCTAGCTAGCACCAGATGCTAACAAAAACAATACACGTAACCGGTGCGCGGACTCTCTCTCGCTCGCTCGCACCATATGTCATACACACACACCCTCCCGAGCTTTAATGACACACAGAGACCAATCGAGGGCATTAGTGTATGATCTGTATGAAAGTGGCCATGTCGGCAGGCCACATCATGTAGACAGCCAGTCACCCTGTGTGAGGCAGAGTCAGACCCACATTTGTGCAGCGTTACGTTCACAATACATACCTATAAAAAAAATCCTCAGGCCAGCAGGCCACTTAACAGTCCGGGCCTGGGGTTGGCCTCTGCGGGGGCTGTGCTTTGTCACCAATCCTGTTTGTAATATTCATGGATAGGATTTCGAGGCGCAGTCGTGGAATAAGGATTGCACCACTGCTTTTTGCAGATGATGTGGTTCTAATGGCTTCATCGGTCTGCGACCTTCAGCACTCACTGGATCGGTTCGCAACCGAGTGTGAAGTGGCTGGGATGAGGATCAGCACCTCCAAATATGAGGCCATGGTTCTCAGCAGGAAACCGATGGACTATCCACTCCTGTAAGGGAAACTTCTGTGTAGCAGCAATGCAGTGGGAGTCACCGACTCAGGAAAGAGACACGGGAAGAGCAGGAGCTTTGATGTCAAACACTGATGGTTTATTTGGAGATTCGGCCGGAGAATTCACATCACAAGTCACAGCAGCCACGATCTGACTGCACGGTAGAGTTGCCACGTCAATTCTGAAGAACTCTACCCCAGACCCATGTATTTAGCTAGTTCAGAGAGAATCAACAACATGCTGCATAACAAGATACAATCATAACACCTCTATTAGCTGACGTCAACAGGCAGGAACATAGAATCATAACACCTCTATCAGCTGACGTCAACAGGCAGGAACAGGGAGTCAGAACACTGAGAGCACAGCAGCCAAGGTTACGATGCGCGCGTGCTCAGTCAGGACAGTTTGAACTGATAAACTGGGTCAAAGTTATGGGCCTTGGAAAATATTCCCCAACAACTCCAAGTAGGGAATGAGTCCTTACCCCAAGTGAAGGAGTTCTTCAAGTATCTCGGGGTCTTGTTCTCGAGTGAGGGAACAATGGAGCGTGAGATGGGCCGGAGAATCGGAGCAGCGGGAGCGGTACTGCAGTCGCTTTACCGCACCGTTGTGACGAAAAGAGAGCTGAGCCAGAAGGCAAAGCTCTTTGTCTACCGGGCCATTTTCGTTCCTACCCTCACCTATGGTCATGAAGGATGGGTCATGACCGAAAGAACGAGATCGCGGATACAAGCGGCCGAGATGGGTTTTCTCCGCCGGGTGGCTGGTGTCTCCCTTAGGGATAAGGTGAGAAGTTCGGTCATCCGGGAGGGACTCGGAGTTGAACCGCTCCTCCTTCGCGTCGAAAGGAGCCAGTTGAGGTGGTTCGGGCACCTAGTTAGGATGCCACCTGGGCGCCTCCCTAGGGAGGTGTTCCAGGCACGTCCAGCTGGGAAGAGACCAAGGGGTAGACCTAGGACCAGGTGGAGGGATTATATCTCTTCGCTGGCCTGGGAGCGCCTTGGGATCCCCCAGTCAGAGCTGGTTGATGTGGCCAGGGAAAGGAAAGTTTGGGGCTCTCTGCTGGAACTGCTACCCCCGCGACCCGACCACGGATAAGCGGGAGAAGATGGATGGATGGTATACTTTTAACATTTAAATCTCTCACGACAATCAGCCATCCATTCTTGCCAAGTGGTTTGAAATTGCCCTTTCAGACCATTCGACAAAGTATTTGCTGCTGCTCTGAAACCTATCATTTCCAATAGCTAACCCCACACCATGGCAGGTGTTGCTGCATCAATGGATTGTTATTACTTGTTCTAAAACCCAGCAACAAGCAGAGCTTAAACCATGTTGGGTTTCTCTACATCTGGGAAGCCTTCATACATTGTAAAATGTTTGGAAATGGACAGGCGCTTTAAAGACATATTCCCCAGTTGTGATTAAGCATCTTTGCTAACCTCCACCATTGTTATTTTGAGTGAACAGTTGCTTCTCTGTGACATGCCACACATACATTTACATTTTTCTCTCAACGTTGAAACTGGACGATGAATTGAGCAGTTTTATTAAATAGGACAAAAACATGCATGATGCAGAAAGAACGAGTTGGCTATTTGTATACAAATAATTAACTAACAACTTAAAATGTATAATACAATGCCCGACTGCTACTTAATGGATTTTGGACATATTTGAATATCTATCTCCGATGCATGTGCATTGGGAAATTTTAATTGAGACTTGCGAAAAAAATACACATTTCTCTTTCTCAGCATCACAATTTGAATGTATTAATCATACTAATGTTTCAGTCCCTCTGGACCTTTTTCAAAATTTGTATTACCTGTGGACAGAGCCAAGCTGGCTCTTTCCAGTCTTTGCGTGAAGGTAAGCAACTGCTGGCTTTAGCTTCATAATGAATAGTATCAATCTTTTCAATGCAACTCTTGGCAAGAAAGCAAATGAGCATATTTCCTAAAAATCTTTGAACTATTCTTTGACACTAGCCTGGTACTTGGAGAAAACCAAACCTTTTGTCTGGATAAAATAAGCTATTTTGCTATTTGGTTTACAACATATGAAGTTTTGTATATGAACATTTAGCAATTGTAATGCCTGGTAAACAATGGTGTCTTGCATTCTTATGTGGGACAAGACACACACAAAAAAAACCTTAGTAATGTTTAACAGATGGCATAAGTTTGCCTCTCTTACAAATGGACTCATGTAAAAAAACATGTGCGTTTGTTCTGTTTTTTGCCAACAATGAAGAAACTGACAAATCACAAAATCACAAAACACTCTTTTATAAGGCCCTCATTATATAATAGTGTTGAACCGTTGATAAGCAGTTGGCATTTCACAGTAGGCCACCATGGCATTAGTTCCTTAAGTGCATTCTGTCTTTGAAATAATTTAGGGCCTTTAACCCACTTTGTATAAGACTGCATAAGATGCCGGTCAATTGCCTAAACGACATTTGTGACAAACTAATGGTTTCACATTTTTTGATTTTGAATGCTGTTGATGGACACCACAAAGGAAGGAGCACATAAGCATAGCAGCCTCTGTGCTGGTAGCTGGTCCACACCACTAAAGAACAGTAATGGTTATAATTCCAATAAAGAGAAAATCCAAGGTCACACTGTGAACTTCCTCCCCATCAGAAGACTACAGAGACTGGCTGAGAGAGTGCATAATATCCTCACAGCTATTTTTACACTCAAATTAAAATCTATGACATGTTGAAATGACTGCAGTGTGCAAGAGGGGTATTCAAAGCAGACACTAATGACGCTTATTAATGGCGTGAATGAAGTCTTGACAGGTCGTGTGTCATTCTGCAGGCAATGCTCCACTGGCATAATGGCTAATGTAAGTGGGGATAATTATATATATTATACCCTGTCTTATGGTATTTTGGCAGGAGTATGAGGAGCCAGGCAGTTAGAGAGGAGAGTGAAAGCGCTTGTTCTTTTTGAGACAGAGATGTGCATGTGTGTGTTGGTGTGTGTGGCACACACATGTATGTGTTCACCCTCATCTTCAGCAATGGTCCAGGGGATGAACAATAGTAAGACAACAGCACCAAACAGTGGTTGAACAAGATGCCTGCATAAATAGACAGGCATCAGATAAGCAACATTCACAACATCTGTTTTCTGTGCTTCGTTCCAGGCAACTACGCAATGCTCAGACACAATGATCAAATAAATAAATAAAACAGAACAGTTGACAGTACCCATGTGGAAAGTGAATGCGTGTGATGTATTGTGGTTTGCTTGCTTTGTCTGAGGGAGAGACAAGCAATGACCATTAAATCCATGTTGGAGGCCCTGAGCTGTCAGGAAGAGCCTCGTAGATCAGAAGAGAGAAAAGGGGGAGAAGAGGAAAAAAGACAGCATTTGGTTCAAATGGAAAGTAAATCAAATAGAAAATAATAATAACAGTTATTATTGTCATTTTCCTAATTGGATAATCATGAGTATAATCCCTTATATAGAAGGTTTTTATCTTTTATATAAAAAATAATGTTCAAAAAAAGTCTTTTTTGCACCGTTATTTTCCCAATTATAAAAGTTAAATATACGGATAAGGAGAGACTTTAAAATGAGAAGTTATTGGGTAATTTTGTGTAAACTAATACAAATCTTCAAATTAAAAGAATTCTTCGCATTCTAGCTTTTTATATAAATAAAATGATTGTCTTGGTGCTGTTTACAACACGTTGTAACACCTTATGTATTCATTTTAGGATGAATATAACGATGATTATGGTTGTTTTTTCCAAGTATATCCATATGAATTCCACTACATTAGAGCACACACTATCACATTGTAATCTGCTTAATTCAGTTCAATTAAGTTAACTACAACTCTAACTTCATCCATAAGAGCCAATGTATACAGCAACTCGCCAACCAGGTCAACACATACAGCTGAGTGCAGGGAGAGCAGGCACAGCTGCGAGGGGCCAGTGGGAGGTGGTAGTGGAAGGGGGGTGGGGGGCTGGCTGACTGGATCTTGGTGGATCTCTCCTCTCTGTGATGTTGGCAGGAGAGAGTTGGCTAATTGGAAGCCCGGCGGTAAAAGCTGTTCATTAATGCCTGTGCCTCTTGGACTCCCTGCTCAAACACCTTGCCTCCTTTATCTCTGTATTTACCCACTCCCCCCCCCCCCCCCCCCAATCCCAACACAGGACCTCAGAACACATCGAGGGTTCAACATGGAACGAGAGGGGGAAAAGAAGGGAGAGAAAGAGAAGAGGGGAGGGAAGGGGGAGAGAAAGCAGGGAGAGAGGGAGAGAAAGGGTAACTTATGCTCAGTGGGAATTAACAAAGCACTTAGTAATTAAATCTAAATTGACATTCTGGTAATTAGCCTCTTGATTAGGAGCAATAACACAATTAGCCAACCAGTCTTTGCTAATTGTTAATTAGTATAAGCAAAGTTATTGTGTGTGTGGCAGAGGGAGGCATGTAAAAGAACAAATGTTAATCTGTCTCTCTTTCAACAGACGCGTCCCCTTTCTTTTTTCTTGCTGCCTCTCTATTGAGCTAGCAGGCAGGTTCATTGGCTTTCTCTCCACTGAAGCCGCATTCATAGGCAGCAGTCAGTAATTAGCTAAAAGTCTTATCGAGGATATCATCAGAGAGCAAGCTGAGCCGTGCTGGCACATCTCCATGTCTCTCTACCTTCGCCGAAACATTCCTCTTCCCCGTCTGCGCTCGGCGAGGTGTCATACAGGGGGTATTTGTTCTGAATAAAGATGTGATGTGGATTAAATACAATCATAAAAGGGGAAAAGAAGCCACGGTGCTGGAGATGAATCTTAAGAGATGTAATTCATCTAAAAGGTTTTAGTTTATGAGGCAGACGAACAGAACACCTCATTAAAGCCGGGAGAGGAGAGAGGACACAGGGAAATAGATGAAGGGACAATAAAGATGTGCCAGGAAGTGGAATTTACATTGGCCACAGGTGAAACATGGGTTATTTTCAATTAAAATGGACTTAACAGAACAATAAATTTCATTTGCACAAACTCCCAAAGTAAGAGAGGGCCAACTCATCCAGTTTTTCACAGATAAAGGGGAACTGTCAATCTCTTCTTTCCACTAAGTTCGTCCTTTCATCTCCTCACTCATCCGTTCTTCTGCACACACAGCAGTTGCACTTCAGCAGTAAACACGGCTGTACCGTTAATCTCCTGTTACTCGGCCAAATGGTCGATACGCTGGTCAAGAAGGGTGGAAGACACACACTGGTATCAGCCGCTCGGCAAGCATTCACATATACAAATACACACACCAGCACACACAAGCCAACTTGAGCACCGATAACCCTGCTTGTTCCAGAGTGTGTGTGCACATGGGGATAGGAGCATGTAACCAGCTCCAGATTAGCTGGTCTCTCAACACAAATATTTGGCAGCAGGATGAGCTGTCTCAGGACGCACCAGAACATGAAATTAACTAGGAAAGGTGGAGGTGCCAGCATGAGCTACAGCAGCCCTGCTGAGAGGTGAGGTGTGCTGGGAGAAGGAGGCGAAGAGGTAAAACTCTGCTGCAGAGCAAGAAAAAAAGGAAGGCAAAAGGACAGAGATGCTACAAAAGTTAGCTCTGCTTGCAGTAAATTCAAGCAATTATACTCAATTTTCCTTTAATGAAATTTGGAGATGAAAAATGCAAAAAGTGAGTGTGTGTGTGTGTGTGTGTGTGTGTGTGTGTGTGTGTGTGTGTGTGTGTGTGTGTGTGTGTGTGTGTGTGTGTGTGTGTGTGTGTGTGTGTGTGTGTGTGTCTTGTGCCGAGGCTCCTGCTGTGTCCCACCCACTGTGGCTCTAATTGGATCCTTATTACCAGGCCGGCCTCCATCCTAGGAATGATGGATTCATACCAAGCAGAATTCCATTAATCATTCCTTATTCACAGTCCACTCCGAGGAGAGGGCAAATTCATTTCTTGTCGCGCCGAGCGGCCACCATAATGAATATTCATGAAAGGAAATTTGGGGTCAGGCCTAATAAGGGAGGTAATTTGTAATTTGCGCTGTTCCCGCTCGAGTCTTGTTCGGCAGGTTAACCTATAGAACAGACACCGGCACAGACACACTGATACCCACACTTAAACATACTGTATTTTTACTTCAAAACTTGCTGGGTGCCAGCAGGAGTCATGTACATATTCAGTCTCGGATTTTGAGCAGAAACCTAATATTATAGCAATATTATGAGGGATTTATGATGAATGTAACCCCAAAAAGGTGCGCCTCTTTTAAGCTTTAAAACCAGAGCTATATTGGTTCTTCCAAAAACCTCAGATAATGAGCTAAAATTGCTGATGTATTTAAATTGTTTTATCATTTGTACCTGGGAGCCCCCAACAATTTAAGCCACGCTATTCATTTAAGTCAATTGCAGAAAAAACTGAATCAGTGAATACTACTACTACTGGAGCCCTACAGCTGGAATAAAACAAAGAATGAGAAATGACCTTAATTTTTGCAAAATGGCGGATCCTCTTTGCCTGACCAAATAAGCCTGTTGACTGTTGAACACTTTGTAAGAAATCTCTTTTAAATAAAACAGCTGCTTTAAGAGAAAAATAACAAGCTCCTCCGCTCTGCTTTCACATCACAGCACTTCACCCCAAAAGCATTTTACTATTCCTGAAATTATGCCCACCTGGCATCACTTAAAGTCACTTAATTAATAATTTATCAATACATTTGAAGTGATTAAAATTCATGACCAGAAAGTGTTTTTAAAATAGTGCCCCTTGTACCCTCAGGGTGTCCAATCAGTGCAATGCGTTCGTTAGATCAGGAAGGAATAATTAATTGTACCTGAATGTTTAGTGGGGTCAGGCAGTGGGGGCGGGAAGCCTACGGTCGTGTGTGTGTGTGTGTGTGTGTGTGTGTGTGTGTGTGTGTGTGTGTGTGTGTGTGTGTGTGTGTGTGTGTGTGTGTGTGTGTGTGTGTGTGTGTGTGTGTGTGTGTGTGTGTGTGTGTGTGTGTGTGTGTGTGTGTGTGTGTGTGTGTGTGTGTGTGTGTGTGTGTGTGTGTGTGTGTGTGTGTGTGTGTGTGTGTCTGGAGGGAGGGAGGGAGGGTGTTAGTTACAAGCACTCGTTGGTTTTGCACTACAAAACCTTTGTGTGGAGGTGGATCCATTCAAACAGCTACAGTCACTCCATTCCACATCTATTTATAATTATACCACACACACACACACACACACACACACACACACACACACAAACACAAACACAAACACACATACACGTACACACAATTTTTTCTCTCCGACCTGTCATCACCTTCTTGTCGTCCATGCCCTTCCTCTTTGTCTCCACCATCAACCTCTGTTAGAAAGGAGAACAGCCATTAAGTAAGTATCCATCATTTAGATGTGATGTCAAAGACCTGTCACCCACACACCACACACACACACACACACACACACACACACACACACACACACACACACACACACACACACACACACACACACACACACACACACACACACACACACACACACACACACACACACACACACACACACATGCTTGACATGATTGACAGCTAAGAGGCTTCTCACTGGGTCAGTACAGGGGTTAGCACATGCTGCGGGAGACACACACCCTACATGAATACACGTGCACAGAGATGGATGGTAACTAAGTAGATTAACTCCAGTTTGAACTTTGTTAAAATCTTTACATTCTTGTTATATGTTTGATTTCCATGAGGAAGTATTGTGATGTTTTGTTCCAGTAAATTATCCATTTGAAAAATATTCAACTACAGGAAAGTTCTTATTATTCAATAAGAAATATTATAATGCATTATAATAACATACATTTAAATTACTGTAATAATATGGCAGAATTAAAAACATGTCAACATTTATTTATTGTTGTCAAAGTGGAGTTAATAATAACAATTGTGTATACTGTACTGTTGGAATGAAAAAGGACAGAAGTGCATATTTTATTACATGTTTTACTTTTTAGTTTAAAATCTTGACCTTCAAAGTAAACATAGCTGCGAAATATGCAGGTGTACTGTACAGTAATAGCAATAGATGCAGTGCAGTAGAAACCTTTAACATCTTTAATAAAGTACAATTATATTAAAATTGTACACAAGGGCCTTTCTTCAGTAAGTGTAACATTCTGAATAAGATTATTAAGAGTTATAAAAAATGGACCACTGATGCACAATAAAAAATAGAACTATTAAAAAAATATATTCAGCACTATGTATTCAATCTTAGCAACAACTGCATGACCTGCAACATTAAAAGTGAATGCATTAAAAATGTATTTTATGCTGTTATTTAATTGTTTTCAATTAGTATTAATAATGCGGTATTATTACATTGAGGTGTCCCTATGTTTTTCCAATTGTGCACAGATGCAAAGGTGCAGACGAGGTACGGGCAGTACTAACCTGTTCCTTTGAAGACAGTTCAACTTGAGCTCCACTGAGCAGAACACTGCAGGGACCTGAGGAGGGCGGAGGGGCGAGAGCGAAGCGCCTCTGCAAAGAAAGACAAGTGCCATTGAAGGTCTAAATATACGTAACACGGTGTGTCTTGCCATCGAGGTGAGCAGACCGGTCTGTGTTTCTCCGTCCTCTCATGTATAATACATCTCTCTCTGTTTCACCCCAAGGTTCAGAAGCCCAGGGCCCCAGAGACCAACACAGTCTTTTAAAGATATGTGCTCACTTAATCACTGAAGAAAAGGGCCCCTAGAGCTAGCCTAATATTATAATTAATTAATTCAACCAAAGAGGGGTATTACATTTCCACCCTCTTAGGATATCAGCTGAATACATTGACCTATGTGGAAATCGCCCTCTAATTCGTATCAGGTTTTCGAGCCGCTTACAGACTAAACTTGTTTCTTTTTCTCTACCCCCATCCCCCTTTTGGTTTGGGCAAAAGAGTCAGAAAGGGCCGTATGCGAGGTTGAAGCTTGTGTGTGAGGGTGCAAGTTTGTCGCCAATATTGTACCTCCATTTTGTACATTGTGTATAACGTCCTTTTCTGCATGCATTCCAACATCATGCCTGTGAGAGTGTTTTCAAGCATACACATAGGTGTGTGTGCACAAAAGTGTGAGCGAGTGCGAGTGATCCCTGGTTTTATCTTCCTGCTGTAACACAGAAAAGAACAGAAACTTTTCTTATTACCGGAGAGAGTGGTAGAATAGCAGGCAGCTAAGTCTCTGTCTATCTCTCTCTCAGTGGTGTAGCTGACTCCCCAGTGTACTCCGGGTCTTCAGTAACTCTGACTGAAGTTCAGAGGGGTTAGGTAGTATACTCAGGAGGAAGGGGGAGACAAGAGGGGGAGAAGAAGGGAGGGTTAAGTAGGATTGGAACAGTGACAGTTTTAAAACAGAACTTTAAATCTCCACCTACGAGAGAGAGAGAGAGAAAGAGTGAGGACAATGGCGTCATGCGGCGTGCCGTTATCTTCAGGTCTCTGAAAGGCGGGAGAAGAGAGGATGAGAATGAAAAGAAGCTTGAAGAAGTGTATAAATGTGATAACAGCTGTAGGCTGTATAATCTATGCTGCTTTTCAGGGAGGTATGGAAGAAGAAAAAGAAACTCAAATATTTGTGACCTTCATATTTTAAGCTCAGCGAAACAGCTTCTCACTCACAACAACTCCAAACAAAATGGAAGAGGATTTGCAAGATGGATGGATGAATGGATGAGCGGATGGCTGGGTGGATGGATTGGCTGATAGAGAAACAAACACAGCAAAAGAACAAATAGATATCAGGAGCTTAGGTTTGAATACATCCTGTGTGCCAGACCATTAGTTAGTCAGTAATCTTCATGGGTGTTTTGGTTGTCAAGGACGATGATATTGTCCATCATTTAATGTCCCTCTCAAGATAAATTCCTAGGCTGAATAAAAAAAACCTGCTATGAAGATGCAGGATTCATCACTCTCATAGCCACTCCATCAGCTGCCACAGGAAAGGATGGAGTGGTTAACCTTCAAAATGTGACAAATGCTTTGTCAGACGCATTATTTATCTTACAAGTGATAAGCTTAATTTAGCAGCACTCCAACCAACCCACAAAACAAAAAAATGTCCAGTATTTTTGTTGCGTCTTTGATCATTTAAACAGCCGACAACAGTTTGACTATTATGTTCCCGGGCAGCCTGCCGGTGGAATTTAGAGATGACACCATGTCTTAATTTTACAGAGGTTGCACCAGATGCTCTTTCTGTCAGAGGATGACATTCATTACAATTCCAAACAACATATTCATTTTCATTGCTAGGAAATGTCAGTCAGGCCTTGTTGGTTTTCAGCTTTGACTGTGTTGTGGACCACTAACTCCCCCTACTGGACATACTGTATAGAAGGAAAGACACGTTTTAAAGCATAGTTAGACATTACTGTAAGAATGAACCCAAAATATATAGACTTCATTTTGGTGTAAAATTACATTTCATCAAAAAAGAAGCGACCCTGAAATTATTTCTTATAATTGTTCATGATGTTGGGGGGGGGAATCTAAGTTATAGCTTTCATGAAAAATGCTTTTTACACCTCGTACAAAAGAAGTCAAAGACAAAGCTGTTTTTATCATAGCTTCGTTTTTAGATTGAAAGCTGAACTCGTATATTATCCATCTGACTCTGTGCAGGATACATATAGCAAATCTACAGATAAGTCACTCCATTCTTCTTCTTCTTTCTCAGTCCAATCAAAAGTCAGAGATAATGATAAAAGACCCACACCACAGCCCAGCACCGCCACACAGTCCTCACCTTTCCTGCAAGCCATCTCTTCACCTCCACACACATGAAAAGACTGATCCTTCCACGCCACTGCTAATGGCGGGGACATTATTCATCTCTCCAGCCAATTTGAGCTCCTTTTCTTTCAGGAATAGAGGCATGAGGGGTTGAAGGGAGTCAGCGAAGAGTATTAAATATGTAGAGGAAGACGGACAAAGGTGCGGCAGAATAAAGAGGGGCAGGAGAGGTGGGAATGAAGAAGGAATGGTTTGCTAAAAGAGAAAAGAAGGAGAAGTCGACGAGTGTTTGGGAGCTCTAAGTCTCAACCTTTCAAAAGGACAAAGCCACAGTGTTTGACTGCCTTTATAACCCCTTTTAACACTCAACTGAGATTCAAAATAGATCGAATGGTTCTAAACTGGAAACATGTGTGAACACACTGGGTGTACAGTCAAATAATTGCAAGGAAAGAAAAATAACTTTGGAAATATGTTTGATGAATAGACTTTCAGAGGTGCCCCTAAAACTTTAGAGCAAACTTGAATCTGCAGTGCTGTTGAGTTATGGAGCTAAAATCAATGTTGTGTCACCGTGCCATCTTCATTAGAGGCTTTTTGATGGGGGGCCATCAGGTCCTAGAGCAGTATGCATGCCTCCAAGAGCTATAAAGTGTCTCCAATCTCCATCCATGTGGTAAAAGCCAGTATTTTTGGTGTGACTTCCAGTCTGCCTGTCAGGGAGTGGCCTGAGCAGCAGAGATCATAAAGATGGCCGTGATTGAAGGGATCTTAATGGCGGAGGACGGATCAATAAGTAATATCAGCAGGTTTTAATTCAAGGCAACACACATACACCTTTACCAACTTCACAATGTCACTCAGTGTTCATAAAAGTTTTCTGCACATCCCCTCGGACAAAAAGATATAAATCCATCAAAAAGTAGTCTCAGTTTTATAGTCCTCCCTCCCTCCTCTCTTCTTTCCTTCCTTACACCCCCCTCATCTCCATTTTGATGTCTGTCTATTAGCAGAGGGTGAGGCCTTTCCTGCTCTCACATCCAGGGGCTAAATTAGCTCAATCAGCCCCCTTTCACCTCTCTTCCGTGGGCTTCAAGCTGAGTGACACACTGCTCCCCTGGGAAGGAGGGAGGGAGGACACACACACACACACACACACACACACACACACACACACACACACACACACACACACACACACACACACACACACACACACACACACACACACACACACACACACACACACACACACACACACACACACACACACACACACACATCAGCAGAGGACCATGGAGGGAGGAGAGATAGGGGGCAGATAGAGGGAGATGTTAGGGTGAGCGAGGAGGAAGGAGGAGGAGAGAATGAAGCGTAATTTCTCCCCGCTCTGACAGAGGATGCACCCTCAGCTCTGAATGGAGCTTCTTGTTGAAGATTAAAAAGAAACCTCAGTGATTATTTGACTTTTCCCTCTTATTCGCCCCTCTGTGGGGCACAGTGGTGCTCAAGGTACCGTGCCAAACCCACATCAAGGTGGTCCAACCATCAGAAAAAGGGGTGATGAGTGTTTCTGTGTGTCTCCCCTCAACCAGCACACTATGACCGGGCCCAAACTCTCCGTCCGCGTGCCAACATCTCTTCAATTGCACCTTCATGTTTGATTTGTCTCAACCCTTCCCCTCTCTCGCTCTTACTAAACAGCCACCCAAGTATCTGTGGAAGTGCAAGGCAGGCACTTCTGCTGCGGTAATAGCAGTGCGTGTATGTGTGTTGGAGGGGGGAGATGGGCGGAAAGGTGGCAATCCGAGTGAGCCATAAGATCTACTCTTTGCAGCTCTACAGGGATTTATTAGACTGGGGAGTACATTAGCATCATAAAGACCCGAGAGAATGGGCCTGTGGATGGGCTGCAGACACCAGCACTACACCTTAACATGCTCTGCGGTGTGTGTGTGTGTGTGTGTGTGTGTGTGTGTGTGTGTGTGTGTGTGTGTGTGTGTGTGTGTGTGTGTGTGTGTGTGTGTGTGTGTGTGTGTGTGTGTGTGTGTGTGTGTGTGTGTGTGTGTGTGTGTGTGTGTGTGTGTGTGTGTGTGTGTGTGTGTGTGTGTGTGTGTGTGTGTGGATGAGGAATACGATTACCCCAATTTAATTTTAAAAAGGCTGTTAAATGGTTTTATGGATCATCCTGAAGCAGCCCTGGACTAATACATCAGAAGATATGATGGAAAAAAACCATAAAAGAGAATAAAAGAAGACAAATAAAGGCGGCAGGTGAAATGGGAGGGCCGCCATCTCTGAGAAAGTAGGTTTATTTGACCAAATTGGCGCGAATACATTTTATTTGTCAAAATCTTTAGAGGCTACCTCCACTTGTTTAGGGTTTTTTCTGGGAATTGTTTTCTGCTATGCTGGCATTTTGGAAAAGTGGTTTAATTCACCAGGGCAAAACGTTTGCATTAAAAATGTGTCAAACAGTTGCTGCTATTTTCTGCACAAACACATAGGCCTACAGTCCATCCCATATTGCTCGCCATTTATGAACATGCTAAAATTAGATTGTATTCTACTTGTTCCTAAGTAGTAGTAGTAGTAGTAGTAGTAGTAGCAGCAGTCCTTTCTCTCCTCTGCTGTGACAATGATCTCACAAAAGAGACTTGAAGGAGACACTTCAATAATATAGATCTCTAGTGCTCTCTGGTGGAACTATAATGCAACAACCTTAATGAATCTGTATATGACAAAAATTAACAAAGACGAGGGGCACAAACACTAATTTAAACAATTTATCCTCAAAAAATGGGTCACTTATATTCACTTTCTGAAATTTGACAGCTCATAATTAATCTTTAACTACGAACGCTGAAGGGGCCGATGCAATTTATTTAAATGCATTTGCAATTCTTCACCAAATTTCGTTGTATAATCGCAGTCCTTCCCCCATTACTTTAGGAGGACATATTGGTTTGCATTCATTCAAAAGAGACTTTCACTTTCTTTAACAAGTTGTAAATCTAGAATTAAAAAATGTTCAGGCTAAAATATTCTGAATGGAATAATTTGTTGTGCCTGAGATGGTTCACCCCTCCAAAAATAGAAAAACATCCATAAACTAAAAGAAATGATTCGTTGAAAAATGTAGAAATTAATAAATATGTAGATATTCTTCATTTTAAAGATTAATGTCTGGAAATAGATGTCTTCATCCCAAAAGTCCCCTTCACCAGTGTGTGTGCACTGAAGCCTCTACATTCCCACATCACACTTGTGTAACTCTCATACAATGATTGCAAAAAACTCGTTTCAAACTGTACGTTCATCGTCCTGCACAGTGAATGTCAAGCATCATATCCTAATAACAAGACCAAATGCACATGATTTTGATTGGAAGGAGATATTGTTTTGCACTCCCATTTAATATAAGGCCACAACCACACACACACCCACGCAAACAAACACATTCGCACAATTCTCAAGTCACATCAATAAAAAAAACGCCAAAAGCCAGTGAATGGATTCTGGTAAAACATTTTATATTCTCAGTCAAATCAGAACCACTTTTCCCTGTGTATTTTGCTCTGCAGCGCCCTCTAGTGGAAGAGTAGAGGAGGCCTGAGCAGCTCTTTGGAGTGTTGTCTGGGTGACAGTACAACAACAGTCAAACTGTGGCTGATGGGGAAAAGGCACGACTCTGGCAGACAGGCAAAGACCAATGCAGGGTCGGTGATGCCACGCCATGGCAACCACGACTCCTCGGCTCAGAGTTTATATGAAGTCAGTAGTCATCCAGTCTCCATGGAAACCAAAGCCAGGCAAGAAGGAGGCATGGCGAAACCGCCGACCTGCTTCGGTCTGACCAGAACCACTGGTGAATCTTACATTCAAAAAATTAGCAATTTGAATTCAATCAAACCAAATAATCAAGTTGGCTCCAAAATTCAAAGTTAAAATAGAGAAAAATAAAAACCAAATTATATAAAAATGACATCGTAAATGTACATAATCTCTTAATCTCTCTAAAGTCAGTTGAAATATGGAAGTTTACAAACCACTCCTGTGTGTGCCTTTACAGTGAGCTTACTGAAAATGGCTCTGAGAAGAAAGGGTAGTTTGGAATAAAATTGAAATAAAACTAAAACAACAAATACAAGTAAATACATTTAAGTGGCTTAGTGGCATACATCTGAAATAAATCTTATTCCACAATTCTTCCATGTACAAAGTCAAAACAGTAATATAGTTTCCAGTGCTTTCGTAGATAAAATAAACAACAAACTATAATAAAGAAAACAAACACTTGTTTTAATTTAATTTTTTCTTTCTCTACCGTTTCTACCTTATCAGTACTGATCATAAGCTATATCAAATCAAAGCCAAGCCCCAGGTCCACCAACACAGAGACACAACTCAGGTCCACCTCCGCCTCTCCACCATCACTGTGATAGCTCGCCAGTGGGATTACACTTCCCTTTAGGTGGCAGTTTAAGCAGCAGACCTGAGTTTGACCTCTGCAGCTGGCAGCGTAACTCCTCTCGTCGGGGAGAGACTGAAGCACAGGAGACTTGTTCACATGCTGATTTGAAACAGCCTCAAGGCTGCACTGTGTGTATTGTATGTGAGCATGATAACGCATGTTTGTGTACTAGGTGAGCACCTGCACGTTTGTGAACCGTGTGAGAACGTGGATGCATGCAGGTGTGTGCTGATGCTGTGTTTTAACAGTGAAGATAACACTACTTCTGCGGTCAGCCGAGACAAACTATCTCTTTCTCTTTTCAGTATTAAACCCTGTCACTTTATATTTCATTCACCCGGGCTTCTCGTGCAAGCTGGGCCCTTCAGAGTCAATTAGTGAGAAAAAAGAGGAAACGTTTATCTCCGGCACCGACCGAGGTATGGATGCTACAGTAGCAAACTCTAAAGCATTTACAGGCAACATTAAAGTTAATATTAAATCTAAACCCTGGCCGTGATCCCCAACTTATAAAAACATCTCCTCGAAGAGCAGCAGCTGCAAAAATGAAAAGGCACATTGATAGGCGTTATGAGCTGGACACCGTTCAGGTTAACATCTGCTTCTGCTTAAATCTGATCCGGTGTGTGTATTGTGTTACAGTATCTGAGTACTTCGACACCTGACTGTTTTGGACGACATGCTGCATGAGCATCCACTTTTTTTTCCTACTCTCTGCACAGTAAAGGTCATGACAGTGTCAAGGCTAAAGGTGTATAACTGGGAGACCGCAGTGTGTGTTAGTGAGAAGACAACAACTACAGCTGGAGGCGGGGTAGGTGCAATAAATTAAAGGGGCTTTGCCAAAAAAAAAGCTGGCTTATATACCTTCTTCTTTGAGTTTTATAATGCTTCCAAATGTGGTCATTGGAGGAATACAATTTAGCTTAGCAGGCTAACACAGATCTTTGTCAAACAGCTGGTGCTACAGGCTGAAGCCAACACTGGAATAACAGATTGAGGAAGGGAACAAAATAACTTGACTACATCCCCTTCAGATAAATTATGCATGCAGGACCTTAAAGCTATTTCCATTGTATTCACTATCGCTCATTCAATCATTTATGGTTCCTAAAAGAGGTTGATGTAAGGAGAAAATAACTTGTCCTCAGTTGTCCTTGTATCTGATAACTTCAATCTAATTAACTGCTGGTTGTGTCCCCTGTTTAATTATGATTCAGAGCCATCTTTACAGAAACAAGGTCAAGTGTGCAATTTAACTCCTGACTTGGCAGTGTTGTAAACGCTCTGTTGGGCAACGATTCAAGCTCACAAGCACTGGTGTGTGCGCGCAAACGTTTACAGGATACAGATGTTTTTCTTCAAATGAGTGAGGGCTGTGTACCTTCTTTTGCTCGTGCCGTTAAGGGGAAATAATTGTACCACATCCATGTGTCATGGATCATGTTCAAATTGTGTGAAGTGTATAGTTTGTGCCGGGTGAATAATGTCTTGAATGGTGGCTGATTCCTTTCGGTCATACGTGCTGTAAATGTGTCACTTTTGATGCCGATTTACATTTTTCTAAAACTTTAGCATGTTTGTGTGAGTTTGTGTGTGACATGTCTACAGTATGTCTCCATCCTCTATGCTGAAGCTGGATCTGCGGCTGGAGTCCACCGACTCTTCCGGGGACATTGCGGAGAGCAGTGGGTCTCCTCCCATAGGGGACAAGGGCTCATCCATCATCAGGAAGCCCAGCTCGCCTCTCCTGCCCTGGACGTCCAACCCGCCCAGGTCGCCCAGCCCCGACATGCCGTCTGAGAAGCCGGGTATCCCATCACACAAGTCCAGCGACTGGGTAAAGTCAAAGGGCTGGGAGCTGCCTACGGCCGGGTACTGGATGGGTGGCTGAGGCTGCTGCAGGTGATGGGGAAGCGGGGGCAGCAGCTGCTGCTGCTGCTGCTGCTGCTGCTGAACCTGGCCCTGGGGGTGAAGGTGGTTCTGTGGGAGGAAGTGGTGCTGCTGGGCCAGGGGGTGACCCTGGTTCTGGGGCATGTGCTGGGGCTGGTGGTGGGCTTGTGCCATTGTGTGAGCGAGGTTCTCCACGGGGCTGGTCTCTTGTTTTATATAAGAAGACATCAGGTCGGTGGGGTTCAGGGCTGATGGAGAGTTGTTGGGCAGGCCATGTAAACGAGCCTGCATCTCCAACTCCTGCAGACAGCGGGCGGAAGGCAATGTCATCAGTATCAACGTAGGTGCTATGATTGTGTTTCTTTGCATGTGTTTGTGGTTGTGTTACCTGAATGCGTAGCATCATTTGTTTGTTGGCCATCTCCATCCTTTTGAAGTTGTTCTCCACCTCTCTGGACCTGTGTGCGTCCTTCTGCATGCGTTTGATGTACTCGACAGACGCCCGCAGTATCGTGCCTTTATTCCAGCGCACGTCACTATGCACACAGTAGAGTATACACAGGCCATTTCCATAGATAAGTATCGGGCAGTAACAGATTTCATTCAAGACATTTGATCCATACTGAAAATACAGCATTATAAAAGCAACTCACAGGTCATTGGTTTTGGGGATCATTGTGCCCAGCTCTTTGATACGATCATTGATGTTGAATCTCCTCCTCCTTTCAACTATCAAGGAGAAAGAGAGAAATGTAAATACATGATGTAGATAATAGTACAGAGAAATCAAAAGCATGACACAAGTAGAACTTGTTCAAAGCTGTTTTAACCTATGACACTACAAGATTTGATATTAAGCGTGTCTCAAATCAACAAATACATGAATTAGGGTTGGTATTGTAGTGTTTATGAGAGAATAGATCAATGCATTATGGGTATATAAGATAAAAGGTCTAAAAAGGGACAATTGTTTAGGCACACAAACACGGTCACAGGTGATTACACTTAAGTGCCAGGACAGCAGAAATTACCAGGTTAACCATCCACCCGCTATGTCAGCTTAATCAGTGAGAGGTTTTATAAAACTGTTTTTGCAAGAGAGAAAATGATGGTGCGTGTGTGTATAAATATATGTGTGTGTGTGTGTGTGTGTGTGTGTGTGTGTGTGTGTGTGTGTGTGTGTGTGTGTGTGTGTGTGTGTGTGTGTGTGTGTGTGTGTGTGTGTGTGTGTGTGTGTGTGTGTGTGTGTGTGTGTGTGTGTGTGTGTGTGTGTGTGTGTGTGTGTGTGTGTGTGTGTGTGTGTGTGTGTGTGTGTGTCTTAGGGCAAGTGCAGTTTTGTCTATGAGAAAAAAGCAGGTATATCATATTAGATTTGGGTAGAGAGCATGCTAGGGAAAGACTTACTCAGATTGTGGTTGTCTTTCTTCTGTCTCTCCTTGGCCATCGCACGGGATTCTGTGTCTTTGCAAAAACAAAAAGCAATGAACTAGGGGCTAATATTCAACAATTTATCAGTGATCAGTCTTCTATATAATCTTCTACTAAAATGATTAGTTTAGAAAGTTTATGTATAACTTTGCCTTTCGCACCTGTCATTTCTCGTTTGACAGCGAGGTTGGCAGGACAGGAGTTGCTGGTCATAGCAATGGCTGGACCCTTCATTCCCGGCCCTGTATACACATCCAGGTGGCTGCTAGACAGGGGGAGCTGGGGAGGACACACATAATACACAGTTACACATTAACAACAATTATACACATTGAGAAAACCAACAGTCTACATAGTATCTTTTTGAAATCCCTTCATTATGAGAGCTGTGCAGAATGAATTAGCCAGTAGAGTGGAAATAAATGCTTTGGTGTCCAAGAACAGAGTAGTTGTGAATGAAAATTCCTCAAAAGCACTCAATTGATAAATTACTTATGTTTTAGTTCTGCTCGACTCAAAAGGAAAACCGTAAAAACACTTTAATCACTTTAAGACATCTTTGCCTGTTCCAAAGTCCACAATTTAACACAATGTCAGATTCCATAAAACTAGAAGGGCACACGGAGGGCACTGAATGTTTTGCAGCATTGACAAAAGTGAAAAATAATTGATGTATATGCTCCAAAGTTAAATGGCTTCCTCTATGCTCCATGCTTTACCGTTGACCAAGTTTCATGAAAATAGGGCAATAGGGTATCCTGGAAACAAACAAACCAATAAACCAAACCGAAAAACCTCCATGGGGAATGAATGTTGAACCTAATCAAAGTCAAATAGTAATTGTAGTAGCTCTAAAAGGACCACCTATTTAAAGCTCCTTACACCTAGTAAGTATCCTTATAAAGTTAGTGTTAACGTTTAGGGCGATGTAAAGAACAGATAGCAGGAGATAATGCAATAATATCACACCTCAGAGCAGCCTGCCAAACACACAGCAATGATTGACCATCATCCCATCTCCCTTATCTCTCTTTATGGCTTGATTCTCTCCTTTGCCTCAAGCAGCTCCTGAACTCACACTTGTCGTGGTCTCCTAACTCTTGAACTTTAGACGTGGCATAAAAGCTGAGATTTTGTTTTGCATGGTCTCCTAAAAAGACGTGATTTCCTTTTAATTGTTCCATATAGTTTGAGTGCGAAGGACTCGTTACAAATCGTGTACTACTCCCTGAAGTGAGGGCAAATGTGAACACTGCTAACGAGGGCTGGGAGATAAAGAACTTGAAGGAGAAGATACGTTATCTGCTGGCTACCGTGTGAGATGTGAGATTAAACACATTCACGTATAAACACACACACCTCCACAGGCTCACTTCTGTATGTAAATGATATGCTTCATTAAAAATCTAATCAAGTATAAGGAAATGGGTTGCTAAGTGTAATTGTATGTTAAGCTGTTTAGATATGAAAACGACATCTTCATTTGTCTTGTTGATTTTCATCATTTAAAATGATATAATACAGTTGGGAAAACATATTAACTGCTTCCTACTTAACTTAAACTGTGCATCAAGTCAATAGTCAGATTTGAACACCACAATGTCTTGTGCTTTATAGAGAAAACATGTATTCCCAGCATCCTCCGTGCTTCTGCCCTGACCTCCCATGTTCCTGGCAGCCTCACTCTCACAATAAGAGACCATCTAACTCAATTGAACAAGCAAGCGTGACTGAGACTCAGTATGGCTCAGTTTAACCACCCATACACACTCACACACACTTAGGAGTTGAACTGCTCACTTGTGCCTGGTATTCAGTGGTGTTCCCGGCTTTTACTAAACTTTGAGATTCCAAGAATTCCATGGATTTTGCCGCTTTAATCCCCATCAGGATTAGCAGGTGAGTTTTGCTCACTGGTCTGTCAATTGGGAACAAGGCTCTGAGCTTTGTCTCCAGTATTTTAACACAAAAACACTTTACACAAGAGCAGTGATTATGCTGTGAAGAGGCAGCACTACCAACATATTGATCTGAGTTTCGAGTTGCTCTCTGACTTTACACACTGATCCTGCTCAGGGTTGATCAATCGCCTAATCTAATCAATCAGTGTGAGGTTACAAAAACAAAAACACATACATAAGCATGCAGACCTAATTAAAAGAGTTACTAATACTAACTCATCAAACACAGAGAACATATAAGATAAAACTACAGGAGGCTGTAGTTTTCTCTCTCACACATTCACACACACATAGTTGTGAAGCAGGGAGTTAGATAGACGACCACACAGTGAGCTGAGCCTGCGTTAGTTTAACCTGCTAATATGTATACCCTAATTACACGGTTAACCTCAACATGGCGCTTAATATTAAATTGAACGTGCAAGAGTTCTGATTTCAGTCTTGCAGAAACACCCATCACGAGCACCAAAAACAAAATCGTAAACCTCACCCACCCTACTGCCTTGCTGCGTCTCATTTTATAATCAGGGACCCGAGGCTGAGAGTTAGAGCCCTCACTGCATCCTGTGGTTCTCTCAATGGGAAAGATAAACTCGAAACGCACCCAATTCATGTTAAACAGACTGACATACAACTGCGCTTCTGTGTCTTACCAGCTGAATCTGTTCTTCAAAAACGTCCACAATGGCATACGTTTTATTCATCTCCTTCATCCTCTACACCTTCCCACACTAGGCGTTTCTTCTTCTTCTTCTTCTTCTTCTCTCTCAGCCAGCAGTAGTACTCACAGCTCTCTCTGGCTCTGCCGCCCCTGTCCTGGCAGACTGACCTCAGCAGCACCGATCCTGTCTTTCTTCTACCTCCGCTCCCCACCAAACAAGAGTGAACTTTCCCCTAACTGGACTTTCAGCCTGTTTTCCCCTTGCACAAATTGCCCTTATCCCCCTCTCCCTCCTCCCCTCCCCCTCTCCTTCTCCACCTCCCTCTCTCTCTTTCTCCAAATATCTTGTAAACAAGTTGAACTGTAACTGCTGGCAGTTTAATTGTTAATTTTCTGAATTTGTTCCATCAGACACAAAGCACTGTACATGTCCTCTCTTTGGTTTCTAACTATGTTCAGCAAAGTCTAAAGATGGAATGTTTAGTGCTTAAGTCAATTATACACTTAAAATGTGTATAATGTGTATGTATGTTTGTGTGGTGCATGAAGACATATGAGGAAATACAGAAACAACTGACAACTCAAAAAAGCAGGTTCAAAGCAGATTCATTAAGACTTGTTGAGGTTTAACACAAGTTGCAACACCATCCCAATAACAGCAAAAAAGACAAATAACCACAAAAGGAAAGCAGTGACAGAGACAGAGAAAGACGGTACAGATGCAGGAACAGCAATACTGATGACTGCATTTCCAACCCCATAACTCTCTCAGAGCAGACTGGGCCCGAAGTATAGTGGGCCAGGGTTTCAGAGGACTTCCTACCCCGTGAATACTGTACAACCTTAGAGGATTCTAGTTCTGCATTTTTTTAAGGGTAAAACATTAAAGGTGTATGATCCATTTGGCCAGCAATAGGCTTACAGTATGCTGCACTGCAAATGTATTCCTTATTCCTTCCTAAATGTCATTATCCTACAAAAAATTGCAAAAGGAAAAGGTCTAATTTAGATAATTTGTATGTAACTAAATCTAATCTATATTTAATTAATGACCCAGAATAAGGTCAGGGGCTCCAATCCAGAGTTCAGTGCAAAAGCTTTTTTGTATATGGACAATAAAACTGCTATTGGAACACGATTCTAGAAATATTTGACTTAATAATAACAATAATAAATAATAATAACTTTATAAAGTTGCCATTAGGGTACCCATGTCAAGTCAAATCACTCATCTTTACATAATATAACTCACAATTACCTTTGCCTTTAAAGATTGTTTTATCTGTACGGCAAATGATATCCTCTATTCTTAGATCTCCGGTTCAAATAAGTTAAAACTGCCAACAACATGGGGTCAGTTAGTTTGCGAAAATACATAAAAATAGAGGATTACTGTAAACACACACGGTGTTGGTTGGTTGGTTGTACTCACTGTGTTTGGCATCTGGATTGGGTCAATGTAGGCCTGAATATCATCGTAATTGGACTGCATGCTGATGATGTCATCAATGACCTCATCCATCTGGAAAAACCAAACTGGGTGTCACTGTTGTGATTTTGATAAGCTTAATGACCCGTCTTGCTTAACTTTAAGACAAACACTGCAACTATGTCTACATCTCATCTTCATGTTTAGCAAATACCGTGCATGCTCGTTTGGTTGTTAGAGCACCTGAAACCTGCTCGATGTAGGCCTGCAGGAGAACTCACCAGCAGGTGCATGCCTCCCTCAAGAGAAGACCTTAAAGAGAACTTCTTTGTCATGAAGGCTAACTAGTAATAGTATATTTTTTTCCAGAGACACTCAAAGAAGCAAGAGGGTCAAGAGTTTGAGGAGGAGGAGGGTGGGTCAAAGTCTGCCAGGTTCAAAGGGCCCTACATTCTGCTGTCACTTGTTAAGCTGTAATTACTGTTGCTGGGCCATAATGGAGCATTTAAATTCCAATGATAGCCAGTCTCAGTTATTGCCAGTTAACCAACTCATTCACCCACACACCAACTGTACGCATGACACATTAACACCAATGCATTTGCTAACGCTGCTCCTGCCTACCAAAGAGCAAATAAATCATTACGATGCTTTCATAAAAGGTGGAGATAATGTCACTTTGGGGGCAATATTCAATCCTCATAAGGTATACAAGACTGTAATTAAGTCATATTTCAAGGATATTTGTTCAATCTGGGCTGCTGTAAACCCTACTTTAGGACATGTTTAATGTTCATTGCCACTTGAGGAACGCCTACCTCTGTCTCGTGGCTGGAGCCGATGTTGAGCATGGCCATGGGGCTGTTTGGGGCGCTGTTCCCTGACATGAGCTGCTCTGTGCGCATGTGTGGGGAGCATAGGGGTGGGGGGGCGGACGCTGAGCCACCTGTAGGACCCATGTTTGTGGGAGGAGAGGGCTGCACTGGCCCCACTACTGCGTGGACCATCTAGAGAGAGAGAGAGAGAAGGAGAGGGTGATGCTGTTAATGACTCAGATTGGCTTAGTGCAACACTGAGTGGATTGTTGGACAAACAAAACAAAAACTCAGGAACAGGCGAAACATACAGTGGATCAAGTGAGATAAACAGTGCACAGGAAAGGCATCCAGAAACGTACCTGTTTGGTGGCATAGGTGGTGGAGAGGTATTCTTTCACCTGTTGCCTCCGAGACTGACGGATGTGGTAATCCGTAGGGTTCTCCAGGTGGGTCTGTACCTGTATTAAGAGTAGGCAGTTAAATGTGAATGTGATCAAATCTCTCAACCCATTATTCATTTTGCACATTGGTCCAATTCTTTGTTGATCCTGTTAAGGTTTCTTTTTTGACTAAATTATAGGCAAAAACATTGTCTATGCATGATATAAAGTCGTCATTTAGCAATGTTTAGAGGCATGATCTCTCAACCAAATATAAACACAAGGGTTGAAAACTGCTGAAAACCCTTTATATACAAATATGAATCCTACAGAATTTGCTAGCTAAATCTGCATATATTACAAAGTGCACTTGTAAAATACCTCCTATTTTGGACTATTTTGTAACGTATACCAGGGCCAAACAACAACAAAGCAGACAGTGATGGCACTTGCGTAATACCCATCACCAGAATTAGATTTGAATTAAACACAAATGTGTTGTGAGTGATATAAGCTCAGCATGGTTTAACAATCACATTTAAAAAGGTAAAACATTGAGTATGTGCTTCAGATGTACACCTCATTATCCCTGTCCCATATAATGTGATGGCACATAGGAGCATTAAGTCAGTAGTAAAGCCTGCAGGAGTAAAGCCACTAAATCCTCTGGTGTGGCTACATAAAGCAAAGGGCTGGCCTCATTCCTTCACATCAAAGAGTAAAGCTCAGTAGAAAGCAGGCCTGCTCCCCATTACTACAGAAAAAGACTCAGCTCTCCAAACCCCCTCTGCTTTATAACCAACATCAGGATTATATCAAATGACCCAGAAACATTGCCGTAAATTCATGTTTTTTTCACCTTCGAGCTAATTTGCGTATGTTTTTTTTTTTACAGCAAATCTTGACATACTTGATGAACACACGTGATTGGTTGTCAACTTTAAGCGGCTCTGGGTCTCGTGAACAGCTATTCAGCCGTAGCTATTCAACCTTTTGTGGCTGAATGCTGTCAGCACAGAGGAAATCCAAACAAACACAGCAGCTCTGACGGCTCTGTGAGACTGATGGACAGACAGAAAGAAGTCCTTATCAGAAACATGAAAGGAAAGTCACTGACAACTCTAAACACTGAGATTTCATAAACACCATTCGACACGCGCATGCACAGAGTAAACTGTCGATACAGCAAATTGCCCCATACAGTTACTGGTTTACAGCTCAAAATACCATAAAGTCACACAAACACACACGCACATAATGGAGTATTGTGCAATCCAATATACACACAAACACACATCGTCAAAGATAAGGAACCACACAAGCATCTTTGGAATCCGGCAAAATGTCACTTCAGCTTTATCAGTCTCTGTCAGACTATCTACATCCTCCTGTCTGTCCTATCACTAAACACGTCAAACGTCTCTTATCGGCCCGTCCTTCTCCCCCCTCTGTCTCCCTACCTGCTTGCTGCTCCACCGCATTTTTCTTTCTCTGCCTTTTTTTCAAAATCTGTCCCTGTTTTCCCCTGCTGCTGCTGCTGCTGCTGCTGCTGCTGTGTGGAGGCCACAACGCCCAGTGAAGTCCTGAGCACCTTGGCTGCACACTGCTGCCCTGTCTGCTGCTCAGCAACATGTGAGTGGATTAATGGAAGTGCCACAGCCCCCTGGCCATTTGTAACCCCCCTTAACCAACATCTTTACTCTCTCCTGCCAATCCTCTCAATGAGATCTGTTTAGGGCTTTGTCTTTGTAGTTTGCTGGCATTTTGACCGGAGGTCTTACTACACTAATTATGTTTTGATCACTCGGTGGTCTAATACTAGTCTTAAAAGACAGTGGAGAGAAAGCATTCTGCGTTCAATAAATACTTTATCAAATCAAAACTTAAAATGTTATTTTAGTTTCTTTTCCTCTCAAATACTAAATTCCTTCTCATAAATAATTTTCAACTTTCAGATTATAATTGAGTCATTATCAAAAGCATAGACTCCATTCACAAACTAAAACAGTAATTCAATTAAGTGATGTCTGTCGAAAATAACTTAATTTGATCCTATTCATTGTTGTGAATTGTCATAATAATGATATATAGACTTTTTGCACTACTTTTTATTTTGTATTTTATATATGTCGTATTGTTGGAGGAACTCAGGTCAGAAGAACTCATTGCCATTTCTACACTGTAGCTTTGTGCATATGACAATAAAACCTTTGAATCTTTGAATATGAATAACATATTAATTTTGGACCTGTGGACTAACACTTGTTTTATGATGTCACAGTGACCCTGACGTTTAATCTCTAACCACTTTAATCTAATCAGTTCATCACTGACACCAAGTGGACGTTTGTGCCAAATTAAAATAAATTCTCCAGGCTAAGATATCAAGTTTACAAGAATGAAACGGACGGATACAATTCATAAAATAACCAACATTTACTTGTTCAATTTTCTCAAATAGTAAGGAATTGTTTTTTATCTGTTTTCATATCAATGTAAATGAAATACCTTTTTCTTTTTGACAAACAAAGTCAAACAAGCAACTTAGAGTCTTCACCATGAACTCTGAGAACCAGAAATTGTGATATGTCTGTTACAAATGTTTCCTACATGTTACTGGCTTATTAACCCTTGTGTGGTGTTCGGGTCAAATTGACCCGATTTCCATTTTCAATGAATAACAAAATATATAAGGATATTTCCGTTCAACCTGAAACTCAATGGCCGGGGTTTGTGGAATTGTTTTTATTTTTTTCCACTTATGAAAAAATGCCCACCCGCATTTATGTCCTTCATAAGAGGCTCGGGTCAATCTGATCCGGATACAATACCAGGACAGACAGACAGAGAGAAAAACACACACACACACACACACACACACACACACACACACACACACACACACACACACACACACACACACACACACACACACACACACACACACACACACACACACACACACACACACACACACACACACACACACACACACACACACACACACACACACACACACACACACACACACACACACACACACACACACACACACACACACACACACACACACACACACACACACACACACACACACACACACACACACACACACACACACACACACACACACACACACACACACACACACACACACACACACAGAAGCTGTTTGATCCTGTTTTCCCTTGATCTTTACCCTTTGTAGTGTGTACACAAAACTATCCTAGAACATTATAAACATTTTAGATCTTCCAGAGATGTATAAACATTTTACATTTTCTCGCACTGTCTCCCCTCGCACCTGCATGCCGGAGGAGGGACTAAACAGAGACATAACCTCAGTGTAGTAACAGTGTAGTGCAGAACTACAATTATCTACCAACAAAATGGCCAAAAGATATTCTGCCCAGAGCCTTGGAGCTAATAATGGATGAGAGTGAGTGGAATGCATTAGAAGAACACGGTGAAGTGGGACAGGAAGACATTTCTGAAGAAATATGTCCCGGGTCAATTTGACCCGAACATTACCAAAGGGTGTGAACATAACACAAGGGCAGTTGATTAGCAGTTGATTTGATAATAAATCAGTACAAGTAAAATCAATAAACACATTCATGTTGATCATTGTATTTCAGCCCTACTGACCTTAAGAACCTCCACAGGGACCTGCATGCTTTGGTGATGCTGCGGGGCGTTGATGGCTGGTGTGGGTGCAGGAGGCACAGCCATGCACTGCTGCATGTATTGCATTGCTGCATTCTGCTGCTGCTGCTGATGCTGCTGCTGTATCTGCTGTATCTGCTGCCTCTCCCGCTGCTCCTCTTGCTGCAGCTGGTCTCGCATCAGCTGGACACACAAACAACACACACACATAAACACAGAAATAATCATTAAAGCATTGTGACACATGAGTGGACTCAAAGAGCTGATAGGATGCAACAACTGGTGACTCCCATTCTATTCTATCTATTTAACTGGCCTTAATGGGAAGTATGTATGATACATGTGCTAATATATGCAACGGATGCGAAGCACGGCCAAGTGTATCAGTGGTTAGTGCGTGTACATGTCCTTCAATTAAATGGCACGTCCACAAAGCTCTGACATTGACCAGAATACCTTTGTCTCCAGGGGCCACTCGATCATACAACACTCCAGAAAGACATTGATATCCATAGCTATTAAAAGGCTTGCATATCGGATGGTGGCGTTGTACCTGCATCCGCATGCCAATGCGTGAGGCCATGGCTGGGGGGCGAGGGGGCAGGGGAGGGCGAGCCGACGTCAAGGCACCGCAGTCCAGCCCGAGAGGTAGAGGAAGCTGTGGAAGACAAAGGAAGAGAGGACAGTGAGAGTTGGGCCCAGAGGAAAGGAAAAGTGAAAACATAGACATCAGATTTGTATATGGATTCAAGTTTGAGGCAGCTTTTAAATAACCAAACCATTGAGCTTTTTGCAAACAATCAAGTGTATGTGAATAAACATTTATAAAGCAAATGTTATTATTTATATAAAGTGGTTGAACATTAATAGCAATGACTCCTCTATTCAAATTATGGTCAAAAATAATGTTGATATTACAGGGTATATGCAGGAATCCTGAAGTCAAATTGAATACATTTTAAGACCTCATCGCCACTTCGAGTTTTAACCGGTTACATTGGCGACACATTGACTATATACAGTATTGATCGTCCTTCCTCCTTATCTTCCAACCATTTGGACGCAGACTTGCAGTTCCCCATAACGATGTTGTTTAACAACCGGCGTAAACGGAGCTTCGCGCGCTATCAAGCAGTGAGCGTGCGATGTCCCGTTCAGATGATGTCAAATCCAACGGGATGCCATAAATAAACTACACAGAATCACACCACACACCTACGCAATGATTACATTCAGGCACACTGTAGGATACAACCTCTTTGGACCATTTATATACTTATTGAAAACAAGCTACAAAATGTAATACCTTGGAAAATGCCGTTTAATCCTTTTTAATAGCCTTAATTTTCACTAAATTGATTGATCAACTTTTAATACTTTTTAAGACCCCGCGGGCACCCTGTATAATTATCTTTGAAATCACAATCCAGATCATATTCTGAACCCTAACTACCCGTTGACATCCATTTCCTTAATTAAAAATAACGGCGAGTTAAATACTGTAGATAACCGTGGATTAAGCCAACTATAACAGTACTATGTCAACTCAAGCTATGCTAAATACATCCTGGTCCTTTCATTTTCGACAGAGAGGTGTCCGCTCAAAGACCTTGGCCTTTCCACTGGTGCCACTCTACCGACAGATATGGCTGCAAACATTGTCTTGTTGCATGACCAGTTTTCCACTCACATGCACTCTATTTGACAACTGAATCAAAGGCACCCAGTCGTCTTTACAAGTTGTTCAGAGACATGTTGTCAGACCCCTAACCTTATGTAACTATATACAGTGTTAATATCTTAGCATTTGCTACAGTGTCTCCTTCATGTCTGTCTGAGTCCTCACATAAATGGCTCTAGAATACATCTTGCTCTTTAAAGGATGTAAGTACTCGTCTATCTTGTATACGATAAACAAACCATAAGACTTTTCATCTCAAGGCATCACAATAGTTTGCAGCTTCTAATTTTCTTTTTGTGAAATAAGAACCCTGCCAATATAAAATACAGCGTATCATTGTAAAGTTATATGAAATAATACCTAATAAAGAAAAAATAGCAAACTAATAATCCTCCCAACCATTCACATGGTCTCATTCACACATCACAGGAAGCTGTTTTCACATTTCAATGGAGGGTTTTGTCTTGATGTAAAATCTTTAAACATGCAAAGAAATCCACAAATCAAGAATAAAGCAACATCGATACAGAATGTAATGTTCATCTTAATTAGCAAACCTATTTGTGTGATTTGACTTTGCTGAGTATTGCATTAGGCCCTGTAGAGCAAACTGAAACAAAACAAAGCACATCTCCAGGCCATCTAAGCTTGTTTATGTATTCTCATTTCGGTTTTAAGTGTATTCTCATGTTTAAAAGAGGGCACAGGGAAGGAGATAAGTGAGCACTAACACTTTCTGCCCAAACTCTTTCCCTCAAAAAAAGGGTGTATTGTAAGGTACTTCCTCGATTACCGTGGGGAAGTCATGTGAGAGTCATGTGGTCTTGTTGTTCTTGGGTGATCATGTGAGCAGAAGGACGATGGGGAACACCCATAAACCCCTTACAAAACCTCTGTCTTATTTCTCTCACGCAGACACACACACACACACACACACACACACACACACACACTCACAAATATTTAAGCATGCACACTCAGCGGGGAGTCCCAGGACTGACAGTTCCCCTTCTGCAATGACTTGTGTTCATCCCCTGCATGACTAAGCCCGACTGATCTCGCAAAGTTGTACAAAAACAGGTTTCAAATGAATTCAAAAGTCTCTGCTGATGGTAACGCAATGCGAGACAACTACATACAGACGAGTAGTGACAGAGACATCAGGGTCTAAACAACCAATCAAAATCCGATTCCTCCAGTCTCTCATCAGTAACACTGTCTGTATATGGTTATGAAGAGAGAAGGACACAGAAAGAAAGACAGAGGGAGAGAGAAAAGCTCATTGTGCATGAGGTACAATAAGAAGGGCAGCTCCTATTGAGGACTGAAGCCGCCTGTTGTCCGAAGTGTACATTTCAGCACCCGAGGGGGCACACACTGCCCGCTTTGTGCCCATTGGATGGCCCACAGGAAAAACACACTCCCATGCAGAGATACACATCGAAACACACACATTCCAACACAAACATGAACCAGAACTTAGATTCCAGGAGACCACAATGCAAAAATACTAAAATACTCTCCATGAACAAAAATGAAGGTAGAGGCACACTACTCACAGGACAGATAATCCTATAACGCCAACAACTACTGATGCCGTTTCATACCTACTGCTAACATCTGGAGCTGTGGACAGGCCCTCTAAAGATGTAGCATTAGTAGTTCTCTATTTTAACGTTACACAGACAAACAAGTGTGTTTGCACAGATACACACACACACACACACACAGAGGTGGAATGCTGCAAAGTGTATTTATAAAGTCTGACAAATGGGGTGATTACATCTCCAAACTCAATCGAGAAGGTATACTGCCAACCCCAGGAAGATGGCCTAAGGATAGACCTTCAGGCTGTATATACTGTAAAGGCCCTTGAGACTAAATTGAAAATGCTCATTAGTCAGCAACCTCCAAAATGCCTCCGGACACAACTGGATAGACCAACCAATGACACAAAGCAATGACACATGTGACATAGCCCTGAATGATGGAAAAAGGTATTATCACTTTGCTTGACAGACAGATCTGCGAGTTCATGTGTCATATTCCTTGGAAGATGCAAATCAATTTGGTCAGGTGATATTAGAAAACGCGATAGACTTCAACAGAAAATTCCACATCAGCTTCAGCCATCTTCGAAAGTGCATAAATGTCGCTCCTCTTGAAAGTCTTTTTTTCGAACCTGCAACATATCTCATAAACCAGGGGTGTCAAACTCAATTTCATCGCGGGCCACATCAGCATTATGGTTGCACTCAAAGGGCCGGTTGTAACTTTAAGACTATATAAAAATACATATATAAATATATCATATATAAAATAATGTACATCATTGCCTCTGCATTGGATTATCATCGGATAGGGTAATAACTTCATAATTAACTACGTCTGAAAGCAGAAGTCTTTTCAGTGCGTATGTCCCAAAATGATTTAAAAAGAAAAGCCAAATTCTGGAGAAAAAATAAATAGAAGTGACATTTTGAAATAAAAATCTAATTCTGAGAAAAAGGAATTCTATGAAAAAATGCATATTTTGAAGAAAAAAAGGCAAATTCGGAGAAAAAAGTCATATTTGAGATGCATTGTGGGACATGTAGTTTAAGGGCAACGTGCTTCTGCAGCATGTAAACGTATAATAAACATATTATATTCTTTGCAAGCTCTTGTGGGGCCACATAAGATGAAGTCGCGGGCCGAATGTGGCCCCCGGGCCTTGAGTTTGACACCCCTGTCATAAACAGTTGTGATTGGTCCGTCAGATCTTAAGTTGAGGGGGAATGTGTTGTTGCAAGGCAGATAAAATGTTTACTGTACATGCTAAGATTCAACACGACTTACACGTATCCTTATCTCCTCCTAACAACACAATAAAAAATGTTTTAAAAACACAGCAAAAGTGTGTTTTTCTGTTTGTAGGACACATACTGTATGTGTCACTCACAGTTTGACAGGAGACGTTGTGGCTACATTAGCACCATCTAACTTTCCAACACATCTGAAACTATAAGTGGCTATAAGTGGCTATATGTGTATCACACAGCCTCCAAGTGTCACTAAGCCATGATCCACAAATAATCACAGTGACAGGATATCACTTCTACATATCATATGGTGACACACTGCTACCAGGCAGCATGATCTCCCACATGGGCCTTCCCATTGCCTGGCATCCACCGGGGTAAGCAGCAGGCATCTGTGACGCAGTAAGAGCACACAGCGGTCATTGTGTTTCCAACGCTGTGATGTCACAGCCCCTTCACTTCAAACACCGACAGCCAGTGGGAGGATGTAGAGCGGAGGATGCCCGGGTTACAGGTCACCTCTGGATTGTGCAACAGATTAGTCACATCATCATATGTGCCAACAATATGACCACAATGGAAACATGGAATACATTAAACACGCTGTGCTTTGCAACGTTTCTATACCTACATGTGCAAAGTGTGACATAGAGAAGATCAAAGACCCAAACACACAAGTACCCACACTTGGGGGCAGTGTGGGGCCATAACACCTGTGCTCAGAGACATGGTGTTAATTTGTGGAGTGTTTATTTTTAGAGTGGACTGCGCCATGCCAGGAAAGGCCTTTTCAACGGGCAACTGTGAGCAGCTACATGTGGGATGTGAACATACACGCATGTACTGAGATGCTCTCTCACAACAAAGCATGTGTATATCCACATGCATGTGTATATCCACATGAATGTGTATATCCACATGAATGTGGCCACAGCTGCTTTACAGATTTCAAAGATAATTTACAGTCTTCATTGAAAAAAAAGTCTGCCTGCACTAAAGTTTGAACAAGTGTAAAGAAGACCCACAAGAGCATTTGCAGGGATTATTACCTACCTCTATCATTACAAGTATTGACTATGACTTTAGAATTTCACTTTGAAATAGCCATCTGCTTTTTTACTTTTTATGTATGTCTAACATAACTGCGTTACTTTATTTGAACAATTCACAGTCATATTGAAAAGGTGTGCGGGAAGTACAGAAACAAATATCATGCATGTAGCATTTCGGCACGGCAAGTAAGCATTGAAATAAATCCCTCAAGGTCACACAGGTGCTTTTACATTTGGAATAAAGTGCGTTTAACCTGGCTTGGCCTGCTCTGAGACGCAAACACATCAAAAAACTGTTCAAGAACTTAAACCTCGGGCATGGCTGGGTAAAGATGTGCAAGTAAAAAAGAAAGCCTTTGAATAAATCACTTTGGCTGCTTTACTACCTCTAAGTTTCAGGTTATTAAATGATAATTCAAGCTTCCTGGTAATATCATAACTTTCACAAGTGACACTGCTTTTGCACGTTACAAGCCATGTCATCACTGCACATGCGCACTCACACAACACACACCCTTCCCGCATTAAGCTGTCTGTCTGCCTCCTCTAATGACTAAAATAACCCCCTCGGCTCTCTGTTCTCCTTTTCAGGAACACCCTGTTCCCCTGAGCCACGGTGTGTTTTACTTGTTTTATTTTTGTGCGTGTTTGTGTGTATGTGAGTAGTTAGGGATGAAAGCAGGACATGAACAAAAAAGGTGTGCATGTGGGTTACCGCTCTACAGCGTCTGTCGGCTTTTGAGTAGAGCATGTAAACAGACCTCAAGTATCAATATTCCTAAACCAGCGCACACACTTACCGGGGAAGGTTGTCGGGATTATGTGACATGGCTGGCATGGCAAGTATGGAGTCCTTTACCCCTTCCTCTTTAAACTCACACACATGCACACACACACACTCACACGTGCACAGCTGTATCCCTTGGCGACAGAACACACCAAACTATTCGGACATGCAGACTGGTAGACGGACAGAAAGTCAGATCATTTTCAACACTCAGGATTGGAATTCTGCAGGGTCATTTGCTGCTTTAAATATATAAACGGTCAAGTTGACCATCTAACATCTGTACTAATTGCAAAAAACCACACAAGATTCAGTAACATCACACAGGGGTTGTGTTTGCACACCAGTGTATAAGGTTACTAGAAATTAAATAGAAAAGATTCCCATTTCTATTCACTTATAACATGCTGTGTGAATGCAGGGCTCCACAATCAGTATTTTGACATTATAATATAGCAGCACATTGGTGCACAGAGACAGACACACACAGACACATGTTGAATTACCTTTTTTAGAGGAAAAATAGTTCCCAACGGGGTGAATACACTCTGCTTATGCTGCCGACTACATGTCTTGATGCTGGAGAAAGGGGATTGCAATCTGCAGGGGAGGTCAGGGACGGCGGAGAGTGATGAAGAAAGGCGATGGAGGTGGAATGAAGATGATACAAACAAAACAGACAAAAAGAAAGAAAGAAAGGGTGGTTGGTTATCAAATGTAACAGTGCAAAATGGATGAATGGAATGAATAGCTTGAACACAAAATATAACGATGTGTAGAGTGGGGAAGTACAACAGAGGAGGCAGTGAAGTGTTCAATGGGGGCAGCAGCAGGTGTGCAACACACACTGAAGAACTTTGAGAATAGGAGTTTCCACAGCGGAAACGAAGGGAGCAACAGACCATGGTTAGACCTTAGTACGAACTCACTAGATGGTCGAAATAGAAGATACTCTCAAAAAGGAAAAAAGCTTATTCTTTAGATGGAGACAGCTTTGACTGTTGCAATTCTTTAACATCATGGTGTCAATTTTGTGGGCAAGTGTTAAAGCATTCTATGTGGTTTCTATATGTTTTTACACCTTCATTTGTCGGACAACGAGTACCCTCAAGTAATACATTACAAAGAATGACTCTTCTTGTTAGTAGCATGGTTGAGGTAAAGAGTCGGATGTATAGCAGCTGCTGTGCAATGACTGGTGTCCTTAGATTTCTGGTAAAACGTGTGAGTAATTGACAGGCATAAAGAGTCCACAGAGTAACATTTCTACACAGTCATTAACTTTCTGAAGGTCATCAGGATACATCACCATACCTTATCAACAATGTGTGTGAATCACTATGCCTGTTACATTGTAAACACTATCTAAAAATAGCTGACCAAGATAGACCCTTGCCCAGTGTGAATGTGTCCACTCTGCTTTCCTCAGGTCACTTTGCTCCACAGATCAGAGAAGAGAGCGATGTGAAATCAGTGCGGAAAGCAAAACAAAACATTGTCAGCACTAAAACACTTAGCCATATCCAATCAAAGTACAACACAATGAGATTGCAGGAAAGACAATAGACCTGCATCATCAATAATGACCACAATGCATCACTTCCCCTTTGTGTCCATACGTTTTCACAACTCCTAGTTTTGTCAGTGATGAAGAAACTTCCTCTGCAGGAAACCCAAGGAAAGAACCTAGCTGTTTCCCTTACATCATTTTCTTTAAATGCAAATTCATTGCTTTTTCATTCATCGATCATACAATACGTGAATAATTAAAAGTAAATGTTAAAGTACGCGAGGTTAACAGATCATAAGATGTAATCACATTCGGTCATCCTGTTTTGCCAGGTGTAGTGCTAATTCTGTCCTAAGGTAGCGGCACTCCAAACATCTCTCAACAATCTAACCTCAGTTTACATTTTCTATTCCTTAAATAGATGCATTATGTCCTACAACATGTGAACATTGGAGAACTGTTGTATTTCATGTCTTCACTTTTATTGTCTCCCCTCCAGACCGGCACACAATCAGTACCATCACTCTGACATTAGGCCTCCACTTAGCTGCGCATAATAAACAATTATCACATTGCTAAACAATGCAATGATGACTCGAGATCTCTGGATCCTATTTCTGTTTTTGAAAGGTCAAAACGCAACACTGTCAAAATCAATTCAAACAATACTGCGTCTGTTGCTGCTACTGCATTAGTTTGTGATTAAAAGGTACTACATGTTACTAAAACACATTATGCCCAGACATGTTTACTTTAATTTCTGATCTAACAAGTCGGTCTGAATTGAGCAGTGAGAAACACTCATACTTATACATAAAGTATAAAGAGACAGTATAAACAAAGATCCTTACCAGCAACTCTCCAACTATCCCAAAGACAACATAGTGTACCCAAGCGAGATCGGCTCCTCCACGTGTTAATACACACACTCTCTGACAAGGACACAGTTGTTTGCTGGCAGGGCTGAGTAACGAGAGCACTCAAATGCCGTTTCACTGGTTGTGAGGACACTCCTCCCTCCACGGGCAGAGCTGCAGTAAGCTTGGTGACAGACACTATTAGTCACCTTCCTTCCCTTCCTATAACCACCAGCTCAGCTTCCTCCTCCTCCTCCTCCTCCTCCTCCTCCTCCTCCTCCTCCTCCTCCTCCTCCTCCTCCTCCTCCTCCTCTAAATTAGCCTGAATGCCATGGTCTGGGGAAACAACAACAGGAGCCCTGTGTCCAGTGAACTCATCTCTCTCCTTTTACCCTCTTTCGTTTTAATGTGGAACTCCTCCTTCAGTCCAGTTCCCTTCTTAAAGCAGTGACCACAATTTAAATACAGGAACACACATGCATGCATAACCACCAATAGATAGGGGCAATTCCTGCATTTTTTTGCTAGGTCATTGTGCACGTGTTATCCTAAACGTTACGGCAGTGAATCAACATATTTACTTCTTTAAGTGCACACCCACACAGTCTGTCACTCAACCTTTCAACACACGCAACGCAAATACAAACCTGCATGCGTAGATGGTTATGTTATGAGACTCAACAGATAACCAAGTCTTCATACAATCCTAAGAACAGGAAATGGCTATTTATTATCTTCCATATTCAATGTAAATATTGTTATGTTTACTTCAATTTATTTTTGATCACCGTTTCATTTTGATGTATGTATGTTAATGTGAAAGGCACATTCCTCGTATGTGTTGCCTTGACAATTGACCGGTTTCTGATTCTGATCTGTATCTGTTCAGTATTAGTTGTAACACTCTTATGCCAAATCGTAATAAAAAGAGAGGTTTCGCACTAAGATATTTGTTATCGGATACTGAAAACCACGGTCCCTGGATTGGAGATTATTCAGCGGGCGTTTAAAATCACAGCATAAATAAAATGACTAACAGAAACAGATTTTAGTGAATTTCAAAAGTCACCGATTAGTTTCAACAAGGTGCAAGTGATTACATACGAGATTTAACTTTGGAACAATTTAGATGTTACAATGCAGTGTAGGTCACATTTAGAACTTAGTTTTACTTTAAGTATAATATTATATTAATAATAGAATATTTGTACAACTGTTATGAATCCAAGCTGTTCTAACATTCAAACAAAAAGTGACATCTTTATGCAGGTAACTACCGATTTCTAAGTGTGTTATATCCATCTGATGGTGTCTCTGAATCATTTTATAGTCACTGATGACAAGTTTTTACTCCTATATAAATTGTCATTTGCATCTAAAGTGGAGCTTCAGTAATGTGCGTTTACTTCTCAGAGATTTCCAGAGATTTCCTTTTGACCGGGTACTTGTGAGTTGATTGAAGTAAATCTTTCTCTGTGCTCACATCATTGACAGCATGAATCACTTCTCCCTATGATCTGCTCCATGCTTGTGCATCTATTTCTTATATAAGCACAGGCACAAACTCATACAAACACAGGTCAACATTCAACATACAATAAAGGTTTCAGAAGAGAAAAACACCCAGCAATTTCACAGGTTTCCTTATCATGTGTCATAATGCAAAAGCACACTGACTTCTACTGTTGGGCCAAACACTGTAAAACTGCAAAGCCATCGCCACTACGTCACAGTTGGCTAACTAAACCAGAACAAGGTGCCCAGCTAAAAAAAATGTACTTGCAAATCAATCTGCCTCGGGTTGGGTTGGCACACATGAAGGCCAAATGCAGAGCGTATGTGCAGCTGCTTGTTAGATGGATCGTTCGTGTGCAATCACTTAATAAAACTCTTCCATCACTATATCTAACCCAAGTATAAGATCCCTTCTAATTAGTTCCCTACCATCTAAACTCCCCTACACCATCCTGGATCTCTGAATGCAGGAACACAAACACTGGTATCAAAGTGCCACTCAGCTGGTTGTGCCTATCACAACAGAGGAGAACACTGACCAGCATGGTTCAGCAGCACCCGGCTCACAAGCTTTCCTTGTTTATACACAAAGCATTCAGAAGCGGGCCAGCTCCAGTTCTCATAGTGGCCGCAGTGTATTTACGGTGTTATTTTGGTCCAGGGGTAGGACTCCCCCCGGGCCCTCGTCTTATTGGTTGAAAAAGATGCGTTCCTGTGGCGTCAGGCCAATTATAAGGCATATGTGTAGGAGGGGAGATCATCGACCAAGACAGCCTTGTACTCTTTTGACAATGGCTTACCAAGACTCAAACACACACATACGTCCACAATCCACATGCACATTGCACACACACACACACTTCACCCAACACCCTCTTCAACTTGTCTGTAGGACACGTTTTCCTCAATTGACTCCCTATGGCTGCAAAGAGGTTGCACACAAACATAGACAGTTGTTGGGCGACTGTGATGATATGACTTAGTGAGGTTTAATCCAGCTGTGCTAAGGACAAACAGCAGCGTCGATATACCAAACACCTACAGTAAGAGTTCCTAAAGTTGCAGGAAAATTGTTCTACAATTTATATTATATTATACAGTATGTTTACCAAAAATGTTGTCTGTATAATAATTATACATATTGCAAATCATTTTATACACATTATCCTCTATATCAAACATATATATGTGCACCTTTTTAAAAGTTATTTAAGCTAAATCAACCCTTGGCCGTAAAATGACTATTAAACTTTCCTAAGTGCATCATGATATGACCTTAGGTGACCTCAAGTTGTGTGCTTGAGAATAAAGCCTGCTTCTGATTACATCAATCATAAACAAATACATTAACCTAAATATATAAACCATTTTTACATAAATCAAAATAAATATGTTATTTTTTCAAATGAGTTGGATCTTCTCATTGCATATGTTTTTATTAAACTTTGCATATATGTGTAGTTGATTAAACAAAACAAAAACACAAAAGTATCAAAAGGCTGCTGTGGCCGGATGCTTCAATCATAATGCACTGAGCCATTCGGTGTTTCTTTTTAGATAACATTAGTTCTATGTCATTAATACTGAGTAAACAAATGTGAGAATATATGTGTGTTTGCGTGCAATAGAGAGAAAGTAGAGCAATAACCAGCCAACCAGAAGTACAGCATTTCTGTTTTTGCATGAGTGAGAGTCGCCATGTGTGAAACGGAATGAAAGGCATTCGGGAGATAAGGTACACATCCACACAAAAATGTATTTCACTACGGCCGCCACACACCATAACCTGTTCTTAACTAAGCACACTCCTCGTCCCTCTTTCTGTCTCTGTCCTGTTTTCATTCTCAACTGGTAGGCAAGTTGAAAACTAATTACCATCAGTATGAAGAATGCGAATGTCTTTTAGCCCTTCAGACCTTTGAGTAGAAGCAAGTGAGAAAGAACTGCGCAGAGAGCGAGAGAGAGAGCGAGAGAGAGAGAGAGGAAATAAACAAGAAAACAAGAAAACAAAACAAAACAAGAAAACATGGCTGCCAAAAGAGGAGCGATCATGCCAACAATGTGTAGGAACTCACACAATGCCCAACTTTTTAACCTGTACGGAAACAATTCTTCCCAAAACTCAAACATAAGCATCCTCAATTATTTAAAAATGAAAAACTAAAACTACTTCTCGGGGAACATAAAGAGAGCTGCATTGTGGCAGGACAGTTTGTCTCTGCCTGCCACAGTATGAGGGAACCGGAATGAGCAGATACACCAGGTCTCACATCTTATATATCTTAAGTATATATATCATATTCTATTTTATATTAATGTATTATATGAATGAAATTAATCTGCATTCCTTGTTCTTTGAAGTTTGTTTATAACTGTTTATTTGTGTATAGATGTTACAACTATACAGAGCTTTGGCAATACTGTATGTAAATATGGTCATGCTAATAAAGCTATTGAATTGAATTGAGAGAGAGGGAGGCAAGAAGGTAAGAAACAATTGAAAACACGTGAAGCAAGAGTTCGAGGAGAGGTCAAGTGGACGTGTATCAATAAGATAAGTTTACAGGATACCTTCCTCTGTGATGTGTGTGTCTTTTTGTGTGATTGTGTGTCAGATCAGCATCCATTACTTGTCCTCTGACCAAATATGGGGCCATTTTTTGATTAAGCAGCGCAGACAAAGGAATGCTGTGTCTCTATACACAGACACACACATACAACCTTATACAGTAGATCACTACATTTCCTCCGAGAGGATTCTTCCACGGACTACAGCTAACACTAACAGAGAGGAGGAAGAGATTATCCAATAAATATGTCAATAGACTCGGGCAGGGGACAGTGCTGCTACTGAAGTTGCTTTGCATTTCAGCCCTTTAAAAATAAAGACGGCGCCAGCTATGGATTTTAGAAGGAGCATCCATTAAGTTCCTCAGCTATGCAGTTATATCACACCGGTTTATATAAGAGATCTCCACTAAGACCGCTTGAATCCTGAACTTATAATGTTACGATTGATCAATTAGTCACCTCTGGAAATAACTTATCTGAGCAAGATCACCAAATGAGTCATGCCACTTAATTCAAGAAGTATTACAACAGCACTAGTTGATTTTGAAAGTGCAAAAGTTCCTCTTTTTATACACAAAGACTTTATTGAAATGAATACCTGTTTAAATCACATGAATTCAAAGTAGAAAACAATATGGATTCTGGATTATTGACTAGATCCTGGGACGCTGCAGAGGGACCCTCAAATATGTCCTATTTCATCTTAAAACAAAAACAAGTGACAGAAATGTGATTCTTAAAAATAAGAATAATCTACAAGCTTTGGAGATATTGTGAAAGGTTGACAAATTGAAAATCCTGGCAGCTCAGTTAAGGCACAAAAATATGCATATTTCTAAATTCACCAGTGTGAACTAAAGGTAGAGGCATGTCGAGAGACTGGATTCAAGAGAGTAAATATTGTAGTCAGACTTAAAAAGGCCACAGCGAAGGTCTGATCTCCAGTTACCTTCAGCAAACAAACAGCTTCAGGATTAACTACATCCTGTAACATTAAGGGAACTTGGTGGTATAAGGCTTATGAGTCATAGGAAGGAGCCAACATTTTAAGAATCTTGTAAATGAATATTTAATTGCAAAATCAAAGACAAGTTTCATCAGCATAAATGGAAGAAAACACTGTCCTTTTGAATTATCATCAGGAAACACTTGTGACCTTCAATATGCCCAAGCTAGCTACTAGCAATGTGAAGTAGAACAATGGTCCATCTTAAAGGTAGGGTAGGTAATTCACTTCAGATACACTTTGTATTATATTCCATGGAATGCTCTTAACATCCCGATAGCAATGAATACATGAAATGCTTTGACAATAAATACAAAAAAAAAACATACAAAAATGTCATCTGTGGAAGCCGTAGCGATGTAAAAAGCACGACCAATTATCTGAGCCGGCCTGGCTAAAGTAACTGGCCTACCTGCCTGTCAGCCTTCCATCTGTGCACAAATTTATCTCGTGCCCCCATTGGTCATGTGCACGTTCGTGTGTGTTGGAGGAGGGGCTCTGTAAGGAAGTCTGAAGGAAGGGGCAGATTTTTTTCGGCTGCATACTTTCAAATTCCAGCGCACTCAAGCTGGTTTCTCCATTCTTACCTACCCTTTAACTGAATAGCTTGATGTTATAACAGGTACAAAACAAGTCTGAATATGCAACCAAAGACATCACATAGTCATGACATGAGTCATCAGTGGGTTTCTTTTAAATATCAACATATTAAACCAGACGAGATGTATCAATACTGAAATGTAATGTTGAAACAACCTTTCTGTTTTTATTCCCATTAGTCTACAACCACTGGAAAGAATACTAGGAATAAGCATAATGGGAAACCTGTTTGAGGAGCCCAGGGGGCATATTATTGAGGGAGCGCAGAGTTCATACAAGAGTGAGAGGCAGTGTTCAGTCGAACAACAGCAATGCCGACTGTTGAAAATACAAATCCTGTGGTTTGGGCGGTATTAAAAGCAGACAAAGAAATCAATCTTAAAATCTTCAACGCTGTATTGAGCCTTGAAAACACATTTTCCTGAAGCAAATCAGAATTATCTTAGGATATTCCACAAACCACAGGAACACTATCTTAAAAAGATGTGAAACTGCAAGTGAAGAGTGAGATTATTATATATATTATATTTGGTTTATATATGCTTATTTCGAAGAAAATCTTTTAAAAGGCAATTACAATACAATTTGAAAGCTTTGTTACACTATAGTCATACTTTCAACTTTAAGTGTGTTAATGTGGGAACAGTCGGGTCTTAAAAACATAGCTGAGATGATGAACATCTTTATACAGAGATAGCTATGAAATCACTGTGGGCCCCTGTTAGAGCTAAAGTTCCACAAAGCTACAACTGCCCACTGCGAGCTTCACCCCTGCAGTTCACACTAACAAGCAAATTGTCCAGCTGCACACAACAGGCCAGCTGCAGTTTGTTCACACAGATGCAGCAGACGCCATTCTTCAACAGAAAAGCGAGACTGCGTAAGACCCTCACTACTGTCTGTCAGTCAAAAGAGGATATGAAACAGTGGAGTGGAGATAAGATGAGGAAGTGGAGTCACACACTCAGCAGATGCCCCACCCACGCTCACATCTGATAAATCATGGGTCATGTTGTCATAATAACACATGCTAATTGTCCATCCTGTGGTTCAAAAGGTCTGAGCTTAAAAACGTATTCACTTTCAGTAATTCCTTAGGTCTTTTTTATTTTTCAGAGAAAACCAAAACACCATAAAGACACTTCCCCTATTCTTCTTTTCCTGCTCCAGACACAAAGTGGTGAAAACATTGTCCGGGTCACGGGAGATCTGTCCATAGGGCGTATGGAGGAAGCTGCATTTACACACACACCTGATGCTATATCCATTGCGCCTCCTCAGTGCGCCTGTGTGTGTCCCACTGCCTTTGTTTACCTGAAGAGAATGAAACCCATCTCCAACACTTTCAAGCGGGCTGAGTCCAATGAAGCTGAAAATATAACACGGACACAAGCACACTTTTCCATACACACAGGATGTAAAGCTTGTGCTTACGTGTGCATTTGTGGGACAAGATTGTTCACCTTCAAACACAGAAAGGTTACACAAGCTATGGAAAAGTTATGCACAAATCCAACCAGTAGTTTGGTTACGGCCCGTCCACACAGTGGCGTGCGTTGTCGCTTGCCGGCGGGCATGTCTGAAGCTAGACCAACAACCAATCACCTGAATCTCCCGCCCCGGACACACAAGCAGCAGTTTGATTGGCTAGAGCTTGGACTGGCATATGATTCGATTGGCTGACGCTTCCGTTGAAGCTTCAAAAGTTGAACATTGCTCAACTTTTACGCTTCGCTCCCACAATGCAGTTCGGCGAAGCGTGACGTCGCCCCATTCAAAGTGAATGGGCTGAAGCGTTGAAGCTTTAACGCACGCCGCTGTGTGGACGGGCCGTTATTCCAATATTTTAGATGGACAAAACGGTCCCCTCTGCGGACGGTTGTATTGCTTGAAACTGGACTCTCTTTTCCTTGCTTGTAATCTGAGCAGGTTGCTACTGTTCTTTTGGAGAGAGTGTGATTAGTCTGCCAGGCATCACTGCTGCTCAACATAGTGGCTGGTCACCTCTGACCTTGCTAACAATGACCTCACCGCTCAGTGTGTTAACTAACCCCTGACCCTTCGTACTTTGTGTGCACTCAATAACCCTAACGACTCCTCTATATGCATGTGTCCCATTTTCCCCTGTTTCTATTCTGTTCACATGCTTGTGTTGGCAAAGAGGGAGAGAGTGAGCAGGTAAATGTCTCAACAGCTACACAGACACCCTGCTTTATCATTTGTTCTCAACACAACTGGTTTTGACGTCCAACGTTTGTTTTATAAAGATGTTCTGATACTGTGTTGCAGGCAGCTTTTATTGTAAGTTATCTTCTGTGATCTTTTTAACAAGATTTTAGTTTAGAGGCATTCTTAAGAATATTATATAATTACCCCAAGAGGCACATGATAGAATAACGAGGATATAGTTAACTTGTTAATTGTTTTATTGATATGAAGCAGCACTACATTAGTGTCACAATAGAGTAGATTTATCTTTTTTACACAACGGAAATGTTTTCATTCATTCATGGATTCGCTGAAACGAGGAGAGGCTGCTAAAGGAGGTGAAAAGGAGAGACAGAGACAACCAAACAAAGATAGCTTGAGAAAGTTATTTTATCTGTCCAGGAGAACGATAATTCCAGTTTAAACCATGGGACTACATAACTGCTGAACTTCATTTTTATGTGGAACAAAATACACTCCGGTACTATGGCTTTAACTCACACCAACAACTCATTCACTCAGTGTCTGTGTGTGTTTATATTCATGAATGTTAATATGCATTTACTGTGGTTGCCTGAGCCAAATAAACTACTCTCATGCATCAAAAAACACATTATTTCCTGAGACCTGCAGCTGAACATGCCCCCATGCAGGGGCGCCGTATGGGGGTGAAAAGTTAGGACGATTCTAAGGGCCCGTGACTGACAGGGGCCCAAACTATTTTAGAACATTAAGAAAAAAAAATGTAAGTAACCAATTTGATATCTTTTCATGGGGCCCAAAATCCCTGGCGGCGCCCCTGACCCCATGCATGTGGATACCCATCTGTGTCTCCGTTACAGTGAACAACAAAGTGCTGGAAGTTCTTGTTTCCTTCAGTGTCACTATCTGTTTTGCTTTTATATCGAAACACATTAAGGAAAATGCACATGCCACCAATAAACTATATTTGTGAGTGTGGTTGACCTCAGTGATCCAGCGCAACTTCCCTGAAACACTTATTTTCCTAGAATCACCTGAAAGCAGAATTTAAAGGAACACCTTACTGTACCTAACAGGCATATTTCTACTAAGTCATTAAAAGGATTATTAATTGCTGATTGTTTGATTCGTGCCCTTTTTTTAAATGGTTATTGTGTGGTTTTCCATGGCTTCAGTTCCTTCAAAGCCCTATTTAACAATCTATGTCATAAATAATCATATACATAGTTTAATGGGATTGCTGTGCTCGAGATGTTCTATTTTGGGTATCTCACTTTATGAGCTGTCATCATAGCATCTCCTAACACAACATGGTCTCTAGATTAGCGCTCTCGCTAAAAGCTAAAGGGACATTTCTTAAGAAGTAAAAACAAAAGTACTCAAGTCATGAATATAAGTAGAAACTTAACAGTTAGAAACTATATTCAGACCTATTGAGGCTGTTCTGCTCTGACCATGATTTGGTTCCGTTAAGAGCTTAAGATGATCACAGAGGCCGATCGGAGAGGTCAGGGTGAAGTGTCAAACACTTGGTTGGTATGATTTAGATGGTACACATATCTAGAGCAGTGGTCCTTTTAAAGCCCAAGATCCCCGACCTTGGCCTTGGTGAAAGGCGATATCTACCTATTGCAGAATTGAGTGAAAAAGACGGCCCAGACAGTGCTTCCAATTACAGGCCTTTTATGCATCTGAATTACATCAAATCATTTGGTGCAACTTCCAATTTGATTAAACCAAGAACACAACATAACTAACATGTCAAAAAGGATAAATATATATATTTATATCATACCTATCATTTTAAGTTTCACATTCCTTCATTACAATCCTAAATATAAATGTATGTAGCTTATTTTCCATTTGTTAGAGTGAATGTATATTATTTTGTTGACAGCAACAACAACAAAGAAAAAAACACCATCTTGCAGTGAGCAGATAACATAAAGTGCCATTTTAACCAGGGACGTGCACAGGTACGGACTAATGTTGCCCGGGCTATGGCCCGTTTGGCCTTTTTGGCTGACCTGCCCCTCTGGAGAGAGCGAGAGTTTGTTTTTCTTTTTTCTGTTGTGGCCGAATCAACATGATAAGCCCACAATTAGTATTGTAGCGTCTCGCTGCGGGAAACACACTTTGTCAGCGCTGTCATCTGCCGATGCGTTAAGACCACCTCAGTGTCGGATTTTGGAAACTTGATTTTGAGTTGTCTCATGGGCATGGCAGTTAGGGTATAAGGGACAAACCAGGGGACTTTGTAGGATTTCTGCCATGTCTCTACTTTAGTTTGACCTTCGCTGTTATTAAGTTATGGAATACTAAATAAATAAGTAATTAGATACCTTACCGTTACAACGCTCATAAAGAATGTTAAGAATAATGCGTATTGAACTGGACTGCACAGCAGTTACAATGGTCTGGCAAACTACATTAGAACAGAATTGTCCCCATTTTGTCTTTAATAGTTAGCCTACTAACATTAGATATTTTAATGATATGGACCGCAAAACAAAAAATGTCCCTGGTCGCCCTAGCTTATTTTGTTATGAGATGATAATGTGAATTACTCTTCAAATTAGTTAATGTAAAAATCGTTTGGTTTCTTTTACATCAAAAACAAGTTAACATTTTCAAAAAGGTCTTGTGTTTTTTTCCGGGGGGAGGCCCTTTTTCCAGTTTAGAGCAATTGCCCCTCCAAATGTCTGTGCACGTCCCTGATTTTAACTGTGAGGCTTATCCACTGAAGCTGCATGCAGGTGCAACATTTAACACCTGCAAACGGGGTGGTGGATGATAGGCTTACATCTAAAAACGTTATTAAAATAAAAAACATTATTTTTGAACTTTTATTTTTTTTGTTACTCTTGTTTTTTTAACGGTGCGCGTTCTACCCGCATCACACTGGTTGTTGACCACTGAGACAGGCAATCGGACCTACAGACTTCCGACAGACGATGGAGGGGTTCAAGTTAGACCGTGGTAAATCTTCATATTTATATTTATCATGGGAGGTCATTATATATTGTAAGCGAGGGAAAAACACATAATATTGAGTTGGATTAATACACGTCACACTTTAATGCAGCAACTTTTGCTGAAATGGTTTGTCCATATTCTACAATAAAACGAGTAAGGTTCCTTTTAAAATAACAGCTAAACTCCCGGTATATGTAATGTAAAACATTAAAACTGGAATAAAACTTTGACATTGCATTACTGGAAAGCATCAGGCTAAATACATAATTCACTCTGCATGCAGGCACACTACAAATAAACACACAGTATGTAAATTATGCTGCAGAGGGGATGAAGGGAGCATAAATAGTCAGTGCTGCCTCCATTATTTTTATGTTTGCACCATGCAGGACTTTAAAGCAAATCACTTGAATACGCAGCAGAGTATGTCTGTACAGTTTACAGTCACAGCTTATACATAGAATCATACCCCGGGGCTGAGGTGTTGTTACTGATACCGGCTGGCCACTGCTTATAAATGGCAAGAGCTTTCTACTGATGACAGTATAAAGGGGAAAGTGGTGCATTAGTGTCTAACCTAGTGGGTCCAAAAGTGGTAGCAGTGTCCTCTTCCAAAAAGGCTAACAGCTAAATGTGAATGTGTGCTATTCTCATACTATTATGTGAGTTACTTTGTGCAATTCTTCATTTTTTTGTATTTTAAATAAACTTTTGAATGTCCAACAATTATTCAATTTGGATTCATAATAACATAACCATGACCTGTAAGCAAAGACTTGACGAATGATGCACTTTGATTTGTGATGCTCTGTTAAGTTTAAGGACAGTAGCTGTCAGCATGTTGCTAGCGTTACACGTCTAGTCTACAAAGCCTGAAGTGTTGTTTAACTATTTGTGTGATGATTTAGCAGAAAGACAGTGATGCCTTCAATTGCCTAAGGACTTACATTAGATCATTTTCATTTTAAACTAAATTATTCTCGATAGGCTATCGCTCTATTTTGCATTTCAATCTGGAAATACGCAATTTGAATTAATGCTCGCCGGGGTTTCTAGAGTTAGTAGTGTATTTGCAGAAGCTATTTTTCAGTTGTGGTGGTAAAATATCACTTACCAGCTCTGAAGGTCAGACAGACCGAAGTAAAGAAGTCAGGTTCACCAAAAGTGCGTGCCCACTTCTCTCATGCGCTCTGACAATACCGAACCCGGCCGCGACTATCGGGAGAGAAACACGTGTTAAAGAGGACAAGAAGCTCCTAAGAGTTTCAAGTTTCTATGTATTTCCACTGACTGCTACGGCGTGTACCACCCACCACCACTGGCACTTCGGAGGCTAATTTGTTTTCGTTTTGTCCGTCGAGATGTTGTCATAACTCAAAGCGTCTGCGGTCACCTGTGCCACCACCAATGGCAAAGCGCAGACGGGATTGTGGGAAATGTAGTTTTTCCTCATATCTTCGACAGTGGTATTTCGAGGCGATGACGTTGTGCCTGTTGACTGCAGAGTTTTATGAGGTCCTCTAACTTTAGCTGGAGTTCCAAGAACAACTCGGACGGAGACAACTTTATTGTTTTTAAACCGCCTGCAATTGAGACGCTTCTTTCAGTGATATTGTTTCATATTTATGACGCATTTTAGTTTAATTCCCGTTTCAGTGTGATGTGTCAGTGTTAGGATGCAGGGATGTGATGGAAACCATTTAAAATACATTAGTATCTCTTCAAATTCTTAAGTGTTCAACAATTTAGTGGAAACTGTCTTATTGACAGTATCTTTGTTTATTTGAGGCTAATTTGTTTATTATGTTAAACCTCTTAATAGGTCCCATATTCTGTTGATCCATGTCCAACTCCAAAACTCACATTTCTGTCTGTTTTATATATCCAGCATGTTGACAGGAGGCATGAGTTTATTTGTGGAGTTGTAAATACCATCTTGACGTCCCACAGCTGTAGTTCAGGAAATGTGCAGTCCAGGTTTCTGTATAAAGTGCTGTTTTGTTTCTGAAGGAAATATAGCATGTTACAGTGCAAGTACAATAATATTCTTAGAGCAATGTGAAGGAGAGCCTTATTTCATTCAGTTAATGTTAGAGCACACCGGTAGTACCCAATAGGACAACAAGAGGGAAGCAGATTCTAAAAAGAAATTGAATGTTTAGTTAATCAACATTTCCTAAAACATATGACTGAATGCATTTTGAATGGGCAGTTTGAGTTTTTATTTCAGTGTAGTTTATTTATCAATGCAACTCATGATAAAACAAACAACTGCTGCTAATCAGAACATTCAGCTATCTTGATTTTGTTTCCATCAGTGTGAAATGTTTGTGGTTAATTTTATATGTTTTCATGCACAAATAGATGCAAATCAATCCAGGTTAAATAGCTTCCACTATGCCTGATCCATGGATAGATGAATATAAAGGATAGCTCTCTCCCAATACAATTCAAGAATGTGATTGGTATGATTCAACTCGCATACAAGACTCATAAGACAGACCACTTCAAACTATTTGAGAACGTGATTCTACAAGAGACAGTACATGGCTCATAGTCAGCAAGATATTTTACAAGCCAAAAAACACAAGAAATCAAACATTGCCCAGATCAGGAGATAAGTAGATGACGACATCAGAGGTAAATCATCTCTTTGTCCCCTTGTGTGAAATGCAGTGTCATTAATATTTACATAATACTAAGTGTGGCTGCCTTTAATTACATACATCAACAAAACACATGATCTTAAAAGAATACAACTTTCTTGCTGCAACTTTGCCAAAATGCAAAATAAAGATGTTGTAAGCATAACAAAAGGGAGGGCAGAACAAATGTTTGAACCCATTCATTCACTTGTTAAAAATAAAACTTGTGTGACACATGTAGATTCAATATGCAACATGTTCTCGAATGTAAAATAACACCAGATTTTGAGTTTTTGAATGCAACCGGGAGCTCAAATGTACATGTTCCTCTGGCATATCTGTAGGGCTGGGCAATAAATCAATATGTATCATCTATCAAATACCACTGTGATCATGTCACAGTTAATTTTGAGATAACAATGCAAAGCAATTTGACGAATGAGAAACTACTACTAATCTTTTGTAATTGTTCTTTATAAATTGTCGAGAGTACTGCCAATGTTCCTCTGTGGAGGTGGCAGATTTGTTTTGTATGCATAACAAGCCCTAATATTATTAAGAGTAATGTTCACAGTGGACAATTCTGCAGGACATGATTTACATCTGGGATAAATGATGATGTTTAAATAACACTAAACGCTGGGTGTGGAGGTTGCCGTGGTGGATAGGCATGTAACAACGTTTGATTTCGAAAATGGGAGTGGGGTTTCCATCCCATCTATGGCCATCAAATGTTGACTTTCTTTAACAACAATTTTATCGATTAAAAAATGTTGATGATGGAAATGTTGATGGGGATAGTAAATTCCAAAAGAGGTAAATAAACCTAATCCCTGGTTCAGCAGTCAGGCTGAGATATCTGAAGACTTCTCATTGAATTGACGTCCTGCCAGAAGGGCATGGCTCCTATATAAAGGCTGAGGAGGGGTACTGTGGGTGCCACCACTCCATGATCTTTACACTCTGTACGGGATCCAACACCACCTGGGTGCCGCCTTGATCCCCCCTCTTCTTCCCCCACCGGAGCGGAGAGTCCTGGAACAGCAGGCGGACACGGTGGTGGCGCATGTCTGTGCTAACGTTGATTGTGAACTACAAGAAGAGAAACAAACAAGTTTGGATTTGAAGAGGAGATAAGAATACCTGGTACACCAGCCATTATCCAAAACGGTATTATATCCTTTGTGCGGAAGATAATATAGGCCAAAGCAGATTAATTTGGCAAAAATAAAAATACAGTTGAAAGCATAACATGACAAATAGGGGAAGATATTCTGAATGTTTTGAAGGAGATTTACCCATGTCTGTCTGTCTTTATCCATTCTGATCTTTTATGTGGCCTCAATAAACCGATAAACTCTGATAGTCTCAGTCATAAACATTATGTCCTAATCCTTAGGCCTCATACATTTTTTTTTAAAAATCATATTTGAGTTACTCACGAGGGATAGCGACATGCCCATGACCACAGGGGTGAAGATGAAGTTGAGGGTGGTGACCTGAAGCATGTAGCAGTCAGAGTCTGGGTTCAGGTGGACATCTTCGTATTGTCTTGGCAGACACAAGGACTTGGCACAACCATTCTTACTGTGTCCCTGCTGCGAGGGAGATGATCACAGAAAGACACGAAAATAAACATGACAGCAGAAACAACGACTGACTATGTAAAAGGTTATCAAAACAAAAAGAAGTTAATTTGGTTTTTGAAATGTTTTTCTTACATGCTTAAGAAACTTGAAGTTGAACTCCCATAATGCCTCGGGCCGGGTCCCTGAAACCTTTCTGACCCAGGACAGTAAACACTGCAACAGGGAACATTAAGCATATAAGATCAACATTTGCACAGTGAGAGGAATAAAAATGAAATATCGAGACATAATGTATACATATAAATAATTTAGGTTCTATAATACCTGGCTTTAGCCTAAGGCCCCGGCCACACAAGGACGATAACGGTCGTATCTGCTACAGTTCACTATCAGATAGATAGACGATAGCGATAACGGGTCCCAAGGTGGTTAGATCTGCAAAGAAAACGCTCTGGGGGGGCAAACGGCTCCGTGTTTACGCCAATACGATCATTTCCTTGAAAATGTTGAAGCAATAGCCCCGCCTCTCCTGCTCAGAGATCAGCTGCTGGGCTGTCAGAAGAGGGGGAGGAAAAGAGAGGCTCCGTTTTTTTAATTCTTATATTATTATTATAATATGGAGTCGTTATCTAGACCCTCCAGAAAAACGCGGGAAAAAAATCCTTGATTATGCGATTAAACATGCAGGGTTTTTATGTAATTTTATGCGGTGAAATTGCGGAAAGTTGCGAAATATGCTAAATATGTTTTGGGAAATATTGGGCTGTCTTATTTATTCTCTCTCACACACAACCTGCCACTAACGTTAAACCCCTTTACTATTCAATTAAACACATTCAATGTTTATTTATTGTAAAAGCAATTGGGCTATTTTAATCACACACACACACACACACTTCTCCGCCTCATTCTGTTTTCATTTACTCGTTCGTTATCTGACCAGCTTCAATCTTGTAGGCTTCTCACCTCGTTTCTTGTTGCCCTCGAAAGGGTTTTGGAGGTCGATGCCTCGGTGGACGTGAGTTGTTTGGCTTTCTTGTCCGCAGCAGCAGAAAGCATTTTCGAATGTTTGAATGAATCAAAGTGGGTCGTCACCGTCGAATTTCTCTTATGCTCCAACACAGTTGCACGGGGTGCAGAATAGTTTCCCCCCACTTTTGTGCAAGACATCGGGGTACTGCTTTGCCCGGTCTTTAGCAGAAATGTTCGTCGGTAAATGAGATGGATTAGATTTTTTCATCTTGGTGTTTTCTCTCTCGTGTGAGTTCCACACGTTCACTCTACGGTGTTGTTTACCTTCTGTGATGTGCGAGCTGATGACGTTGCGTCATCATCATCACTACTTCACGTCAAGAGGAGTTAACTTTTTTTCCCTCAACTTTGTGTGGCAAAATGCGGGGATTATGCGGCCTTTTGATAAATATGCGGCCTTTCAAAAATCTGCGCCATTTTGCGGTAAATTCTGCGATCGCAGAATCGCGTTTTTCTGGAGGGTCTAGTTATCAATTTGTTTTAAAGCTCAATAAATAACAAAGAAGACCTTTGACCGGCACTTTTCTAATTTTGTCCGGAAGATTTCAACTTTAACGGACATGTTGACCAGCGGAAAAAAATCTAACTGAAACTCTGCCGCGCGGTTCCCTCGTTCCTTGGAAGAGGCGGAGAGGTGGGTGTTTTTCATCTGCTGGTGGACTACCGGAGAGATATACAGCAGGAGCACACGCTTGCCTCGGGGAGGGAGAAAAAGAGCCATAGCGCCCACAGCAGAGAATAAACAGAAGGGCAACCATGCGTGGGAAGTGTTCTTCGCTGCTTTTGTGGCAGGAGTACAGCGCCACTTACAGGCCCGGCATATGTACTACAGCGTCTCCAGCGCTTTCGAGCGGTCTCGTGTGAACGGACACGTTTCTGGTGCCTATTGCGTGTGGACGGAAGACTTTTTTGATATCGATTTCAGTCCATTTGCGTTATCGTCCTCGTGTGGCTCCAGCCTAACATGGGTGGTCGTGGATAGCCTGGTTGGCCATGAGCAATTTCCATGAAAAAGTCGGATCTATTAATTACAAGCACTAACAATACTTTAGCTCCATGTCTGTATAGTAAAGTGACTGATTGCAAATAAACTAATTTACCTTGGAGTTAAACAAGGTTGTGGGCGTGGATTCTGGCAGGGAAGGAAGTTTTGAGACACGCAAGCTGAACGGCTCATAGAAATGGAAAAGGGAGCGAATCACACGTGCACGTAAAGAGCCCATCCTGTCAATACAGTCAGGCTGGAGACGTAACGGCAGGTCAGTATTAATCTTGTAGTGCCTGGAGATGGAAGGTGAAAGGGAGAGAAAATATGTTAATTAAACAAAGTGTCAGTTTACTCGATTTCTTCTGCTAACTTATTTTTACCACATTCAAAAATGTATCTTGTCAACATGTCATTTAATACTAAAAAATGTGTAAATGAAAGCCTGGAGGTTTTTTTGGTTCACTATAAAGTAACCTGTACACAAATATTGGCTGGTGTCCACTGACTTGATCAATAAAACCACCTCACCTTCTGTAAATCCTGGTCCAAAAAGCTCCAGTGCAAGTGACAGTCCAGGCATTCTTGCAGATCAGAGCGAATCTGCACACATCCTCAGGCCGAATGTAGGAGGCAAGCATTAACCAAATATCCACTGGATACTGCCCGCCATCACCGCTCTCACTGCTTTCTGTGAAAAAAATAAGCATGTAAACCTTTGGTCCTGCATTTTCATCTCATACATTTTCTCAGTAAACTTTAAACAAATAATACCCTTTCTCCTCTTGTTTTTCTTTTTGCTGGCATCTTTAGTTTCGTTTTCTTCATCTTCTTCGGGATCGAGGTCATCACTGCTGTCCAAAGCGTTGGCTGCGACACTCACTGAAGACGAGAGGACCTCCTCTACAGCACCATGAGATGCTTCCAGGCCGCACAGTAATTTTACTGAAACACGGAAAAACGCACTTAAATGATCTGTCCAGGCATTTATTTAGCTAAAAATGTGATATTTAGACAACAAGCAAACATTTCCAGCATCACAAATGTAAGTTATATAGGGCGCTTGAAAACATTTGTAGGTGCTAGCTGAAAAATGAGGTGCTGTGTTGCCAGATCTTGCAAGTCTGTGTTGCTGAGATCAGAAAATGTTGTCTCAAGCAAAGTACATTTTTTTCCAGATGTGTCGTCTGAAGAATGTAATTTGGGGGAAAGTCCGGAAGATATGTGGCTTGCGGAAATAGGTGAACTATTTAATCTGGTGACTATGTGGCGAAAGGATCGGTCCTAATCATACAGTCTATATGTTTTCCCGTTCACTTCTCCCAAAATATTTAATGGATTGTAACCTGTCGCTAGTCATTTAAAAACCCCCCATCCCAACGAGGAGGGGCGAAACCCACGTGACACAGATACAGGATATTAGGCTTGTTTGAGATGAGCAAGACCGACGCAGACCTGTGCAATTGCGATCGCCGTCTTGCTAGTGCGTTGCATGATGGTTAGTCATTTTGTCCGACTTGGGCTGCATTTCAGGTCGGTTAAATGGAATCCTTGCGTCCTTCACTTGCGTCCTTTTCCTACGTTTGGTCCCTCCCACCAGGGAAGCATGGAGGGACGCAAGGAAACCACGAGAAGCAGGGAAATGAGTTTAAGAGCAATGGGACGTCCTTTCCTCCGGAGCGTCACGTGAAGCGGCGTCCGTTTGTGATGACGCCACACAGCTGTTCGTCTGACAGCAGCTCTATCCCCGTTGTGTTCACAAACACCCCCGCCTCTGTTAGTACACATTTACTGACAAACATTTGTATCATCTGTTGTAGACCCAAATACATTAAATTAAATAAGAACTCATTCTCAAAAAGATAAACGCCATTCTTAAAATGTATAAACGAACAATAGTTAGATTAATATTGATTAGAGTGCACAATATAAATAAAAATAATTCAGAGAAGAAAAAGAGATATATTATCTATCAAAACCCAGTTAGATTAACATTAACTGCACACTTTGTTTGTTTGTGTGGATATGTAGCAAATTAACATTTTAAATAGTACTTAATGACTGACTGAATGGAAATGACAATAAATGAAAATGTAACCAATAAATGAATACAATTATTTTTGACCACTTTGTTGTTCAGATATAATCACATATTTGTAACTAAATGATACATTAATTGAAACAAAACACAGTAAACTCAGGGTTGCCAACTTTGGGTACCTGGCTGGAGTGAGATTTTGATATCATGGGTTTAATTACACATATGCGCACTAAATGACTGCTATTGTGTCAGCAGCGGGACCTTAGCATATATATACACAATATATACAAATACAAAATATTGGACACAGACTATAAAGGGCACAAAGTTTCATTCACTAATGAAAGTCAAACACATGTTTGTTTCCACTGTTTTATTGTGTGCCTGTCGCGATAAGCAATTAATTGACTTATTGTAGGATAAATAAAAATGAACTCGATAAATTGCCATTTACATGAGGATGTGACTAGCAGTTTGAAAGGATGTACTTGAATTATTATTATTATTATATATTATCATTATGTCAGGGGTCTAAAATGGTCATACAACGGTGCCGACAATATTATCGTTTATCGCAATAATTTCCGGGAAAATGTATCCAACAAAATTAATTATCATGAGATGCCTATACATGAAACACACACACAAACAAATCTACAGACTTACTCCAAACTGCCAAATATTTTAATTAACACACTCATATAGTCTTTGACTCTATTTTGGCCTAGTAGAACAATAAGCAGCAGACTTTTACTTTTTTATAATTTCTACTGGATCTTAGATCTGCGCATGCGCTATACGGGTCAGGGATTGACCAATGGGACGCTACTCAAGATGGCGCTGACAAATTAACGAGGAAATGAAAATAACCGACTTGAGATGCAGCCTTGCTCTGGAGGCTCGACTAAATGAGACGTTGAACTCTCGCGGGACAAATACGCCGGGCAGCCTTGAGAGCGAGGCGGAGCAGTTTCTCTCCACGAGCTGCAGAAGCGAAATGCTTGATGGGAAACGACTCCCTGGTATCTCAAGCTGAGCGCTCATTGGTGGTTTGTTCCCCGTGCTGGTGATGAAACTCTCCATTGGCTGGCAAAAGTTTGTTGTTGTTTTGTGTCAGTTTTACGTCGCTACTTCCATTCACATTTTTCATCATTGTCCCAAAATGTTTATCATCATGAAATTAATATCTATATATGTTATACTATACTTGCACTGCTTACCGTTTTCATACTTTATATATCTTAGCATATTCATACACACTGTTAATACTGTTCATACTGCTCATAGGCTACTGTGTATATCTAGTGTATTCATACCCCTCACTGTTTATTCATCATTCAATTAATTCTATATTTTATTCTGTAGATTGTGTACATTACTTTTCACTTTACTGCTTTTTGCACTCCTGGTTAGAAGCTAAACTGCATTTCGTTGTCTCAGTACCTGTAATATGTGCAATAACAATAAAGTTGAATCTAATCTTGAGCAGGAACAAATGTATTTACTTAGTACATATCTGACATTAATGATTAAACACATTAGTGCATTCTTTATAAATGCAAACCGAGTCAAGCCGACTCCGATATGTCCGACTTCAGGCGAGAATTTTGAGAACTCCCCCGGCTGCAATCGGCTATTCTCGTCTACTTTCGAGGCGAGCCGCAGCTCATATCCAGGGCCGTCGCTCCCTACAGGCCGATCATGCAGGCTGCATGGGGCCTCACATTGCGCAGGGGGCCTCGGCTTATGAGCTCGGCTTGTGCTGCACACAAAAAGTGTGCAACACAAAAAAGTAATATATTACATATTACATATTACTTTAAAAAAAAGTAATATATCACACTACTTCGTTACTCTCTACATAAAGTAACTCGTTACTTTACTCGTTACTTTACTCGCAGGGCCGGCCCGCCCCTCCCTGCAGGCAGATCACGCAGACTGCTAAAGTTTCAAATGTTCTCTTTAGTTCAGTTTCCATTGTCGCATAAGACTGATCCAGATAGCTCCTGAATGTTTTCCTATCTGACCATGGCTGTCCTCTGTCTCCTGCTATCTGTATATTTTGTGCAGTCTATCTCTGCTCACGCTGTTGCGTCGGCGTGTTCTCCTGCGTGTTGGCCATGTGTTGCACTCATGCGTTGCACTGGAACCAGACTGCAGCACACCGCAAAGACTTCAGCCGAGCACGTACGAACTGCGCATACGTGAGTGGCAATAACTCTCCTTACCAGCAGGCGGCGGTAGTGTGTATTCGTCATTCAAAACAGGCAACAACCGGAAGACAGAGAAGAAGAACAGACTACGTGATATAAACAAACAAATAGCTGTGCGTTAGCTTCACCTTAGCATGTGTTCTTTGAAGGTGTTTGTTGAGGTTTGATGATGACTGATTTTAGAAAGTAACGAAGTAACGCGTGTCGGGGCAATGTTAGTAACTGTAGTGTGATTACTGAATTATAAAAGTAGCACGTTACACTACTCCGTTACCGACAAAAGTAATATTGTTACTTTGTAACGCATTACACCCAACTCTGTTCACGACATGAAGAAGGTAGTCTCTGCATAGCATACAGGCTAATGGAGATGCAGTTATTTCCAGCATTATTTATTTAACATTCATTCAAGTATGTTATGCCTTTTATCTGCTAATGTATAGGAGGAAGAGTGATAAACTGTCTGTCTAGTTGGCTTACATAACAGTTCAAGTTTACAGCCTAAAAAACATGGAGCATTTTCTCCCCTTTTATGTCAATTTGCACATTTCATGGTGATGCTCAGCCTCTCCCCTTAACTCCTAACAGTCATCATCATGTCAACCACAACACAGAGAAATACTGATAGAAATGTGTGTGTAGTTGTTGATACATTGCTGACAGAGGGAACTACATTTGAATACAGATTTAAGAAATATCAGTTTTTGAGCATGTAATAAGCATGTTTTGTCTTGACTATATTACAACTATATTATAATAAAATATAGTATTTATATTATTGAATTGATTATGATTATTAGTAGAAGTAGTTTATTTGCATTAATTATATTTTAATCTTTTTGAGGCTAGTATTTGGCAGGAAATGCAGACGTATTCACCTGTAGAGGCATACATGCACATTTACCATTTACCTCACTGTATAAAAAAGTAACTGTGTTAATAATAATAATAATAATAATAAACAGGAATTATATATTTGCAAAGTAGCCTACTTTGTTTCCAAAAAAAAATAAGTTCACTCCTGTCGGTGGGGGGGGGGGGCCTCATCTATTGTCGCTTGAGGTTGTCCAGGGATGGCCCTGCTCATCTCAAACAAGCCTATAGACAGGGGTGCACATCACTTTTTTAGTGAGTTACTCAGATGAGTACCAGGAGACAGCGTTTGGTACTCACCCCACACGAAGCGTGGTCCTCCTCAGTGTCTCCTTCACTGTCCTCTATTTACACTTCTTGCATGCTAGATGATGATGATGAAGATGCACCTCCCTGTCTCTTTTTAAGCCTCCGATTTGCTTTCTCCAAAATGTGTTGCCATAACTGTGAAGTACTTGCATTTCATGAGGCCAAGTTGGAGGATCAAATACTAAGACATCACATGACTTGAAGTCATATCTGATTTCAGATGTGGGAAGTTACTAAGTACACTTCTTCAAGTACTCTACTTAAGTACAATTTTGAGATATTTGTACTTTACTTGACTTTGATCTAATTTGTAAAATTAGCTGCACCTTTACCAGCTTTGAGAACACTTTAATGATCAATCATTACAAAACATATCATATATATTATTCTGAAATGGACCAATCTGCACAACGACTACTTTTACTTTTGGTACTTTAACTATATTTTGATGATAATACTTTTCTAATTTTACTTGAGTAATATTTTGAGTGCAGGACTTTTATTGTAACAGAGTAACACTCTGGTACTTCTACTTTTACTCAAGTACAATATCTGAGTACTTCTTCCACCTCTGTCTGATTTCAAACTCTTCCATACCACCCTGAGGAAGTTTGCAACTGTGTGTTTTACTCCACTTTGTTGTAAATAAAACTGCAGCAGCTTGACCACTGAGCGTGAACGTTGTGATCAGCTGATTTTGTGCAGTTCTCCAGTGTGTGCGCGGGGCACAGAATGTGCACAGGGGAGTCTCCCACTGCAGCCAGTTGACGGACTTTTGGCACAATTCTGTTGTTCATACCGACGTTAACCCTGTCTGTGCACACGGCGACCAACTCTGTCGTCCGGTGATCTAAGCCTCTGCCTCCTGTAAGCTTCACAGGTCCGTCGGTTATGTCCTGCGCGGCTCGGCCGGCACCCAGTTTAGTCAGTCACAGAAAGTCTGAAGAGTTTTTGCAGGGAGCGAAACGGCAACGTAGCTGCTTAATGTCTTTGTTTTTTTTTACATGTCTCGTAGTTTACTCCATTGACTGTTGACAAGAAACACGTGTAGACGAAATATGTGTTTTGTTTAGATGTTTTGAGGTACGCAAAGGCGCGTAGTGACACAAGTGACGTTACGCAATTCAGATTTTATCAAGCCACACTTATTTTTTTACTTCGGCTGTGAGTGTGTGTGCTCAGGATGAGTTTTGCTTGTTCTAGCTGTATCGCTAAGCCTGCTCCTGCAGCAGCCCGCTCCTGCAGCAGCCCGCAGCAATGTGTGTGTCTGTGTGTGTGCGAGCAGCAACGAGCCTGTCAGCTTCTCGACCAATCAGAGCACACTAAGCTCACAGGGAGGGGGGGCAGGAGCTCGAACAAGCCGTTTAGGACAGAGTGAATACGCATACTTTACAGAGATAATGTATGAGAAACCAATGTGAGTTTGGAAAATTGCACAGTATAAATCTATTTTAGTATACCTCAACAATGGAATTATGATCAGTAGAAATGGCCTTGACATGGGACCTTTAATGCACATCAGCTTACCTTCTTTTTCAACTGCATTTGCAACAGCCTTTTTCAGCCTCCCTGACTTCACAACGGCTGGGTCGGCATCAGCATAATCAGCAACGGTCACTAGCAAGAACACAATTATTTCCTTATGATTATACTGTTAAAAGTGATATGTATTGATAAAATGACATGACCACTGCAGACCGTAGCATGACCACTAGTGGCGGTAAATTAGGTAACAGCCATAGGCAACAGCCCACCTGTCATACGAGTTACATGTACAGTTATATTCCTTTCGGCCCTTGCTAATAACCTTACTGGAAAAGAAACACTGAAGTTGATCTTGGCAAGTCCTCGTATTTAACTATAATGCATTTAACACTGAACACATACTTACAACTCGATTATGTAAACAGAAGAAGGAAGCCGGCCGGGGAGTGCTAACAGTGGGCGGGCTAAAGTTAGCTTGCTTGCTAATGAAAAAGTAACCTACCTGATTCCGAACAAACGTCCCCTGCCTTACATTTCAGCCGTTTTCTGTTCCCTTTCTTGGGCATATCGACACAAATGATCTGTGGACGCTTAACGGGCCTGCTGGTTCTGCCATGTCGCTATGGCAAGCCGGGGTAGAAAGAAAGAAAGAAAAATGAGAGAGAAATTGAAAAATGTTCCGCCAGGATCTTCAGCCATCATGGAATGACGTGACGCTACAAATAACGCGAGATTATCGTTGACGTTTTCTCGATCTCCTGCTTTACTGCCACCAGCTGGTCATTGCAAGCATTACACGGACTTCTCGTGACCAACCGTTTAGAAAAGAGGGGTAAATCCAAGGATTTCACTGTGTTAAAAAAAAGTGGTGGGGGCATTTCTCCAGATTTAACGTCAGCATAGCAGAAGACAAAATATGTCCCACTCCTGTGGGTGTTGAACCAAGAGCACCTGCATGAAAAACCAATTCATAGACCTCTGGACCACCAATGTGTTTTTAGAGCAATGAACGCCCAACTATAGATCTTGCTGTGATGTTATTTTGAGTGAATTTGTACCTTTATGCACACAACGAGCACACAGGTTTGGAGGACAGAACATGACATGAGTAAAAAAAAAAAAGCATAAATACAGCAATAAATAAATGTGGAAATAAATACAGGAATAAATAAACACAAGACACAATAGATAAATATGGAAATAAATGTATAAATAAAAGGATATAAGTTGAGAATAAAACAGAACACACATATATTGAATGTATTTCTACATTTATTTTCTTATATATTTATTAATGTAAGTTTGTGCGTGTTTCACACAATGTTGTTTTGCTATAGCCTTGTATTCTGTGGATACGACAACCTTTATAACAATTGTACTTTCAACCATATCTTTGAGTTGCTGTTATATTTAATTTCACTTCCTCTGACCAGTACCATTTTAATTTGGAAGCTTCGTGTCAAGTTGTACACAGTCAGTGCAAGGAGAAACACAGTGACTCTTCCCTCTTCAACACATATTTTTAAAAGCCTCTTTAGTTTCTCACCTGCTTAGCCAGAGTTGTACACTTGTGTGTGCACAAACTAGAGGGGGACAGCAAACACCAGTGTGATTTTGGTGGGAGTAAGACTACCCTGGACAAAGTTACAGTGGGGTGCCAAATCCGGCAGCACCAACACCTGGTCTGCCACATGTGGAAGTCCCAACCCAGTCTCATAAAAAAACGTGTAATAACTACGTTGGTCCACAACGTAGGACGTAGTATTTCTACGAAAACGCCTCTGAAATTGTAAAATGCCTACGTTTTTTTTCACCATTCATTCCAATGGCTGGCGTCTATGTCACGTGATCTTCACATTTCTCCCTGGCCGACATTCGTTTTATTCTCGGTGGAAAATGCCTATTTTAAGGTTAGTTTGGCGATTAAAATGCCCTTTGATGTCATTTGATGCGAGAAATATGAGTTGTTATTTCAGATTATGTGTGCAGTGGATGTACATGATCTTTCGTTTGCTAGTTATTACGAAGATTACTTCAAGAAATTGTGTCTATACAACGACACGTTTTTTTATGAGACTGGGTTGGGACTTCCACATGTGGCAGACCAGGTGTTGGTGCTGCCGGATTTGGCACCCCCACTGTAACTTTGTCCAGGGTAGTCGTACTCCCACCAAAATCACACTGGTGTTTGCTGTCCCCCTCTAGTTTGTGCACACACAAGTGTTTTACTCTGGCTAAGCAGGTGAGAAACTAAAGAGGCGTTTACAAATATTTGTTGAAGAGGGAAGAATCACTGTGTTTCTCCTTGCACTGACTGTGTACAACTTGACACGAAGCTTCCAAATTAAAATGGTACTGGTCAGAGGAAGTGAAATAAAATATAACAGCAACTCAAAGATATGGTTAAAGACACTTGCACTTGTTGAAACGTTCAGAGCAATTGAAAGTACAATTGTTATAAAGGTTGTCGTATCCACAGAATACAAGGTGGGGGGGACGGGGAGGGGGGGACGCGGTGCAAATGCAGACATTGATGCCACCAAATGTCACAATAAAAATAGAAAGTACTACAAATAAACTGGAATTCATTTACATCTTAAATTATGAATATATATACACAAAAAAGGTTTACAAATATCCAACCTTCAAATTGCTTTTTTAAATCAACACTGCTCTGCACACTTGCTAAAGAACATTTGTCTGGAAATCTCAATTCATTTGTAGGGCTGCGTGAGTATGGCCAAAAGTATGGGAGTAAATCTCACTGTAAACTATTTAATCATCACCAAATTCTGTGTTATTATAACCGATCATAACTCAGCTTTATGCAGACATATTTAGCATGGTGTACAGGGCCGCTTCTTGGCATAGGCGACATACTGTAGGCGCTGGCAGCTCTGGGAGGGAATTTTTTTTTTTTACTGTTTGCGCTCATCCTAATTTTCGGCCTTGATGTAACAACATTCATAATTAAGTCAAGATAACACCCTTTTCACCCCGGTTACACTTTTAATTTGCCCTGTACGATGGGCGCTGTAAGTGATGAAAGTGGGGGGTGTTGGCTTATCAGGCGTCCACAGCCAAAGTGGGTGTGGGATCGAGCGAGAGAGATAAATGCAATTTATGTAAACAAATATTTCCAAGGCACTCTTTTATAATTATTGGGATAAACAGGTAATTTCAATGTATACTATAGGACAGTAAACCAAAATTATCGTTTAAAACTTGAGAGATACAAAAATATGCATAAATAAATGTTAACTAGGTAAAATAAGATATGAATGAACAACAAAAATAAAATAAGTTGCATTTATTTGCTATTGGCTATGGTAGGTTATTGGTTATGTTCACATACTTATTTGATTATTAAAATGTAAACCAATCTTTTTCATATGGGTGTTTAGAGTTGTACCCCCTAGGTCAGGTCTCTAGTAATGTGTGCTCAAAGTGCACCCGATTTAAGCATTTTACTTTAAATGTTCAAACATTTCTTCCTGGGGGAGCATACCCCCGGTCCCCCCTAGAGGATGTGACGTCCACACCCCAATTCAAACATGTTCATACAATACCGAATACATTTGAAGCCTTTTTGATGTATATTACCAACATGTCAATACGTTTCTGTTTTTGTAGTATATTGGTCTTTTGTAGAGATTTTTCATTTATTCTTTATATATTCTATTGTGTATTCCTTGGGTACTTTTATCTTTTCTATTGTAAGATTGAAGTAAATGTGGGAAGCGTTTAACAACAGCCATTTACTTCAAAGATAGTTCGCAATGTTATTCTTATTTTTGTTAATCCTGGAAGAATGCCAGAAAAAAAGACATTCTCTTCAAGAATAAAAAAATACATGACACTAGTAATTGTGAAAACAAATTAAATAAGTTGTTAGGTTAAGTCAGGGCCGGTTTTTGGCATAGGCGACATCGGTGGTCGCCTAGGGCGCCAGATCTGGAGGGGGCGCTGCGCTGGCAGCTCTGGGAGGGAAAAAAACATTTTGACTGTTTGCGCTCATCCTAATTTTCGGCCTTGATGTAACAACATTCATAATTAAGTCAAGGTAACACCCTTTTCACCCCGGGTTACACTTTTCATTTGCCCTGTACGATGGGCGCTGTAAGTGATGAAAGTGGGGGGTGTTGGCTTATCAGGCATCCGCAGCTCACAGCCAAAGTGGGTGTGGGATCGACCGAGAGAGATAAATGCAATTTATGTAAACAAATATTTCCAAGGCACTCTTTTATAATTATTGGGATAAACAGGTTTGAAATCATTTCAATGTATACTATAGGACAGTAAACCAAAATTATCGTTTAAAACTTGAGAGATACAAAAATATGCATAAATAAATATTAACTAGGTAAAATAAGATATGAATGAACAACAAAAATAAAATAAGTTGCATTTATTTGCTATTGGCTATGGTAGGTTATTGGTTATGTTCACATACTTATTTGATTATTAAAATGTAAACCAATCTTTTTCATATGGGTGTTTAGAGTTGTACCCCCTAGGTCAGGTCTCTAGTAATGTGTGCTCAAAGTGCACCCGATTTAAGCATTTTACTTTAAATGTTCAAACATTTCTTCCTGGGGGAGCATACCCCCGGTCCCCCCTAGAGGATGTGACGTCCACACCCCAATTCAAACATGTTCATACAATACAGAATACATTTGAAGCCTTTTTGATGTATATTACCAACATGTCAATACGTTTCTGTTTTTGTAGTATATTGGTCTTTTGTAGAGATTTTTCATTTATTCTTTATATATTCTATTGTGTATTCCTTGGGTACTTTTATCTTTTCTATTGTACGATTGAAGTAAATGTGGGAAGCGTTTAACAACAGCCATTTACTTCAAAGATAGTTCGCAATGTTATTCTTATTTTTGTTAATCCTGGAAGAATGCCAGAAAAAAAGACATTCTCTTCAAGAATAAAAAAATACATGACACTAGTAATTGTGAAAACAAATTAAATAAGTTGTTAGGTTAAGTCAGGGCCGGTTTTTGGCATAGGCGACATCGGTGGTCGCCTAGGGCGCCAGATCTGGGGGGGGTGCTGCGCTGGCAGCTCTGGGAGGGAAAAAAACATTTTGACTGTTTGCGCTCATCCTAATTTTCGGCCTTGATGTAACAACATTCATAATTAAGTCAAGGTAACACCCTTTTCACCCCGGGTTACACTTTTCATTTGCCCTGTACGATGGGCGCTGTAAGTGATGAAAGTGGGGGGTGTTGGCTTATCAGGCATCCGCAGCTCACAGCCAAAGTGGGTGTGGGATCGAGCGAGAGAGATAAATGCAATTTATGTAAACAAATATTTCCAAGGCACTCTTTTATAATTATTGGGGTAAACAGGTTTGAAATCATTTCAATGTATACTATAGGACAGTAAACCAAACATATTGTTTAAAACTTGAGATACAAAAAAATGCATAAATAAATGTTAACTAGGTAAAATAAGATATGAATGAACAACAGAAATAAAATAAGTTGCATTGTTTTGCTATTGGCTATGTTCACATACTTATTTGATTATTAAAATGTAAACCAATCTTTTTGATATGGGTGTTTTACGGCCCGTCCACACAGCAGCGTGCGTTGAAAGCTTCACCATTAACTTTGAATGGGGTGACGTCAGCAGAAGCGTCAGCCAATCGAATCATATGCCAGTACAAGCTCTAGCCAATCAAACCGCTGCTTGTATGTCAGGGGCGGGAGATTCATGTGATTGGTTGTTGGTCGAGTTTCAGACACGCCCGCCGGCAAGCATCAACGCACGCCGCTGTGTGGACGGGCCATTCGAGTTGTACACCCTAGATCAGGTCTCTAGTAATGTGTGCTCTAAGTGCACCAGATTGAAGTATTTTACTTTAAATGTTCAAACATTTCTTCTCGGGGGGGCATACCCCCGGACCCCCCTAGAGGATGTGATGTCCTCACCCCAATTAAAACATGTTCATATAATACTGAATACATTTGAAGCCTTTGATGTATATGACTTATGTCAATACATTTCTGTTTTTGTAGTGCATTGGTCTTTTGTAGAGATTTTTCATTTATTCTTTATATATTCTATTGTGTATTCCTTGGGTACTTTTATCTTTTCTATTGTAAGATTGAAGTAAATGTGGGAAGCGTTTAACAACAGCCATTTACTTCAAAGATAGTTCGCAATGTTATTCTTATTTTTGTTAATCCTGGAAGAATGCCAGAAAAAAAGACATTCTCTTCAAGAATAAAAAAATACATGACACTAGTAATTGTGAAAACAAATTAAATAAGTTGTTAGGTTAAGTCAGGGCCGGTTTTTGGCATAGGCGACATCGGTGGTCGCCTAGGGCGCCAGATCTGGGGGGGGCGCTGCGCTGGCAGCTCTGGGAGGGAAAAAAACATTTTGACTGTTTGCGCTCATCCTAATTTTCGGCCTTGATGTAACAACATTCATAATTAAGTCAAGGTAACACCCTTTTCACCCCGGGTTACACTTTTCATTTGCCCTGTACGATGGGCGCTGTAAGTGATGAAAGTGGGGGGTGTTGGCTTATCAGGCATCCGCAGCTCACAGCCAAAGTGGGTGTGGGATCGACCGAGAGAGATAAATGTAATTTATGTAAACAAATATTTCCAAGGCACTCTTTTATAATTATTGGGATAAACAGGTTTGAAATCATTTCAATGTATACTATAGGACAGTAAACCAAAATTATCGTTTAAAACTTGAGAGATACAAAAATATGCATAAATAAATGTTAACTAGGTAAAATAAGATATGAATGAACAACAAAAATAAAATAAGTTGCATTTATTTGCTATTGGCTATGGTAGGTTATTGGTTATGTTCACATACTTATTTGATTATTAAAATGTAAACCAATCTTTTTCATATGGGTGTTTAGAGTTGTACCCCCTAGGTCAGGTCTCTAGTAATGTGTGCTCAAAGTGCACCCGATTTAAGCATTTTACTTTAAATGTTCAAACATTTCTTCCTGGGGGAGCATACCCCCGGTCCCCCCTAGAGGATGTGACGTCCACACCCCAATTCAAACATGTTCATACAATACAGAATACATTTGAAGCCTTTTTGATGTATATTACCAACATGTCAATACGTTTCTGTTTTTGTAGTATATTGGTCTTTTGTAGAGATTTTTCATTTATTCTTTATATATTCTATTGTGTATTCCTTGGGTACTTTTATCTTTTCTATTGTACGATTGAAGTAAATGTGGGAAGCGTTTAACAACAGCCATTTACTTCAAAGATAGTTCGCAATGTTATTCTTATTTTTGTTAATCCTGGAAGAATGCCAGAAAAAAAGACATTGTCTTCAAGAATAAGAAAATACATGACACTAGTAATTGTGAAAACAAATTAAATAAGTTGTTAGGTTAAGTCAGGGCCGGTTTTTGGCATAGGCGACATCGGTGGTCGCCTAGGGCGCCAGATCTGGGGGGGGGCGCTGCGCTGGCAGCTCTGGGAGGGAAAAAAACATTTTGACTGTTTGCGCTCATCCTAATTTTCGGCCTTGATGTAACAACATTCATAATTAAGTCAAGGTAACACCCTTTTCACCCCGGGTTACACTTTTCATTTGCCCTGTACGATGGGCACTGTAAGTGATGAAAGTGGGGGGTGTTGGCTTATCAGGCATCCGCAGCTCACAGCCAAAGTGGGTGTGGGATCGAGCGAGAGAGATAAATGCAATTTATGTAAACAAATATTTCCAAGGCACTCTTTTATAATTATTGGGGTAAACAGGTTTGAAATCATTTCAATGTATACTATAGGACAGTAAACCAAACATATTGTTTAAAACTTGAGATACAAAAAAATGCATAAATAAATGTTAACTAGGTCAAATAAGATATGAATGAACAACAGAAATAAAATAAGTTGCATTGTTTTGCTATTGGCTATGTTCACATACTTATTTGATTATTAAAATGTAAACCAATCTTTTTCATATGGGTGTTTTACGGCCCGTCCACACAGCAGCGTGCGTTGAAAGCTTCACCATTAACTTTGAATGGGGTGACGTCAGCAGAAGCGTCAGCCAATCGAATCATATGCCAGTACAAGCTCTAGCCAATCAAACCGCTGCTTGTATGTCAGGGGCGGGAGATTCATGTGATTGGTTGTTGGTCGAGTTTCAGACACGCCCGCCGGCAAGCATCAACGCACGCCGCTGTGTGGACGGGCCATTAGAGTTGTACACCCTAGATCAGGTCTCTAGTAATGTGTGCTCTAAGTGCACCAGATTGAAGTATTTTACTTTAAATGTTCAAACATTTCTTCTCGGGGGGGCATACCCCCGGACCCCCCTAGAGGATGTGATGTCCTCACCCCAATTAAAACATGTTCATATAATACTGAATACATTTGAAGCCTTTGATGTATATGACTTATGTCAATACATTTCTGTTTTTGTAGTGCATTGGTCTTTTGTAGAGATTTTTCATTTATTTTTTATATATTCTATTGTGTATTCCTTGGATACTTTTATTTGTTCTACTGAACGATTTTCTGGCAGGGGGGGCGCCAGCTAAAATCTCGCCTAGGGCAGCAAATTGGTTAGAACCGGCCCTGATGGTGTAGGAAATGGGCTCCGTGTTACAAGACGGGACGGGGGTTTGGCGGTACCACTGCAGACTCTCTGCACACACACACCGCTGCAGACTCTCTGCACGAAGGAGCCACGGTGCTGCAGCTCCTGATCGGAGCAGAGACACACCTTCACTAAGCCGAAAAACGATATCCTGTCACAGAGATCTGCTATTTTAAATTTTAAAGTCAACACATATCGACCCTAAATAAAGTCTATATTAAGAACGAGAGATGTTTTGACATTATGGCTTAAACAAATGACAAATGAGCGAGGGCGATGACGTCAGAGCATCGTCCTATGTGCCGGAGCTGAGCCCCGGACAGCCCCGGACAGCCCCGGCCCAATTTAACCCCTGGTTAGAGGCCCTATTTTATCAGTATGTCTGGACTGCACAGCAGTTACAATGGTCAAACTACATTAGAACAGAATTGTCCCCATGTTGTCTTTAATAGTTACTAACATTAGATATTTTAATGAGATATGGACCGCAAAACAAAAAATGTCCCTAATTTTCATTTTTGAAATTAAGTCACCGAATGCAAGTAGTCGCCTTAGCTTATTTTGTTATGAGATGTGAATTACTGTTCAATTTAGTTGATGTAATAATCATTTGGTTTCTTTTACATTAAAAAAAGGTCTTGTTTTTTTTTTCGGGGGAGGCCCTTTTTCCAGTTTAGAGCAATAGCCCCTCCAAATGTCTGTGCACGTCCCTGGATAGGTGTGTGGGCTGTCTTTCATTTTGACACACAGAACAATGGGGGCTCAATATCCACCCTTATCCACAATGTACAGTAATTCACACAGCCTCTTCCCTCTTCTCTCTGTGAGGAGCAGCAGGTTCAGCTTTCAGAACAAAGTAACAAAAAACTAAAATGGCATTAATTTTTTAAACATGTCGTGTAGTAATAGATTTATTTATTTTTCTTCTCAAGAGAGTACCAGAATGTGTATTTTATGTTAGTAGCCTATTTCAAAACTAACACAAAATAAATCTCCTGGGGGAGAATCCCAGACCCCCCTGCAGGGGTTGGGTTTTCAGCATGTCAACTCTTTCACCTGTGGAGAAATTGCAGGATTGGCTCCAGGTCGCCCTTTTTATTTACTACAAGACAAATGTGAATTTTTTATTTCATACAGTTCAATTTGGATTGAGACAGGGAAATAATCTAAACCTCACACGTGGCGTTTCACTGTCAAGGGGAGCGTGTATGTAATTACATTGCAAATACTGACATGAGCCCCACCACTGTATGGGTTAGCCCTACCATAGATTACCCAACAAAAATACTCTCTCGCAACTGCCGACGCGTATTGCGCATGCTCAGATCTAAGAACCAGTAGAAATGATAAAAAAGTAAAAGTCTGCTGCTTATTGTTCTAGGCCAAAATAGAGTCAAAGAGGATATGAGAGTGAGAGTGTGTTACTTAATATATTTGGCAGTTTGGAGTAAGTCTGTAGATTTGTTTGTGTGTGTGTGTTTCATGTATAGCTCTCACGATAATTAATTTTGTTGGATACATTTTCCCGGAAATTATTGCGATAAACGATAATATTGTCGGCACCGTTGTATGACCATTTTAGACCACTGACATAATGATAATATATACTATAATTCAAGTACATCCTTTCAAACTGCTAGTCACATCCTCATGTAAATGGGAATTTATCGATTTCATTTTTATTTATCGTACGATAAGTCAATTAATTGCTTATCGCGACAGGCACACAATAAAACAGTGGAAACAAACATGTGTTTGACTTTCATTAGTGAATGAAACGTTGTGCCCTTTATAGTCTGTGTCCAATATTGTGTATTTGTATATATATCCTATATATATATATATATATATATAGGCTATGCTAAGGTCCCGCTGCTGACACGATAGCAGTCATTTCGTGTGCATATGTAATTAAACCCATGATATCAAAATCTCACTCCAGCCAGGTACCCAAAGTTGGCAACCCTGATCTATTGTGGTGATTGACATTATTCACCCACGGATCTATGGGTTAGGGACGGGTATTGTTCTGCACGGACATTTTAGTGAGCCGGACTTCCTGTCTCCGCCGGTCTTCGCTTCCCGGGCATGAAGCTGTTTACATGTGTTTTGAGAAATGCTAAATAAAAGTCTAGCTTGTACCTTTGATACCCCGCCTCCGACTCCCATCTCTCGGCACCACACTATAGCCGCGTTCACACTGCGGTAATTTTCCCACAAAGGTTCATGCGAACTTAGTTCATGATCGCGTTCACACCAAAAAGAGCCGGTACTAAAAGTAGTTCATGCGAACCTTTTTACCCGCTCGAAAGTCCCTGCTAGAGAGCAGGGACTTTGGGCGTCAGTATACGCCGTGAAGTGATTTGAACCTTTGTGGGAAAAGTACCGCAGTGTGAACGCGGCTTATGCCACAATTTTAGATGCGGATTTTGTTAAACTAATACGTTTGCACTGTGGACCAACACTATACATTGACGGGGAAGGGGGTAGCAATAAAGATAACACCATTAAACAGTTACACAACATAACAGAAATAATATCGATAGCAGCGTCCCTAGCAACCACCTTGGTAACAATGAAAACGTTGTTTTGACACAATTTCTTGAAGTAATCTTCGTAATAACTAGCAAACTAAAGATCATGTACATCCACTGCACACATAATCTGAAATAACAACTCATATTTCTCGCATCAAATGACATCAAAAGGCATTTTAATCGCCAAACTAATCTTAAAATAGGCATTTTCCACCGAGAATAAAACGAATGTCGGCCATGTTTTTTTTTTCTGCAGGGAGAAATGTGAAGATCACGTGACATAGACGCCAGCCATTGGAATGAATGGTGAAAAAAAACATAGGGATCCTACAATTTCAGAGGCGTTTTTGTAGAAATACTACGTCCTACGTTGTGGACCAACGTAGTTATTACACGTTTTTTGTGAGACTGGGTTGGGTTACACGTGGTCTGCGGTTGTGAGACCGGTTGGATGTACTGCCAAATTCTCTGAAACGCCTTTGGAGACGGCTTATGGTAGAGAAATGAACATTCAATTCACGGGCAACAGCTCTGGTGGACATTCCTGCTGTCAGCGTGCCAATTGCACGCTCCCTCAAAACTTGCGACATCTGTGGCATTGTGCTGTGTGATAACACTGAACATTTCAGAGTGGCCTTTTATTGTGGCCAGCCTAAGGCACACCTGTGCAATAATCATGCTGTCTAATCAGCATCTTGATATGCCACACCTGTGAGGTGGGATGGATTATCTCGGCAAAGGAGAAGTGCTCACTATCACAGATTTTTTCAGATTTGTGAACAATATTTGAGATAAATGGTTATTTTGTGTATATAGAAAATGTTTAAGATCTTTGAGTTCATCTCATGAAAAATGGGAGCAAAAACAAAAGTGTTGCACATTTATATTTGTGTTCAGTGTAGATAAGTGTGCACATTCATTATACACTACACATTTTTCTTGGATTTGTTAACACTATAGTCCCTAATACATTTGTAGAAAGGCAGGAAATGGAATTAAATTGAGAAAATGTTTCATTGCGGAGGACCCCCTGTTTTGTGTCCCCCCCACTTCTCAAACCAAAGTTACACCCTTGCATACAGAGATGCTGTATGAGAAATCAATGCGATTTTAGAAAATTGCACAATTTAAATCTATTTTAGTATACCTCAACAATGGTTATGATCAGTAGAAATGGCCATGACATGGGAACTTTAACATTTAAACTACGCATTCTAGTACTCTCTGAAAAGAAAAGAAAGCAAACAGACCACTTTTACTTCAGGGAAACAGGCCAAACAACATTGCCGCAAGCATGTTTTTGGGTCATTTTAGAGTCAGTAGAGTAATGAGGAATTATTTTTTGTTTTTTTAAGTGCAGTGCCTGCGCCCTGCTGCTGCAAAGCGGGAGCAAAGTAGGCCTACGTTCTTACATTTTCTATTAAAAGTGTACCAACATGTCCAAATTGCACATCTTGACACTAAACCAGTGTTATTGTTTATTACATTTCTTTGTGCACTCTTTTTTTCAGAACACGTATAAGTTATACTTATAGTGGTGGTGACACAAATGGCCATTCCAAAAAGTGGTGGGGACATGTCCCCAGCACAAATGACGCCTATGGGTAAGTCCTATTATTTTATCAGCCAGTTACAACATGTGCAAGTTCAATTATGTTATAATTCCATTTTTTTAATCATGCCAAATGCAAGCATTGTTGAAAGTTCTGCCTGTTTGATGTGAAAGTATAACTCGGAAAGGTGTTTCTTGTCGTATTCTGGCTTTACTGAAGACCAGACCGATGAGATGGTTCGTTTGATATTTGTTTGCATACACTTTTCACTCAACAGCAATGTCAAAAAGGAACTGCAATACAAGTTTCTAACAAGTTTACATTATGCACTTAATGCATACCATTAAAGCTGCCCCGATATCACTGAGCCAGGTAGACTTACAACAACCATTTGCCAGAGAAATGACACATTGGCAGATATCACTTAAATGTTTATCAGACCAAAGAGTCAAAATGCTGAAAGATCCACAGTGCTATGTTCATTGTTAGTCTTGTGTGATAGTGCTGCAGGCCATGGCATCCTATAATGACTTTTACAACATTATTGTCAAGGCCTTTAAAACCAAACTTCAGAGAGCCACAAGTTCTAGAGCAACTCAAATTAAATTAATTGATTCCAGGAAGCACTGTTGAAATTCAAAGAAGACTCAGGTTATTATCCTCTATAGCAAGAGCTGTTATCAAGACCTTTAACTGTCTGCATCTCAGGTATGTTGCTCTATTACTGTCTTATATCTTAATACTATGCATTTGAGACATACTGATTTCACCTTTAAGGACATCAAACCAATATAGTTTTCTCCAGGTAAAACAGTTATTTCCTCTTATCAACATATCTTGTTTCAATAACAAGATATATTCTCAAGTTAGTTACCAAACCTTCAACTGCACCTACCAGCCAATAAAAAAGTGTACTGCACAAGTGTACTTGCTCTTCAACAATTTGACCCAAAACTTTAAAAAAAAACCTCTGTCACATAAACCTTTCTCTATCCATCTCAACCCGGTATCACGGCAAGACGTGAAAATGTGACGATTTACCACGCTGGGAGATGTGAAGATGTTACGATTTTGTCCCTTCAAACGTGACAGTTACACGGTATTTCCCGTGTTAATACTGTGTTCACGCCGAGAGATGACGATAACTTCACATGGACACTGGCCGATCTAAAACCTCTTTTGTCACATATATATACATTTCCTTGACAAGAACTGAAAAAATATTCGTATTCTCCACAAAAATGTGTGTTATAGTGAACCAAAAGTCATGATAGAGGCTTGCTTGTCAACATTCAGGTATGTCTGCACTGGTGGGCCATGTTAACAATACCGTGTAACTGTCTGTCACGTTTGAAGGAACGACATCGTAACATCTTCACGTATCCCAGCATGGTAAATCATCACGTTTTCACAGTATTGCCATGTATTTTATCTATGGCACATTACACTCTGCACTCTGCAGCATCTAACCCAGACTAATGACTGAACTGTTGTAAGTCTGCTCATCAATTTCCCATGAACGTTATTCATTACTTTGTCTTTGCACTAAGATTGTCATTTAATCGAAATGTTACGAACTTTTGTTTTTAACAATTCAAAACAGTAACTTTGAGCTAAGAAGAAAGGTGGGGGGAAACATTTCTTATTCCATACTGCCACAGCAGCATTCTTATAATTTTGTTTAATATGTTATTCAATAGCTACAAATCCTTTGAAGCTTTTATATTGTTCACACCTTCACACTTACTGGCAAACAACACTGTTGTTTGAGGATTTGTTTTCTATCTGGTAGTATACTTGTATTGTCAAACAACGTCTCAAAAAAGAAATTGTCAGGACCCACACCATCTTTTTGACATTTCACTGAAAAGAAAGCTACATGTCCGTTCTGCAATGTATGTTAGTTAGTTATCATTACTGTAGCACAACATTGCAAACTGTGAAACAACAAAAAGGTGCTATGCGTCACTGGCACATGTGTATGGTTATATTTCAGGGCCTTTGTGTTGTGGAATGGATGGCAATCAAACACTTTATTGCACAGCCACAAATAGTGTAAGAGGTGTCTGTTAATATTTATAATCTTCAACTTCTTCTCAGTTCCTGCAGGGTGCGCTGCTCACTTTTAACACACAGTCTGCCTGTGTGGCTTGGTAAAACGATGCCTCAGAACGTGCATCATGTCTCAGGAGCATGAACGCGTTTAGTGGTGCTGATGTGAAAAGTTAATTACCTGATTTTACCAGCTAAGGGTCAAGTGTGTGCTAACTGCAGAAGCATGATACTAGTGCAGCGCAGGGTTTAGAGATTATGCTGTGACACTTGTGAGTTTATTCCAGTTCTCTCTTTTATGCATGTGGTGCAAACTGAGTTGGTCCCATATTTCCAGGGCTGTAGCCTGGTAGTGACAACTGCAGTGTGTGTGTGTGTGTGTGTGTGTGTGTGTGTGTGTGTGTGTGTGTGTGTGTGTGTGTGTGTGTGTGTGTGTGTGTGTGTGTGTGTGTGTGCGCGCGCGCGTGCGTGCGTGTGTGTGTGTCTGGGCAACTGTGTGTGGGAGGGGGAGTGAGCGTCGGTTCGGTGGCGGTGTGTGGAGAGATGGAAGCAGAGAAGGCGGATGCAGATAAGACTCTCTCACTCTCACTGTCCCCAAGACTAAGGACGCAGATAAAAACGTTTTCTCTTGGATGTTTTCCCTGATTTTTTTATTTACATGACAATATGCTATGATCGTCGTGTTGCGGGCACCACCCCTTCAAACGTACCCGTCTATCTCTGAGCTGTCAATCATATCACGCCGGGATTTCTACATGTGAGTGCATGGCGCGCCGGGCAGGGCGGATCTGCTCACGGGGTGGAAACAACGCCGGTTAATATGGATGAAAGGTCAACCATCATCTCATCATTTCAATCACTCTGATTAGGTAAGGCGATGTAAAGCTTAAGGATGCACGTTTGCTGCACGAGAGATGTAATGCACTGAGAGTAAGGCGCGTTTACGGTTGCATTGGCTGACGGTTGCTATGGGGCGTTAATAGGCCCTCTTATCAGTTATTGTAAGTCTGTTTATCAGGCTTGTAACCCGCGTTTATCCCCTTCTTAATCCCGACAGCGACAGTGTCCTATAGCGTTGCCCAGACCACAGTGCTGGGAAGATGATGTGCGAGGTGATGCCGACCATCAGCGAGGGAGACTCGGCCGGTCCTCCCAGAGGCACCGGCGGCGTCCCGAACGGCTCGGACCAGGAGGCCAACTTCGAGCAGCTGATGGTCAACATGCTGGACGAGAGGGACAAGCTGCTGGAGTCCCTCAGGGAGACTCAGGAGACCCTCATCCAGTCTCAGACCAAGCTGCAGGGGGCGCTGCACGAGAGGGACGTGCTCCAGCGGCAGATCAACGCCGCGCTGCCTCAGGTGAGGAGCTCTCGGCCTCTGGAGGGGGAGGAAGGGTCGGGCTGTGGATGAGACGAATACGACGATTGTGTCCAAGGGTAGCCTACATAGTATTAACGATATATGATGTAGGCCTATGTCAGGAGAGGAAAGATCAGTGGTGATCTTGAAACATCTGGTGATGCTGCTGACTGTCAGTCCCCCTGAACCCCATGACCCAAAAAGCTTGTGCTGATGTCATTGCAACTGATTTGGGATAGTTACAAAATGCCCTAAAAAGAGCACCAAGGGTCTCTGTGTTGAAATCTAATTGTAAGTCTTTCATTATTTCAGTGGTGTGCTTATTTATTGCATTATAACGATTACCAGTTCAGTTTCCAACGTAAATTTAGAGCCAGATAATGTTCTAGTAAGGCAAGGAAAAAGGCACATTTATTTGTACTGCACATCTCATACCCAGAGGCAACTCTAATTGCTTTACAGATTACACAGGCAGAGGCACAAGATATAATGATGAAAGAAAACAATAAAACAACCATAAGCACACATAGTAAAACCTTTTTTAATTAATTAAAAGGAACTTTAGTTAAAAGCAATGTTGAATCTGATATGAACTATTTTATACTAGTCTGCATTGTTTTAAGTCTTAGCAATTTGTTCCACATTTGAGCTGCAAAGAAGCTAAAGGCAGCTTCACCATAAAATAAACTTAGATTGTACATAAAGTGGGCGGTTAATACTATGTGAGCAGCTTGCCTCAGGGCTGTCTAGCAGGTTAATGTGGCGGCCATGGCGATATTGATGCTGACTGATTTGGAGCAAATTAAATTACACTACTGCTTGATAATAGTGCTGTTTGGTTGATACATGGTAACACATCAAATGCACCTCTGTGAGAGCTAGATCTGAAAAGGTTGAAAATGACAATTTAATTTAAAAGGCAGACGTCAAAGCAGCTTTTTATTTAGTAAGCTTGGATTTACTCTTCTTCTGGGGAATCTCGCTAAAACTCCTGCATGGGATATCACCACAAGAATAAGTGTAAAGATGAAAAGGGTTTTACTGGCTACTTACATACGACTTCAAAAGCTCATGAGTGGCAGTGAACCGAAAGGAGGATCTAAATGTCCAGTAGAGAGGTAATGCAGTAGCTAGAAAGGTGAATAGGAGGTTGATGGAGTTTTTTTACTAACTGGAATAATGATGCCGCTGACTGTAGAGTCAGTTGTTGAGAGCTCTGCTGGTCAGAGAGGAGGGCAGGGCCTCGCTATCATTATCTGGATTGCAACAGCCTCACCTCTGTATGTGGTGACCTGCCTGTCAGTGGTAATGTGAGTGAAAGAAGCTGAAGATATCTTGGTCATGTGTAGCCTATGTTTGTGTGTGTTTGAGAGAAAGAGAGTTGAATAAGGGCTGCCGCAGTCACCGAGCGTGACGACAATGAAGCCTCAGCACATAAAGCTGTGTTACCCTCTGACCCTAGTCTAAATGCATTGCATGATGTCACCGAACGGTGTGTCTGAGTGTGTGTGAGAGAGCGAGGGAGAGAACCATGCTGATGATGACAGTCTCACTGCAGCCTCTTGTGAAAGAAACATGGCCGCTTTAGTGTACATTGCCCTGGGCTGCTTGCTTGCACACATGCCTACATGTGTGTGTGTGTCAGAGAGAGAGAGAGAGAGAGAGAGAGAGAGAGAGAGAGAGTGGGTAGAGTCTGTCATGCTTGTTTTTAATCCTGCTTGGTTCAGCGTAATGTTTTATTCTACCAATAATACAAGTATTAGTTATACAGTCAGAGACCTCAGGGACATTATGCAGACATTATGACTGGCGCGCACATGCATACGCTGTCTCTCTTTCTCTCTCTCAGAATGACTACTTACACTCATCCACAAAAAACAGCAGTGGTCATATCCACAGTAGCCACAGAGCAGAGAGATGATGCAATGGACAGTAGGTGACATACCAAGAAATTAGAGAATCTTACTCTCAATTGATTTCAGTTTTGTCTGCTGAAATGATGACGAATAACCTGATGCATTTTTGGAAAGTGCAGAATGCATCTTGTCATGGTGAGGATAAATTGTGGAAAAATTAACTGTATCTATTATCTCAAGTTTGGGTGTGAGGAAAGAGCAATGTTGTAGCATTTGGCGATGCTTCTTTTTTATTTTTTATTTAGTCAGGCACAATGAGTTTACATTTATACAGTCAATATATATATTTTTTTTCCTTTCCCCCCCTCCCGGTCCTAGCTAGTAAATTAAATAACTAAATAAATAGATACATGTATAGATAAAAGTAAAGTAATGTAGAAGATAATATTAAAGGAAAACTAATAGATAAGGAAATAAAGAATAGTAACAATAATACATGTACCCATATACTCACATATGTATACCCACACATACACATACATGTGTGTACATACCTACACACTTGTACACATGCACATACATACACGTACATACATACATGTATACAAAGACAGAAAAACAAACAAACATACACATACATTCGTAGTTCCCCCCCTTTCTTCTTAATTTAGTGTCTTAAGTTCAGCTATGTAGGCTATCATAGAGCCCCAGACAGATTCAAATAGTTTTGAGGAGCCCCTCGGGTTATATTTAATCTTCTCCAAGTTCAGGTACATCATTACATCTTTAAGCCATAGAGATGCTTTAGGTGGTATAGAAGATTTCCATTCTAGGAGTATTCTTCTACGTGCTAAGATAGATGCAAAGGCTATACTGTCTTTTCCTCCGCATTTGGCGATGCTTCTGCTGACCCCACCATGCTATATGAGTCAGTGGTAATTAGGCTGACTTGCGGCTGTGCTCCACGTGACCAGGGTTAGTGTTTTCATGCCCTGGACTACAATACAATATCACAGCTTTCTGTTTGCTCCTGCCGCCTTTCCTGTGTAGCCCTCCAGTCAGCAGTGTCTGTGTGTTTCTGGCTATGTGAGATGTATTTTTCTGTGTGTGTGTTCAGTTCTCTCTGCTCCCAAGGTGTAGGCTGATGTATGACTGTTGGCATGGCAAGGCAGCCTTTTTTGCCCAAATCACACCACTGTTCTATTGCCGCTTGCCTAAAAAACATTTGTCATCTTCACATACGTAAATAGCATGCACGTGTGTGTGTGTGTGTGTGTGTGTGTGTGTGTGTGTGTGTGTGTGTGTGTGTGTGTGTGTGTGTGTGTGTGTGTGTGTGTGTGTGTGTGTGTGTGTGTGTGTGTGTGTGTGTGTGTGTGTGTGTGTGTGTGTGTGTGTGTGTGTTTGTGTTTGTGTTTGTGTATTTTAGTTTTGGTTAGGTCTTCTGGTTCCCTGACTCCATGGGACTGGTCTGACCCAGAACTGTCAGATCTATGTCTCTCCTCCACACGCACTCACTCACTCACTCAAACACACACACTCACTCAAACACGCACACACACACACACACACACACACACACACACACACACACACACACACACACACACACACACACACACACACACACACACACACACACACACACACACACACACACACACACACAAGCATGCACGCACATAAACAAACTGTGGATTCAAAATTCAATTCCCTCCAATGTCGTCATTGTTAAAAATACATATCCAAAATCACCCTGCATCACTGCTCTAAATGTATGTTTGCCTCAGCGGCACCGTACAAAATGGGACGCTGTTGCCATTTTACAACACATACACACACAGACACAAATACAGAGACTAGGATTGATATGTTAATTAGTAACAGAGAATAGAGTTTCAGATTAACATGTCAGCCCATTACAGTGCAAAATGCTTCTAATACAGCCCTCAGAGATGGGTTTGCCCATAGACAAATTAGGTCTTTAATGCACACAAAGACTCAGGCACACACACACATGCTACAGTATACGCACACACACACACACACACACACACACACACACACACACACACACACACACACACACACACACACACACACACACACACACATAATGCCTGTTACTTTTCTGTGTGAGAAAAATTGTTCCGACACGGTCAAGTAGAATGTGTGCGGTTAGACTGTGTGTATGTCTGCTTGTGCATGCATGGCGTACATGCGTGTGTTTAATGCAGACAGCGGGGGAACACTGTGTGTCAAACAAAGCAGGTCACCGTTCCTCTTCCATTTCTGTATTTTTGTGCAATATATTTGTGTATTATTACTATTTTCTATTATTCATTTTGTATTATTATGACTCATAAAGGTACCATATTCAAATGGAAGCTCCAATGATAGAGTATAATTAATTCCTGTTGGTTGACTCTCAAGAGACAGACTGGGAAATGAACTTATTTTTAGTAAAGAGCCCCAAGGTTGTTAGCTTAGCTAAGCATAACAACTGGAAGCTAATGGGAAACTAGCTAGCATAGCACGCAGCACCAGGTGTGTTGGGTTTAACTTGCACACAAACACATACAAACACAACAAAAAAAGTCACACAATAACACAAACATACTAACTAACCGAGGCAAGGGTAAATCAGCAACAACAATGTTCTGAGAGGTCAAATAACAGCTTTTTTTCACCTCCAAACGGGCAGTCTGAAGGCAAGGTCTGTAGTGAAAATACAGCATACAATTAAAATGATTTCGATTTTGAAGGGTGGGCTTTCTCTTACAGTAGGTTGCCAAAATCATCAACAGCAGTGCTGATTATTACTTTGATTCTGTGCAATAACTCCTGTCTGGTTCTTCAAACTGGGGCGTGCCTGAATGTCAGCCACCATAATGCACTGACTATGGTAACAAATACAACCCCTCTTCAAAAGATCCAAACTTTCCCTTCAAAGGGAACTCCACCAATTCCGCTGTATAATAACTTGTGTTGCATGGAAGCAAGCTTTCCGAAGTCTGAGAAATTCTCCCTGCGAGATAACAGCATAGCCTCTAATCAAAGAGGTGCGTGCCTTCATAGTGTGATGATGTGAGTTTCATGTTGTGTTTGATTAGTGGATGTGTGACTGAGTGTTGTGATGTTTGGACACCTGTGTGAGTCAGAGAAAACACTGGCTATTTTTGCCAGCATACAAATACTGAGAGACAGAAAAACACACTACAAACACACAGCACGCCCAAAACAACTCCTGACTCCAGTTCTAAATTCTAACCCGTCCGTCCACACTGAAACAATTCTACACATGCATAACCTGCTTGTTGGTCTATTTTCTTCCTTTCGCCCCAAATCATTCTTCCTTTCTTGTTCTCTCTTTCTATATCCGTCTGATTCTTTCCCACTCTGTTTATCCAACTCATCAATAACCCAGTAGTCCGTTATCTGGTCCCTCAGACAGTTCTTGTCCCTTCCTGCAGCTGACCTTAGCTCACAGCCAACACAGTCTAATGTGGGAAGGAAGGTTATACACATTTCTCACAGTTTTAAGCTCTGCAAAGCACCCTGTCTCTGTGTGACAACATAACAGTCTGGCAGCAGTTAACTTATTATTTGGTGTAAATGGAGGTTGGAGTTACACATATACCGAAATGAGACGTACTGTAGTGTGATATGTCGATGTGGTGAAGTAATCATGAATACAAAGTTTGCAACCTTATTCAATTAAACCTAGCCAATATTAAGTTAAAATATTGCACACTACTCATTGGATGACAGCGTGCAACACAAAAACCATTTATGAATCCATATGTTTTCTCTGTTTATTTAGGATTCATGAAGTGTGCCATTTAAATGTATGTCACAGCAGTTTCAAGCAGCGTCGCTCCAGCAATCAGCTGTTCCCCCGACATACACCGAGGGGGTACTGTCTGCCGTGAAAAATATAATAGAAAAAAGCAACTACTAAGGAAAGTAAGTGGGGCCGAGCAGAACCTTACCATGCAGTGGAAACACAGCAGAACATTGGAGAACTATGAGGAATACAGTTTATTTACTGCTTAACGATATAACCCTAAAGAGGTGTAATCTGGGTTTAAATGTACTAATGTAGGCCTAACAACAGACACAGAAACAGTTCATACACCTTAATCAACCCACAGTTTAAAAAAAAAAAGAAGAGATATATGGGCCAACTTTAATATCCCCATTGCTATCCCATGGTAACAGTTTTCTTATCTAATGGAGAGCAGAATATGTCATGCTATTTGAATGAGGGCCAGCAGAAGTGAGCCTTGCAGGCTTGGTACTCAGCCATCATAGTAACTGTACTGGAGGTGTGTTTTGCTTACAGGTATAGTGTGTGTTCACAGAGATAATGTACCACACTGCAGAGGAAGGAAGTAGAGCTCCATGCCCCCTCTGCGTTGTTGAGGTGACCTGATCTTATCCTGACACAAACACAGTCCTTCAGTATGGTACAAACAAAACTCTTCCTCACGTCTTTATCCATCCACAACAAATAATTACTCACTCACACACACACTTCCCGTGTTTTCTTAAATGTCAACATGCTGTGTCTACTTGTCGTCCTGAGTCTGTGTGTTTTTATGTGTGCTAGCTAGCATGCCCATGGTGCGTGTTGCTTATGCATGGATGCCTGAGGCAGATGTTTGCTTGATAGGAGAATATTGAGGAGGGTGGGCAAAGTCAGTTTAAAATGACCTCATCTCATTGCTCTGCTGCTGAAGTCCACATCTTATTCTGCATGTTAGGTAAGCAAAACATACTGGAATTTGGGTTGATGTGGCAGAAAGTGGAGCATGAATTTAGCTGCTGAATGTCACCAAGTAACCCCGGAACACAAATGGGAGAGAGTATGAGACTGAAAGAAAAGGAGAAGGACTCAACCAAGGGGGTTGTCCAGTCCATGTTCTTAGTCATTACTGCAACAAACCGTTGCTTAGCCCCAACCATCTTTCCTTTACAGGATGTTTTAGGCCAAGTGGAAATGTAAAGACAGGAAGAAATAACCAAAGCCCTCGGTTATTGCTTCAACTTATCTGTCTGATTTTTCATTGATTACCTTATTGCTTGTTGCTACATTTTCTGTTGATGTTGATCATGGAATTTTGCAACATTGCTAAAAAGAAAAAAAAACGGAGAAAGAAACACAAGCCGTTGGACAGAACAGGGCCGGATGTAAACAAGCCAAACTTTTTAATACATTTTCTCAATCACTTTATATTTAGGTAAACACAATTTTACAAGTTGGAAAACACAAATGACATGATTTATCAGAAAGTTTGGTTTCACCCTTTCATCCCCTCAGTTAGCTAACCTTGGGGTTTGTTTAAATCCAGTATGACGGTGTATCTGCTTGTGCTATACCTTTTTTACTATTTTGCTACATTCTCAGATTTTGGAAATTGACGTTATACTCGTCATGACTAACTAATGCATAACCCATCGTTTTGTTAGATCACTCAAAGATCTTCTGCACCTAACTTTGAGCAGACAGATCCCATAATCGTCCAAGAGAGAAAGAGGGAAACTCAAATGACCTCAGAAAGAAGTGAGATCTAAATCCAATTAACAAGATATCTTCCTGCCAGCAGCTGACTGACATCACACCTCTCTGTTTCTTCCTTTCCCCTCTTCGGCTCCTGCTGCATCCAGACAGCTTTACCTCACTTTCCCTCTACTCTGAAGTTCACTCATCTATGTTGTCCTGTCTTGATTCAAGCACAAGCTCCTGGCAATGGCTTGTGCACAGCTTTCAGGCCCTGAGCACTAATGGATTATTAGTGTGCAAAGCTAGCTCCCCCACACTGCCCTGCCACACCATGGCTTCTGCGCTACATCTCTTAGAGCATCCATCCTTCGCTCCCTCCATCACTCTGCCAGTACCATCTGGCTCTCAGCACCAGGCACATTTAGCTCAGCCGGGCGCCAATTTGTCCCCCTGGCTACCCGGGAAAGAGGAAGAGAGTGAGGGAAGGAAGAGGCAGAGTAAAAGAGAGAGACACATATAGAGTTAGATTTAGCAAAAAGAGACAGAAGGAGTCAGGAAAAAAAGCAGAATCAAGCATACCTGACTGTACCCGGCAGCGAGGGACATGCTCTGGTGATGGGGAGTATGAACAGTCAGTGTGTGTGTGTGTGTGTGTGTGTGTGTGTGTGTGTGTGTGTGTGTGTGTGTGTGTGTGTGTGTGTGTGTGTGTGTGTGTGTGTGTGTGTGTGTGTGTGTGTGTGTGTGTGTGTGTGTGTGTGTGTGTGTGTGTGTGTGTGTTCCCTCTCCCTGGTAATAAGAGCAGAGTGATTGGAGTTGCAGGACCACCCAAGGGGATAGCGAGAGTAATGAAGGAGGGGGGTTGGAAAGGACCGAATGAGAGAAAGGAGGAAGAGGAGTAGGAGCAAGGGGATGTGAGAAGAAGTTTTCCAGCCTGCAGATAAGCCCACAGCAGCCCTGCCATGTCTAACAACTACACTATTGGAACTCTGTCAGTTCACTTTCCGTGCTGCGACTCCCCCAGAATGGAAGATAAGGCATCTGAGGAAATGATTATTGGACTTTGGGTGTAGAGGTGAGGAAGGCCAAATGTGTGTCTTAGTAGGACAGGGTCTCAAAGCTCAAGGTTATGAACATCAAGGGCATACACTCTAATGTGACCATCATATGCATATACACAGAAGGAAAAAACTATTAAACATGAAAACAGCCGGATCCTCAAAAACACTAAATCGCACACAAATTCAAACACACACGCATGCACACACGCACACACACACTGGAGGGACTTAAGCAGCAGCAGCACAGGCGGCAGCATCAGAAGCTAAGTCCCCTGCTGGACCCTTAAAGGGATTTAAAGAAAATGTAAATGCTTCATCCGCTCCATGAAATACAGCTTGTCAGTGTCTCACAACATCGCACATACCCCCCCGCTGCTGACTGTCAATACCACCCACAAACACACTCTTAAAAGAGAGAGATTTGTGAGAGTTGTGTAAATTAATTGCAGTATTTGATAAAAGAACACACTGGTGGGACAATTATGTCAGTACTGTATTTACCTAATGGCTCGAGTGAAGCATATCTGTCTCTATGCGCATAAGCATTTGATGTGCATAGAGCACAATTATACTTTTATTTATTTTTGTTTATTTGGTTTACAGGGTAGGCCTATGGATCATACATTTGTGTTTGACATTTAACCATTCTAGAATAATGTTGATATTATATAATATGTTATATACTGTATAGAGAGTTTGTGCCATGTTTTACTGTCCCCAGGTAGGATTGAAGTCATGACGACCCATGTTTCGAGAAGGAGATAGAAAATGACTGGATCTGAGTCACATCACTCTTAGACACATTTTTTTAAATGTAACTGTATGTTATTTTGCTAGTAAAGCTATACGATTTATAACATACATTTTTAAAAAGGCATTCAATTATCTAAACAACAACAAATAGATAGATTTTCTAATTCTATGTATTACATTATTCCACAAAGTCTTAGTAAAGGTACGGTGAAACAACAGAAACACACTCATCAACATGAGCACAAGTCTCTCCACTCTACTTGGCGCTGTTTTGCACTTCACTGACTCCTGTGGGTGCTGTTTGTGTATTTAGCTGCTAAACGCTACATGTTTACCAGTTATTTGCTAGCTTCATCTTTTGTTTGGTTATTAAGGAAGTGTACTGTGAGCTTGTCAGGGTGTTTTACTGAACATACTGTCGGGGTGAGCTGAAACAAAGATTGAAGAGGGGCCTGAGATGTTCAACCTAAAAAGTAAAGTTGTGGTCCGTTAAACTAAAACTAGCTTAAACATTCTTAAATGCTCTGTACCTACACAGTCTCATAATAATTATCTCTGTTTAGCTTTCATCTTCATATCCAAACCACCCATTTGGAAGTGAAAACATGAGTCAATAAAACAAAGTGCTATGAACCCTATAGCAAAGCAATAGATTTAGGGCTCAATTCATATTAACTTCTGATTTCACTTTGGTCTATGTGCTGCTGGTTGAACTGGATTGTCATTCCTGTGTTCAAATACAGGTATACAGAAAGGACATTTGCATAGAGTTCTGTGTAATGATAAATAACTCTGCACAACATTTTAAAAAGGGAACCAGGCTGTAAAACATAGAATATTATCATTGCCACAAACTCAAATAGTTACTCCTGGTAAACAGACGATAGAGCTATTGATTTCTTGCATAAGAAAATGGTCCAAGTGATGAATTGCCCACACAAAGTCAGCACTTAACGGTTTTCTAAGTATCCAACTGTGCTGATAAGACACACACAAACACACACACACACACACACACACACACACACACACACACACACACACACACACACACACACACACACACACGCACGCACACACACACACACACACACACACACACACACACACACACACACACACACACACACACACACACACACACACACACACACACACACTGGACATCAGATTTGGAGGTGTCTCGCAGAGAAAGATGTATGTTGTGAATAAGATGTTAGCCAGCTCAGAGTGCTATCATGGCTAGCCAGACACCAGAATACGTTCTGTTCTGATGATAGGCATTAATTCATGTTGACATACACTGACTTCCCACTAATGAGTAGAGCCAATCTGAGGCAGTCTAAGTACATACTGGAGAAACTAATAAGTATTTTTTTGGTACATCTACAGAAAGCTCTCAGATCTTCTTGTCTCTGTATTAAATCACGACCCGTTTATAACACTTCTCAGCCGCAGTCTGTTATTCATTTACTCCCAGCTCCATTCACTGATGTGTGGGTTGGTGCAGATACTCAAACTTTTTCACAGACACACAAGCTCTATCCCTGTGTCTTTGAGTTCTGGGACGAAGTTGCTCTGCCGCTTCTCTTTATCATCTTTGGATTGATTAGTTTTCCTGTTTACTTGTTTGCCTGCTGAGGACAAGAACCTGTTGTTTTAAATCACTTCAAGACTACCCTCGAGTTGACTCAGTGAAGCCATATTAACATTACCAACACAGCGAGCTGTTCCCTCTCTTCAAAGTCCCGCTCCCCGCCCTTTCTTCCTTTCCTCAGTCTCACTTACTCTCTATCTCTTGCGCTCACTCGCTGTCTGTCTTAGCAGTGCTGATGGCTTTAAGCGTGTGTGCTGAGAGGTCTATTAGTTAGCTATCGTTCCGTCAGATAATGCTTCATATCTCCCAGCCAGTTCACTGTACTTGCCGCTTTGCTCTGACTGCATGAGGGGCGATCACAGGCGCCAGGATGTGGGACTTTACCACAAACCTTGACATTCTTTAAAACATTTTATATTTATGTTTGAATGGAATATGTGATTTCAGTCTCTTGTTGTTAGGTTTGATGAAAAAGAGCTGGAGGAGTCTCAAAATGTTGGGCAGGGTGATTAGCATATCAAGTGGAAGTGTATGTGTCTATATGTCCTATAGCAATTGTGTGTGTGAATTGAATCTAAATCAGCTCATTGAACTAGCTCCATATATAGTAGCCTGAGAATATGTTTATATGTGCATGTATGTGAGTACGTGTGTGAGTCTCAGTATTGCACTTTAATTGGTTCCAAGCAGACATTTTGCGTTGTAAAATCCATATAGTTCATCTAATTACAACGCTAATAGCCTGGACTGCTCCCACATCGTGTAATTGTATGAATAACTGAGCAGCAAACACTCACTGTCATCTGCCTGGCTAGCTCTGTCTGTCGATGATGAAGGTCAGTAAGCATTGTGGTGACCCATTAGAATAATGGGGGCTGTGAAGTGGCCCGACCCAGCGCAAGAAGAACATCATTCACACTTAGCTGCTTTCTTTTCTCTCTCTCTCTGTTGCCTTATGCCCTGCACCGTCTCTTCTTGCCCTCAATTCCACACTCCAATAGCCCTTTCATTTACTCATGCTAACACTCACCCACTCCTCCAAGTAAGCACTCCAAGTAGACCTAAAATATACAAACACAGGCTCAGGTGTCAGTGACATCATTTTTATCTAAGATGTTTTCAAACTCTTCAAACTTGGTTTAAACCTCAGTCAGTGCACTCATTGTATGTATACATACATCGACAGTAGGCCATATAAACAAAGAATATTAGTGCTCATGACTATTTAATTGGAAGAGGCCGCTGGTATATGCAATTGGAAATGGCCTAGATCTGGATAATTGGACATCTGTAGTCAACAGCATTATGTTTGTCTTTAGAATGATGGTAGCTCTGTCTATTTGCTATTAATATCTATAACATAGGGTATGCTTACAGCCCTTCTTTTTCTAGATGTAATATTGGAGTGTATAGCACAGCTCTTTTGGCTGTTTCTGTAAGACACAGTGCCAGGAAGCATAGCCAATCCTTACAAGTAGAGAAACGTTTAATTTGCTCACAGAGAAGCTTTACGTTTTGAGTTTATTTATTTTGTTAGTGATGTATAGTGTTCATCTACTACTAGAACAATTATGTTTGCTCAATAAGCAATGTAGTTAGTTTGGTCTATGAATATTTATTGTATGTTTTCCTACAAATTCAGATAAAATAATAAGAATGTTTTGTTCATGCTTATATTTAATAACACGGGATCTGTGTTTTTTTAAATTTTATTTGGAAACTTGTTATTCATGTTGCTCTGTCTATTTGCTATTAATATCTATAACATAGGGTATGCTTATAGCCCTTCTTTTTCTAGATGAATTTAATATTGGAGTGTATAGCACAGCTCTTTTGGCTGTTTCTGTAAGACACACAGTGCCAGGAAGCATAGCCAATCCTTACAAGTTTAAGTTGTTATTCATGTTGCCATTAGTAGACTCTGAACATGTCGAGAAAGGTCTTTTGAGATTTTTAGAAACCTCTCAGATCCTAATGTGGCTCTCAGTTAATGCTTTGTTACAGGTGCAAAGGAAAGGGCAAACACTAAAGTATATGCAGAGTATGGGTAAAGTACTCAACCAAAATTCTGCTAGGAAGTCCTGGTGGTCCTCGAATATTTGTATGCACACAGGTATTTGAATTTTCAACGTTACAAAAAGGAGTTGTTTACTAACATTGCTGCTCATCCTTTCCAGCTGATAGAGTTTCAACTGCCTAACTCCACTCAGTTAGAATTTATAATCCCACAAACATTTTCCAGTTCTATGATTCCTTTTTTGGTTCAACTAATATTTTATGAAACAGGGAAGATTGTTGTTGTTGTGCAGTTAATGTGGGTCTGATGCAATTTACTCAATGTGGTCTTTCGCCAAGTAGATTACATTACATTACATTACATTGCATTTAGCTGACGCTTTTATCCAAAGCGACTTACAATAAGTACATTCGACCAGGAAGACACAACCTTGAAGAAAACAGAATCATATAAGTACATCAGGTTTCATAGAGCCAAGCATTTCAAGTGCTACTCAACTGGCTATAGATAAGCCAGTCCTTTATTAGTATATAAGTACTCTGTTAGCAGTTCTTTGTTAGTAATTCTATCGCTCGAGGTGGAGTCGAAAGAGATGAGATAAATATTAGTCTAACAATGCCAAACAACAATGCATGCATAATCTTGGCAAAATAATGAAACACTTGCCAATCACTCCTGCTTTACTAGTGAGGAAGCTGGGAGCTAGCACACCAGATATATATTGAAGAAAATGTAAATATTGAATCAAAATGGAATTGGGACTACTGTTTACAATAGTAACCATTACTGGCGCAACTTCCCTTTTGCTCAAGTTTAGTGCACACTGCTAAAAGCCCCTGTGGTAAGCTGTTTTAATTTAGACACCATTAAGCAAGTATCCTCTTGCAAATATGAGAGAGGGAACGAGGCAAGACAATGTGAATGAGAGATAGACGGAGACAGAGAGGAAGTGCCTGTAGTTGAGTTACAGAAAGGTCATATGAAGCTCCGCAGCTCGCATCAGACAGTGCCATCTCTCCTGCCATCCCCCTTCTTCACTTCCGCCACCATCCTCCCTTACTCCTCTCCATCCTTTGCCTCTCCAGTTTCAGTCACATCCTTTTGTCATTGCGATCTGTTCATTTTTGCCTTCTCCTATCTGATCCTCAGTTTCCTCTCTTCACGTCTTGTTCTCTCAGCTCTGGCATGTCAGCATCTTCTGTCAGCATCATCTTCTCTTCTTTTCTAATCTCTCCTCTTCTTCCTCTCTTCTTTTGGTTCTTTTTTCCACTCCCTGCCATCTTGCGTGAGCCGAGTAATGGGGGGGGGGGGTGTACCCTGGAGGGAACACACACATACAGATCTGAGCTTTAATTGGTCCAGATTGGCTGTGGACTTATTGCTAGGGCGGTGGGTTCACTGTGGCACGTGGCACACACACACACACACACACACCCACACACACACAGACTCCACTAACTTTCTTTTACAGTTTTTCTCGATTGCTAACACACTTTTTTTTTTTTAATTGCTCAGTTTTGCAGAACACTAAACACAATTCACAAAACCACACACCCAAAGTGCAAAACACCTAATTTCTCCTGCTAAATGAAGAACTGCACTCAAAACTATATAAACACTTACCAAATGCAAACTTTTGCACCAGATAGAACACACTTCATTCATAATACTAGATAGTTTGACCACCCAACTACACACTGCTGAGCATACTCTAAAGCACTTTCATCTGTTATGGGCTATGCTCGTACATAGAGGTTTCTGCAGAGAAAGATTGCTTGAGTTTACAGAAATACAGTAAATGAAGAAATACAAATGAGTTGTTGAAAAAAAATCATATTTTATTCAAATATAACATTGTGCAACATGCATCTCATTCTCAGCACATTGTTACTATGCTTCGGATCTCTCTAAGTGTGATGGCATTGTTTGCCAAAACCCAGTTTGTAGCTGCTGCTTCCTGCCTCATTGAACATCCTTGGCCTTCCACCTCCTTGTTTCTCAGTCCTTCAGATAAATAACAAAGATATAGTGGTCGGTCAGTGTCTGTGTTGCATAAAAGTAAGTTTACCACAGTCCATTGTGCAGGATGTTTGTACAGTTATAGTCTGCAACATGCCAACAATTCAATTACAGTAATGAAGTAAATATGTTTCACACAACAGATATAAGCACTGATATATCATGAATTATGCAGAGCTAAAAACTGGTAACCTGTTTTCAAGTCTAAGTGTCCGGATTACAGAGGCGACAGTAAATCGGCTTAGATTAGGCTGAACCCTCTGTCCAGCCTCTCTCATCGTCAAACCATGGTTGATAACATTTCATTAGAGTACTCTTCCTCCTCCTCTCACTCTCAGCCCAGCCCAGCTCTTCCTCTTTCTCTTGCTCTTGCTCATGCTTCCATGTTGGCTTCCATTGTTGCTGTAAGAAAGTACTCACCTGTGGTCTTTTTATAGTGCAAACATCCTGATTGATGAGCCAACAATTATGCTATCAGGTGTTTGGTCAGGTGGAACGTGTTTCTTGATCATTGGTCCATGTGTGAGGCATTTTGAATATCAGTGTTCTAAACCTGCTCACACGTGACTTTATGTCAGATTCCTGTGTTTTACGTGGAGAAACGTGTGCAGTGGTTTGCAAAAAGTGCCATGTTGATTTGCAAATTGTGTGAAAAGCTGAAAACGTGTTTAGAGTTTTGGAGATTTGAGCCGATGTTTTGCTCTTTGAGTGTCAGTTAAAATAATTGTGCTTTTTGTATAAGTGTGTTAGCAATCGAGAAAAACTGGAAAACATTTCTTTCCTGTTCCCACTCTTTGCAAAAACATATCATCCTCAGTTGGCTTGTTCTGTAACTCTCTACTGTTGCCATGGTTGCTAAATTACTGCTCGTAAACAACTCAACATATTGAAGAGCAAGGTTAAGTGATAATAAGAGAATGCAGAAAGAAGGATATACATGGACAGTGATGAATTAACAATTAAATGGAGCCCCTGATTATGCTGCAATATCCGTATCATCATGTGATCAACTATTTATTTAATGGACGCATTGTATTTTTTTTATTCATCAGTAGGGTTTAATATTCCTACTGTTTAACAAGCCATCCATCTTTACAGCCAGTTACAGATTAACAGTTAATGCAGCTCAACTGCACTTGCTCTTGACTGGCAAACCTCCATTAACAGCTGCTTAAATCCTTCCAGTCTGGCTGATTTAGAGCATTTTAACTGACTCACCCTGAGGAATGCCTCCGCAGTTCTACAAGAGGGAATTCACTATCTATTTTCATTCTTGAAAATAAGCAATTTATTTGAAATATTAGCATACTATTTTTGTCCAGATTCTTGAGAATTATAAAAGCTGAAGTCCTTGCTTCCAATGTCAAATAACGGGCATTTGGTATTACTGCAAGATCATCACAATCGGTTGTCACGTTATTTTTATCCCTGTCATTTGTGAAAACCCTTCCCTCCCTGTTATAAAGGACATTTCATACCTGCATTGCATCGTCATCACACACGTTCACACTTACACACACAAACATGAAGACTACACACAACACCCCGGTGGGAATACACCACAGTTCCAGTTGGCGCTTGTTTATTGCTGACCCAACGGAATATATGTCCGTCCCTCCGGTGTTCCCCCTCACCCTGAGGGCACGCTGCCAAGAAGTCCCACAATTACCCACATACATCATTCTACACACAACATATATACACTGAACAAAAATATAAATGCAACACTTTTGTTTTTGCTCCCATTTTTCATGAGATGAACTCAAAGATCTAAAACATTTTCTATATACACAAAATAACCATTTCTCTCAAATATTGTTCACAAATCTGAAAAAATCTGTGACAGTGAGCACTTCATCTTTGCCGAGATAATCCATCCCACCTCACAGGTGTGGCATATCAAGATACTGATTAGACAGCATGATTATTGCACAGGTGTGCCTTAGGCTGGCCACAATAAAAGGCCACTCTAAAATGTTCAGTGTTATCACACAGCACAATGCCACATATGTCGCAATTGGCATGCTGACAGCAGGAATGTCCAGCAGAGCTGTTGCCCGTGAATTGAATGTTCATTTCTCTACCATAAGCCGTCTCCAAAGACGTTTCAGAGAATTTGGCAGTACATCCAACCGGCCTCACAACCGCAGACCACGTGTAACCACACCAGCCCAGGACCTCCACATCCAACCACTCGGACAGCTGCTGCAACAATCGGTTTGCATAACCAAAGAATTTCTGCACAAACTGTCAGAAACCGTCTCAGGGAAGCTCATCTGCATGCTCGTCGTCCTCATCGGGGTCTCGACCTGACTCCGGTTCGTCGTCGTAACCGACTTGAGTGGGCAAATGCTCACATTCGATGGCGTCTGGCACGTTGGAGAGGTGTTCCCTTCACGGATGAATCCCGGTTTTCACTGTTCAGGGCAGATGGCAGACAGCGTGTGTGGCGTCGTGTGTGTGAGCGGTTTTCTGATGTCAATGTTGTGAATCGAGTAGCCCATGGTGGTGGTGGGGTTATGGTATGGGCAGGCGTATGTTATGGACGACGAACACAGGTGCATTTTATTGATGGCATTGTGAATGCACAGAGATACCGTGACGAGATCCTGAGGCCCATTGTTGTGCCATTCATCCACGACCATCACCTCATGTTGCAGCATGATAATGCACGGCCCCATGTTGCAAGGATCTGTACACAATTCCTGGAGGCTGAAAACATCCCAGTTCTTGCATGGCCAGCATACTCACCGGACATGTCACCCATTGAGCATGTTTGGGATGCTCTGGATCGGCGTTTACGACAGCGTGTTCCAGTTCCTGCCAATATCCAGCAACTTCGCACAGCCATTGAAGAGGAGTGGACCAACATTCCATAGGCCACAATCAACAACCTGATCAACTCTATGTGAAGGAGATGTGTTGCACTGCGTGAGGCAAATGGTGGTCACACCAGATACTGACTGGTTTTCGGACCCCCCCAATAAAGCAAAACTGCACGTTTCAGAGTGGCCTTTTATTGTGGCCAGCCTAAGGCACACCTGTGCAATAATCATGCTGTCTAATCAGCATATTGATATGCCACACCTGTGAGGTGGGATGGATTATCTCGGCAAAGGAGAAGTGCTCACTCTCACAGATTTGTTCAGATTTGTGAACAATATTTGAGAGAAATGGTTATAGGGATGCACGATATTGTTTTGTTTTTTTAAACCGATACCGATAACTTCCTGCTTCTCAAGACCGATACCGATAACCGATAATAATATAATATATGTATATATTAAATGTACCTGTAGTTTTTGCACACCTGGTGGTAAAAAAAAGACTAGTAGTGAGCAAATGACATGAGCATTACTACTATGAACAAAACAAAGCCAAGAACAGTTTTGACTCTTCAAAGTGACCATATTTATTTTCCTTAAATAATAAATATATAAATATTATATTTATATAATAAATATATAAATATTTCCTTTGGATTCGCCGCTAGTTTAGCAGCGCAGGCGTCTTCGTACGCTTTTAACACACCATCGTAGCGATGGCGATGTTTCAGGTGACTAATCAGGTTGGAAGTATTATAGCTCGTTGCCTTTTTCCCTCCTCGTGGAACTTCTGCATTGCATTTGTTAATACAAATAGCAAGCGAACTATCTATCTCTGAAACTTTGAAATAGTCCCATACTACGGACGACATGTTTGTTTACTGTCCTGGCTTTACGGCCGCACACCATTTACGTCACAGCCAGGCATGAGTTAGGGAGCACTGGATTTGTGAAGAACTCCCCTCTTCCTAAACCACTAATACCACAGTACTGGCAAAACGGGAGGAGCCGAGTGAAAAACAAGCGCCCCTCATCCCAATCCACCCACACCGCAGTATTTTTATTTATTTTTTTACCCAAAAAATATATTGTATATTATCGGGGCTATTAATACTTTTATCGGGTTTATCGGGATGACGTCATAATTCCTAATATCGGACCGATAATTATCGGGCCGATAATTATCGTGCAACACTAGTTATTTTGTCTATATAGAAAATGTTTTAGATCTTTGAGTTCATCTCATGAAAAATGGAAGCAAAAACAAAAGTGTTGCATTTATACATTCATCATTGTCCTGCAGAACATCTGTCTGTCCTTTAACCTACTTAACATCTCTGCTTGTTGTCTGTCGGACACCATTTACAGTATGATTTATGTCTGTGTGTGTGTGTGTGTGTGTGTGTGTGTGTGTGTGTGTGTGTGTGTGTGTGTGTGTGTGTGTGTGTGTGTGTGTGTGTGTGTGTGTGTGTGTGTGTGTGTGTGTGTGTGTGTGTGTGTGTGTGTGTGTGTGTGTGTGTGTGTGTGTGTGTGTGTGTGTGTGTGTGTTTTTGTCCGTTAGTGTTCACGTGCAGACTCAAGGTTTTCTCTCTCCTCACCTCTCAAAGCCCTGCAAATTTGGTCTCCATGGAAACGGGGAGAGGGAGGGGATGATGTTGACTTCCTGACACCTTCTGTCCCATGGGACACCAACTGTCAGCAACTCTCCGTATGCGTGTGTGTGACTGTGTGTCTGTGTGTATGAGTGTGTGAGTGGCTGTGTGCAGTGTAAACATATTTTCTAACATGTAATTAACATGATGTATAAACTTGACCTGCCTGCTCTGCAAGGACCTTCAAATCGTAATACTGCTAGTTGGTACATTTGTAAGAGGCAATTTGCCACTTTAAGGCTAAGGCTGTTTCTTTCGATGTGTGTGTCTGTGTGTTTTCATTTGGCTGTGAAGCTCCAACCTTGATAGCTGCTTCTGATCATCTGCCAAAGCTGAACAGCTCAGTGTGTTAGTGGGTCTGGCGGAAGGACTAAGTGGAGGAATCCCCTTTTGACTGGGACAGGATGGTACAAGCAGATGGACCAGGAGAGAACCAATCCCAGCACCAATCGACTTCCTGATGACGATTTAGCCTTTGGGAGCAATGGATTATATAATTATTATTATATGATTATATATAGACTACTACACAAAGTAGTCATACTTAAAACTAACACTTCCGATACAAAAATGATTGTCCCGTTGCCTACATTCATATGAAGATATCTGTTTATAGGGATTAGTAGGGAACAAACAGGAAGTAGCAGGTAGACCTTGTAATGGATGTAATGCATGTCTCATCCTCTGCTCACTTTGTCCCATCACCTTGGGCTGGGCAGTTATAATTAAATATGTATAGCAGTCCTGCGAAGCAAGGCACAACACGAATCACAACTAACCATAAGTATAAACACCAGAAAGTGTCAGGCAGCTGCACTTTGTTGTACATTCACTATAATGTATTGTATAATTTGATGCCAAAAATGTCACAGAGAGATGGTTAACAGGATGTAAAGAAAGTATGACAGGAAGAATGGGAAGAGGAAACAATGGGAAATAAATGTTGAGGGAAAAGAGGAAATATAGAAATGTTAAGATGTTGGTTTTTGAGCTGCTGCATTCATTAAACAGCCGTGGGCTCTGCATCCCTACCTACCACACCCCAACGTTGCCATGGATATAAGGCTTTGGCAGCACAACTGTGTGTGTGTGTGTGTGTGTGTGTGTGTGTGTGTGTGTGTGTGTGTGTGTGTGTGTGTGTGTGTGTGTGTGTGTGTGTGTGTGTGTGTGTGTGTGTGTGTGTGTGTGTGTGTGTGTGTGTGTGTGTGTTGTGTGTGTGTGTGTGTGTGTGTGTGTGTGTGTGTGTGTGTGTGTGTGTGTGTGTGTGTGTGTGTGTGTGTGTGTGTGTGTGTGTGTGTGTGTGTGTGTGTGTGTGTGTGTGTGTGCGTGTGTGTCAGTTAGAGGTGTGCCAGGATGACATCATACAGAAGCTTGCTGAGAAGGTCCACTGCAGGCACATGGCATCTACAATATTTATAGACCCCCAGAACAGATGAGCTCACTCAGTCACTCAGTGTGACTTGCTTCACTTCTCTCACTCACACACACACACACACACACACACACACACACACACACACACACACACACACACACGCACACACACACACACACACACACACACACACACACACACACACACACTCACACTCACACTCACACTCACACTGACACACAAAGGGCAAAGAAGTGGCAGAGAAGTTACTCACGCAATCCGTGCCACACCCACTCACATAAATATTTCCTCCTCTTTCCATTTTTCCCCACTGGCCTTGAGGAGTGCACTGCATACCAGTTGACCATACAGATATTAAAAACCATGCAGCTATTATTGAACTACATTCAGAACGTCCCTGTCACAGTTCAGGATTATTGTTATTATTAAAATGTGATAAAAACACACACGCACACTGTGACATAAAAAGCCTCCATATACTCAGTGAAAATGAGATGCCACTGTATGAGTCATAAGGAGGGGGAATGGTACTTTGTGAGGGATTATACTGGTGGAAAAAATAAGGGGACTGGATGTATACACACACAGTCACACAAACACAATATACCGTAGGCACAAACACACACACTAAATGACCCGAGCCCCGGAACATGTACATACACACACAGGATTAAAATCCTCATATCCCAAAATAAACAAAATCATTTCTTGGTAGAGCAAATACTGTACATCAGGCTAACAGCAAAGTATGATTGAGAGTGACCTCTGTGTGTGTGTGTGTGTGTGTGTGTGTGTGTGTGTGTGTGTGTGTGTGCGTGCGTGCGCGCGCGTGCGTGCGCGTGCGTGCGTGCGCGTGTGTGTGTTGTGTGGGTGGGTGGGTGGGTGGGTGTGTGTGTGTGTGTGTGTGTGTGTGTGTGTGTGTGTGTGTGTGTGTGTGTGTGTGTGTGTGTGTGTTTGAGTGAGTGAGTGAGTGTGTGTGTTTGAGTGACTGAGCAATGAGCGTGTGAGCTTGAGTTACAAGGCAGGAGAGCTCCAGAAAGAAAAATCACATTTCATAAATAAATCATCCAGGGCCTTGCGACAGATGAACACACACGCACACACACACACACACACACACACACACACACACACACACACACACACACACACACACACACACACACACACACACACACACTGCAATACTTCATACCATGGCCATCATAGTATGGGCCAGATTAGAGTCAAATCACTTTGTGTGTGTGTGTGTGTGTGTGTGTGTGTGTGTGTGTGTGTGTGTGTGTGTGTGTGTGTGTGTGTGTGTGTGTGTGTGTGTGTGTGTGTGTGTGTGTGTGTGTGTGTGTGTGTGTGTGTGTGTGTGTGTGTGTGTGTGTGTGTGTGTGTGTGTGTGTGTGTGTGTGTGTGTGTGCTTGTGTGCGTGTTCATGCTCCTACGCCTACCCCTGCGGCAGAGCCTTAATATATCCTGTTGTACCGTGCTCTATAGAACCCCCCATCCGAAAACACATAATGGAGTTATAGCAGAAGATCCACACTATTATAATCCATGTCAAACAATATTGCAATTGCCTCTACATTTATGTGTGTGTCACTTTTCATCAGCTCATAGCTTAGATTTCATTTTAAACCTGATATATTGGTTTATATGTTTTGCTATATGAATAAACATCAGGCAGGGTGCCATTATGTGTGTGTGTGTGTGTGTGTGTGTGTGTGTGTGTGTGTGTGTGTGTGTGTGTGTGTGTGTGTGTGTGTGTGTGTGTGTGTGTGTGTGTGTGTGTGTGTGTGTGTGTGTGTGTGTGTGTGTGTGTGTGTGTGTGTGTGTGTGTGTGTGTGTGTGTTTGTTTGTGTGTGTGTGTGTGTGTGTGTGTGCCCTTGTGTGTGAGCTAGGAAAAGAGGAGTATTTTAGGAACCTGCGTAAGAGTAAGTAATTCATGCTACATTCTCCGTGCTCCTCTCTCTGTGTCCTCGTCCATCTCTACTCATGCAACCATCACAAATACTGTGTAGACACTCCCGAAGGCTGGTGTTCACTGAGCAGTTCTATCAATTGATATTGCTGGTAGACTTGATTTGAGATTTGGGGGTACCCGGTTCAATCAATGAGTGAGGACCTAGTATTAAACAATAAAATCAATTTTTTTCTACCTTGCCACTGCTCACAAAAACCGGTCACACCCGGGTGAGCAGATGTGGAGTGAACAGGAAATAGCATCACTAAATAATTTGATTCAAGAAATTAGATTATTTTGTGGGAAGTAGTTATAGCCTTTTTCCCCGTGGTGGTTGCAGCTTTAAAGACATTATCTATGTACACATAGGTCTTTCTTCATACGGTTGGTATTATTTATTTGTCTTTGTTCCGACCATTTTGTCGAGTAGATTCATCTTAATTTTGTAACGAGAACTCAAAAAGTCTACTTGAAGAAGCTGAGAAATACATGGACACATTCATTTAATTGAACCTGGTGTAATCCATACTGTAGCTATATATATACCGCTGTGTTTTGGTTTTTATTTTTCATCTGCTCTACTTATTATATGTTTTATTGTCCTATCCCAGTCAGTGTGGGTTTAATAATATGTGTAATTATTCCATAAAATGATTATGCAGATTTGACTGCATGCTAGGCATAAATGGCCCTAAAATGTCTGTCATGACTAGGGTTGCAAAATTCCGGGAATTTTCAAAGATGGAAACTTTTCATGGGAATAAACGGGAATTTATGGGAATAAACTGGGAATTTTCCAAATTGAAGGTTGACTCTTCATAGGGAACTTAAATGTAGTTGGGGAAAATATATTTTAGCATAAACAAAACAGAATATCCATGCCATAGCACACTGTTTACTGCATGGCTATTGAGACCACACCCCCCCCATTCCTCCGTCCATCACATGCACAGATGAGTAATATTTAACTCAACATTCCTGTTTTCGTTCTTCAATGAAACAAATAATTGTTGAATAAAATAATTAAAAGTTGTTCTGTTCTACTTTAAAAAAAAAAAAAAAGATCTGTTGAAATGTCATGTTTTTTGTTTAATTTTGCATCGAATATTTCCAAAATTCCCCAGCTTAACTTCCCATGGAAACTTTCTGGGAAATGTACCGGAAACTTTCCGCCCCTTTGCAACCCTAGTCATGACAGTAAGTAGTACTATACTAAAGGTATATTCTTGGCACTGGTGTCTTTCTTTACAGTCATTTAAAGACAACAGGTATCTTTCAAACCTCAACCTTTAACTAGAGTGCTGATGTCACTGTAAAGCCACAATACCACACCACAGATCCCCTGCTCCTCGTTGTATTAATAGTACAGGTAGATGTGGCTGTGAGCAACATAATGTGATTGTTGTCTGGTTCAAAACTAAACAGAATCATTTTCAGAAAACAAAACTCAGCTGAACTCTTAGGATTCCCACATTTTCAATGCCTCATGATGGGGAAAGTACTGTGAATGAAAGGAGTGAATATGATTGGCCATCGTTGTCACAGCCTGTTAGTAACCCACATGTAATATGTGTAGCTGCTGATAACAAATCTCACAAAGAAGGAATTGCACAATGTATAGGTCTCGCCTTACCTTGCTAAGTCCAACTATCATTCTGTGAAACACCTTCTTTTGTATCACTTGCCATTGTCTAAACAGTAAACACTGTATTGTGATTATACATGTGTTCAGTCCCACGGATCCTCAATGTTTCCATCCATGTGTTTCTCAGTCTAAAAAGGACAGAGGCTGGTGTAGAGTTACATCCTGCCGCTGCAGTTTGCACTCTGAAGGGCAAGAGCAGCGTTCCTGACCTCCACACACAAATAACACCTAGGCTACTCATTACTCAGAGCCATTTTTAGCTACATGAAGGATTGGGAAGAGATTATTTAAAATTATGCAGGAGGTACCCTTGGAGCAGTTTGTTTACTCTGAAAATGAAGATTAATATTAATAGAGCTGTGTTTAGTGCATCTCCTGCTTTCCTCTAGACACTTTCATCTGCAAATCAGAGCAGCTAGCTGGGATGGACTGAGTGTGTGTGTGTGTGTGTGTGTGTGTGTGTGTGTGTGTGTGTGTGTGTGTGTGTGTGTGTGTGTGTGTGTGTGTGTGTGTGTGTGTGTGTGTGTGTGTGTGTGTGTGTGTGTGTGTGTGTGTGTGTGTGTGTGTGTGTGTGTGTGTGTGTGTGTGTGTGTGTGTGTGTGTGTGTGTGTGTGTGTGTGTGTGTGTGTGTGTGTGTGTGTGTGTGTGTGTGTGTGTGTGTGTGTGTGTGTGTGTGTGTGTGTGTGGTTAAGTGAATGACTGAGCTAGTAGTAGCAGTGTGTTTGTTATCAGCCAGAACATACATTGGTTTTTCTTTGTTTTTATGTAGCCCTGATATTTTTATTTTAGGTACAATATGACATGTTTTTCTATGAATATGTGAAAATAAAATATCCTCAAATGGATGGAAAATGAACAGTAGGTGCTGCATGTAGAGTTGAGATGTCAATTGGGATACAAACTGCCTGTTATTTGCAATGATTGTGTGCACTGTGGTAGTAATAGGTTTCCCTCTGGGCTGACTGGGAGCTTGAGGAGGACACAGTGAAGGAGACAGGGAGAGAGGTAAGCCGTGCTCTCCGACTGAGTGATGAGGACAGCAGGGGGGAGAGGCAGAGCTGACACAGGTGCTTTACACAGGGCTAGAAGAGGGGAGGCGACACAAGAGACTGGGGGAAAATGAGGAGAGGAGGAGGAGGAGGAGCAAGAGAATGAGGTGATGAGGAAGGTGGGAAGGACAGATACATTTTCCCAGAGTGATGACTGAGTCTGATATCTGGGAAACAGCAATATGATTTTATACAAAGGTGTAACTTCAGTCAGTTTTACAGTTGCAATTTGAGTTGAAATGTGCTCTGTTCACCCCTTATAATGAAGAGGATAGAAATGCAGATATGTTCATCTAAGTCGCTCAATTTTAGCAGTGCTTTAACAAGCAAGAAGTTTGGAGTTTTTGCCCGGTTTGACTCTCAGCCTCCCCATCTTTATGGTGGAGCTGCTGGGAAATGCCTGAGAGGAGGCTCTAGACATTATTAAGGGCTTACAAAAAAACAAACATCCTCCTCTTCATGTTCTGACATGTTTAGCCACTTTTCTTTTATTTAGGCTTCCCGCAAAACAAATGTCATTGCCATCTGTCTCAGTTTTACGCTATCATTGTTTTAATGCTAATTAGCAAATGTAAGTATGCTGAACCAAGGCAACAATGAACATGTTATAATTGCAAAAAATCAGCATATGAGAATTGTTGTTTGAGCATGTTAGCATTTTGATGGTAACATTTAGCTTAAAGTTCTGCTGGGCTTTGTATAGCCTCAAAGACCTGCCGGCCTATACTATTTGCCTTATCAGGTAAACACGCCAAACCTTTGCTGGTTCCAGCTCCTAAAAGTAGAATATTTGGTGGTGTTCTTTATCTTTTATGATTATTAACTATTTAGATGTTGTATTGTAACACGTACTTTCAAACAAACCAAGCAAATTGAAGGAGTCACTGAAGGTTTTTTAGAGACACTGATGGACATTTTACTGAGAGACAAGAATTACATTTTTCAGTCAAATGTTTGCATGAGGCATTTCATTTATTTGTTGTGGTTAAAGATACAGTCTTATCTTTGTTGTAGTTTGACATGAATCAGGAAACACAGTTTGCAGTTAGGTAAGTGGTAGACCATAATTATTTTTGTTGTTTGTTTGTTTGTTAAACCAAACCTAAGGCCCCGGCCACACGAGGACGAAAACGGCTAAACGCATAGGATTAACGCAAACGCAATCGCAAAAAAGCTTCCGTCCACACGCAATATTGACCGGATAGTGTCTGTCCACACGAGACCGCTCCGTTTAGCTCCAACCGCTGGAGAAGCTGCAGTACATATGCAGGAGCCTGTACGTGGTGCTGTAACTTCCTCCACAAAAGCAGTGAAGAAGCATGGTTGTCATGGTTGCCCTTCTGTTTATTCTCCGCGGTGGGGGCCGAGGGAACCGGGCAGAGTTTTTCGCCAGTCAGCGTGTATTAAAGTTTAAATCTTCCGACAAAATTATAAAAGTGCCGGTCAAAGATCTTCTTTGTTATTTATTGAGCTTTAAAACAAATGAATAACGACTCTATATAATATAATAATAAAATACATGGAGCCTCTCTTTTTCCTCCCTCTCTTCGGACAGCGTCAGTGTCTGTCTCATGCAGCAGCTGATCCAGTAATGAGTGACCCGGCCGACAGTAAAAATAAACATATTTATAACTAGTTTAGGTAGTTTGAGAGGTGTCTCCGTCCTGTCAGATTGGACTTCACTCGCGTTTAGGTCCATATCGAGAGAAAGATAAATAATCTGAATTCAGTGTGCAGTTTACTTTGACGCGGGGTGAGCAGCAGAGGTGGGGAGAGGCGGGGCTATTGCCTCATCATTATCAGAAAATGACCGTATAGGGCGTACACACGGAGCCGTTGGACCCCCCAGAGCGTTTCGTATGCCGTTCTATCCACCTTGGAACCCGTTATCGTTTCCGCAGTCGTTTAGTGCCGTATTCGGTCGTCCTCGTGTGGCCGAACGGTCTATATGACACTAAACAGTAACGCAAACGACCCTTTTCGTCCTCATGTGGCCGGGGCCTAAGCCTTTTTGTATTTATGTGTTTGCATTTGTGGATGTGTATTGGTTGTGATAGTTGGAGCTGGTGGGACGGGGGGGGGCTTGCCCTTGCCCTCTGCTCCATGTTATGTTATGATGTAAAATGGCTGCTCTCCGTTGAGGGAAGGTTCAGCTGAGATTAGCAACGCTTGACAAAAATAGGCAAGAGAGAGGAAGAGAGAGGAAGGGGGGAAAGAGGATGAGAGAGAAAGCATGGCGGTGCTCGAGTGGATAGCGTGTTAAAGAAGTAATCAAGTAGTTAGGCAGCAAGAGAAGAGAGAATGAGGTGCAAGAAAGAGAGAATGAAACTGTGAGAGGCTGTCAGATAAAACAAATGGTCACAGGTCTCCCAGACTTCTGTGAATTCTGTTATGGAAAATGCTGCTTCAATTGTGTCCAGGTTTTGGGACTTTTTCAAGTAGTGCTGATGAGCATGTGTGTTTTAAGGTCTGTTTCTGCATCTGTGTGTTCAGTTTGTGTTTGAATGTGTTATTTGTTTGAACTCTGACAATCAGGATCTGCCAAGTTTGGCTCCCACTGATGTCAGGGATGAGGCGTTATCTCCATACATGAATACAAAAGTCCTACTGGCTCCTCTTGTTTCCCTGCTGTTCCTTCTACTTAATCCTGGAACATGTACAATCTGTCAAACTAATTTCAAAGCTTCCTCTCTCTTTGGAAACCACTAGATACCTCCTCACTGGCATATTTCTGCCTGTTTCTGTATGGAGAAAATGTACATATGACAAGTTGGATTGTTACTTCTTTGTGTGAGCACCATGAGCTGCCAGAAGAGGTCTCTGTCCTACCACTTAATCAGCTGGTGTAGTGACCGCTGTGTTCGGCTACTCAGTTGAAGTATCGCTCAGATTAATGCTGGAAGTCACCACACACTCACAGAAAGATATTTTGATGTATAGGGACTTGTCTGTCTCACTGTATATCTTCTGCTCTCTCCCTCTCCCGTGAACCCAGTTTCCTTGACAACCAGGTGCATGAAAGTAGACCTGTGGGCAGGAATCATTTTCACTCTCTTTTTCTACATTGATGCACTGCCACTCCCAATAGTTGTGATGTTGAAGAAGCATTCTAATATGTTTTTTTACCGACTGCAGAGCACAGAGCTGGTGTGTGGGTGAGCGCTGCGAGTGATGAAGCACAGGAGAATAGAGGGATGAGAATGAATAAAGAGGGGAAATGAATGAACAGTCAAATCAGCTGTAACTAATTAGACACAGGCTCATATCTTAATCATAGAGATACACTATTGCACCCCTGCTAAACCACTTTAGCTGAGTCGTATTTTGAGTCAACTTTATCCGTGGGCTAATACAGGGTCAGGTACTGTATCAATAATAAGTTAAAGTGGGCAAATGTGCATATTTTCATAGTGTTTTGTCTGTTAAGTATGCATACAAAGAGTCAAATATGTACCAAAGATAAAGCTTGCAAGTTTCCCTTATTTGTTTTAAATGTTGTTGTTTCTTACCGAATAAAAATATGTCGTCAATCAAACTATTTATATAGTACAAGTTATACATAATTTCTGGTGTATTATAGCTTCATAATAATGTATCCACATCTTAAGTAGCACATCAGAACCAGAAACAGTGCATGGTGCCATTGTGAGAAGCACTGTCAGAGAACAAAATAAAATGCATTGATAATACTCAAATCAGAATGAAAGGGAAACGCAGTCATTATGTCTTTTCTTTTGAGGTTCAGGGACCCCCATGAGACACATTTAAAAAGAATGGTCAAAACCAAACTAACAGTGGTCGAGACAATAAGTGGCTCATATGGGTCAAGCTTAAAAACTATTCCCATGATGCAATTCGAAAAACCTCTTGAGTTAGATGCCCATGTCTTTGAAAATCAAAACAATAAATGTAATGCAGGTTTTCTGTTGCAAAGCATTAGTTTTAAACCTTCAATCCTAGATCACTGAAGTGACATCCTTAGAATGTAATTTATTACAACCAATCATCTGTAGTAGAGTCCCCTTGTTGAGTTAGAGTGAACTATATGTGTGTTTTGAAACAAAAAAAAGGAGAGGTTAAGAATGAGGAGTTAAATGACATCCATTGCAGTGCTCTGGTCAAGTGCATGCCCTGTGAAATCCTACTGAGAGAGGAGGGACGAAACATACTGCCATTTATAAATAGAAAGAATCACCGCGCACAATGTCATGCTCGAGGAAAAATGGGTCTCTTGAATTTGTGTTGAGTAAGCATTGACTGGGTTTTTTTTATTAGGAGGAAATAGAGCGTTTAATTTCATGCTAATTCTTGGCATTAGTTCCAAATGGTACTTTAAAACTCCCTCTGAGTGCCTGAACGTTCATGTGCCGTTGCCTGTGTGTGTGTGTGTGTGTGTGTGTGTGTGTGTGTGTGTGTGTGTGCGTGCGTGCGTGCGTGCGTGTGTGTGTGTGTGTGTGTGTGTGTGTGTGTGTGTGTGTGTGTGTGTGGCTTTAGCCCCCAGCAGGTCCTCATCTAAACCCAGCCTCTTCCTTCCTCCATCAGCTGATCACTACGAGCCGCTCCTCCTCCTCCTCCTCCTCCCCGCTTCTTCATCATTTCTGTCTCATCCTGTCCTCCTCTCTGATCAAAATCATCCTTTTACCTCAACCCCCGCTGTCTCCCTTTTATTCTGCCTGTCCCTGTTTATCCACCTCCCTACCCTCTCTTTACTCTCTCTCTCTCCTTACCCTTGTCCCTGCTGTCTCTCGTCCCGGCTGCAGTTAGAGAAGACTGCGTAGGCAGCAGCAGAGGATTCAGCCAGCCCTGCTACACTCTCAGTGAGGACCAGGACTCAGAGGAGCTAGCCCTCCTTTTCTATCGTCATCACCCTCTCTTCCTCGTCCTCTCTACCTGTTTCTGTCTCTCTTTTCATGGGGGATCTGTTTGAGGGATCTGGTATGTTTAACCTTCAACATGAACCCAACAGTGAAGATCCACCTTCAGAATGGGACCCACTTTAACACCTACATGTACCAGGTAGGGACTCAGCAGCAGCAGCAGCCGTTTGAAGATGTTACCGGTGAAGGATTGTCTCAGCTCTGACAGTCTCTCTGTGGTCTCCATGTGTCCTTGCCTGAGTATTGATTTTAGTGCTGATGACTCTTTTCTAGGACTGAGATATGGCCTTCTCTCCACCTCTTCCTCCTCCTGTCTCCTCATTCAACTTGTGAGTGATTGATGCTTTGTAGTGATGCAAATTGCATATCGGTTTAGACTATGGTCCAAGAGAACACAAGATATGCACGTTGTTATGCACTGATGGGAATGTTCTGTATTTCTGTATCTGGTGTGCGTGCTTGGTTAACTGTATGTTTATTGCAGCATGCTTGCAGACATACTCTGCTGATGCACAACAAAAACTCTTTATGCATCTCCTTTGATCCGAGCAGAGGATGTATCCCCCTATCTTCTTTCCTCTCTTTCTTAGTCTCTCTTCCTGGTGCAGGTTTTGTTTTTCTTTAATGAAGAATACAGCGATGCATGAATGGATACTATTCTGGGCCTTCAATGAGCAGAGGAGGCGAGAAAGTTGAAAGACTTGCAAGGAGGATTTGACAATTGTTTTTGCTGAACCATAAGAAAATGATATTTGAAAATCAGAAAGAGAGAGAGTGAGACAGTTGACGTGTCAGCTGTGCAGTATAAAATCATTTTGCTGCGTCAATCAACTTTATGGCCAAAAGACAGGGTATTAAATAACTTTTGATATGCATGTTTTTACATTGTTATTGGGTTTTTGACCAGGTTTCATTTGAATTCCTTCCAAAGTGGTAAGAACTCTTTGACTCTCACTTATGAAGAAGTTTTCACGTAGAAATCCTCTCTTTTCCAGGTGTTCAGAGTGGGATTTACCAAATTGTATTCACGCCAATCGCATTTGCTGTTGTGTTATCATCGCTTCACTAGTGAGTCCAGAGCTGGTGCGGTTTCAGTCAGTTATGCATGATCACTAATGTGTGTCACTTAGGCTGATTTGACTCACAATGAATCACTGGTGTAAACTAAGTACATTTACTCAAGTACAATACTTCAGTACAATTTTGAGGTACTTAAACTTTACTTGAGTATTTCCATTTTATGTGTAATTGTACTTCACCCCTTTTATGTTCAGTTTCTTTACAGATAATGGATTAATGATAAACAATATGAACAACACTTAAAGGGGACCTATCATGCAAAATGCACTTTTGTATGTCTTTTATACATGAACATGTGTCCCTGGTGTGTCAGGGAACTCACCAAGTGTCAGAAAACACAACCCTCTATTTTTTCCTCCATACCCAAATCTCTAAAAACGGGGCTGCAACGGATCTGATACAGACCGATACAGATTTGAAATATCTCTGACGTCAGAAACAAGGAGCTCCACCTATATGGGCAATTCTCCACCTATCAGGGGAATGGGGGGTTGGGCCACGAACGTGTCCGTTCACACGAGACCGCTCGAAAGCACTGGAGACGCTGTAGTACATATGCCAGGCCGGTAAGTGGCGCTGTAGTCACAGAATCAGCCCCTGCAAAAACAGGGCTGGAATAGAGCAAATAGAGCGAAATGAGGCATGGCTAAAATGCATGATCTGTTTGGTATTTTGAAAAAAAAACTTCACAGACATGTTTTATATAGGTATGGCCCTACAATATATTATTCAAATATAGCATGATAGGTCCACTTTAAATAGGAGTTTAGTTACACCTGGATTAAATTCCCAAGCTACACTGCAGTAAAGTAAGTAATCAAAATTAGTTCCACCTTTACCAGCGTTGATAAACACATCAATAATTATAATCAAAACATAAAATATATATGATTGTGAAATGGGCAAATCTGCATAATGAGTATTTTGACTTTCGCTACTTTGAGTATATTTTGATGCAAATACTTTAATACTTTTACTTGAGTACCATTTTGAATACAGGATATTTACCTGTCCACTTTGATATTTCTACTTTTACTTAAGTACAACATCTGAGTACTTCTTCCACCTTTACAATGATTATGCAGATGTCTACATTTACAACACCTATCTCAACCATAAAGATGTTTTTTTCTTATTTACTTTCTATGTTTTGCATTCTAAAAGGAGATGCTCTAAGAAAAGTTTGCATGGAGAGTAAATCCTGCAGTCAGGGCGGAGACTGCCCCCCCCCCCCCCCCCCCCCCCCCCCCCGCTGGCCTCGAGAGCTGTCACACCCTCACACAGACGGAACATCCCTCAGCAGCTTTGTGCACATGCGTGTATTTCAGCGTGTGGATGTGCATCTGTGTTCACCTGATGAGAAGTTTGCATGCTGCTCAAACACTTCACTTCCCTAATGAGCAGTCGCCATGGCTACAACCGCAGTGTGCGGGGTGGTGTCATGGCAACAGATTACTCACTGCCTACTTGGGGCCAACACCCAGGCAAGGTGTTGTGGTGGTGGTGGTGGTGGTGGTGTGTGTGTGTGTGTGTGTGTGTGTGTGTGTGTGTGTGTGTGTGTGTGTGTGTGTGTGTGTGTGTGTGTGTGTGTGTGTGTGTGTGTGTGTGTGTGTGTGTGTGTGTGTGTGTGTGTGTGTAAGGTTTGTCAGAGGAAGGTCGAGTCCACCTCTCTGCTGTTCTCCGCCTTCGCTCTCTCTGCAGTAGTGAAGAGCTACAGAGCTGTGATATCTGACTCTCCCCGGGGACCCACTCATTCTCCGCTCCCCGGCCCTGCATTCATCTTCACTTTGGCACTCCTTAGTGAATTACAGAGATTTGTATCAGAGTTCATTTACTGTCTTTTGGTGGGCTCAAGTGAAAAGAAGTTCAGTCATTGTATGAGATCTCTGATGAGGTTACTCCTCCTTCTCTGCCTCTCCACAGTAACGGATCATTTCTGTGGGTTCATTGGTGAAGTCTTTTTTATTTTTTAAAGAATTCCCTGTTTGAATCTGCATTGTCAAAACTGCACCACCCTCCTGCACTTGTTTTCTGGGTCACAATATAATATGGAGTTAAATCTGTCAAACTCTGCTGAGGTACCCGAGTGAAAGTCTCAACTTAGTACTTCCTATAACTGACTTGTTTTTTGGTATTATTTCTGGATGACAGAAGGAAAGACAGGAAGCAGTACTTCTAGTAAGCCAGCACTGCTAATTAACGCCTACTTCTGTGCTCAAGGAACATGCTGAATTCACTTTAGCAGAGAGACTGCTGGCCTTTCCAAAATGCAAAATACTGTCTCACTGCTGGTGCATTTGGGCCGTAAGCATCCTCAGATTACCATAAATGATATCACGTACCACAACCCTGTCCTGTGAATCATACAATGTGTGAATTAGTTAAAAGCCATGTTTACAGTTTCCTTTTCTTTGCTCTCTTGCTTAGTCACATATTGTCCTCTCCTCACACCAACTGATGCTTGCAGAGACGCTGTCACTGTCACTTTTCCCGGGCTTTAGCAGACATCGATTGATATTTGTTATGGCTTTAGTATCCTGTCTTGTTGATCTACACAGACATTGGAGAAGTTGCCATGACGTTAGGGCTGTGTGTTGCTCAGTGGGTTCTTTTAAATGTAGGATCTGTTATCTTCAATGCATCCGTTTGGTTGTTGGTGAGTAAGGGTAGTAAATCTGTAACATCACCCTGCATTGTGTGGATCTATTTTTGTGAGTGCGTTCCTGTTTTTTCCCAAATGACCTTCAGCATGCTGTAGTGTAGAGAACAAAATGTAAGCTCCTGCTAAGAGTTATACGGCGTGTGAAAGCAAACAGAAAGTTGATGAAAGAAAGTGTGACAAAAAGTGTTTATAACACAACAGATTGTGTGGTAACATGTACAGTACACCTAATGGTTCTCTTTGGAGTACACTTTAAAGGTAATTGTGCAGTAACACTGTCATGTTGCACATTTTATCTGAGATACCTGTCTTATAAAAGAGACACTGATCACAGTTTGTTTACAACACTTTAAGTTTTAAAGAGGGATTATTTGATTGATGCTTTAAATGATTATTGACACAATGCAACACTGTCTTCACAGCAATAATTTAGTAACTCAGTGTATTCATTAAAAGAGATGCTTTTTTCTGTGCAGTTTTCTAATTAAGTTTTGTAGTTTTGTCATTCAGATCATTTGAAAGAAATTCCTGAGAACATTTAAAAAGAGATAAGACCAACAACAAAACACAGCCACTACCTCAGAAACACAAACAAACTGTATCAAATTGAATACCAGATATAACTCAAAAGATCCAAAAATGTTACTATTTAAATTCATTCATATTCAGTGTTTATGTATTTCTAATCCTGAGCGTTGGTCTCTTGACCAGCAGTTTTACCGTTGAGGAGAGATGTGATATACTGCGGCAGCTTCAGCAGGATACATTAGGAAAGAATTCTGCATGGCATGCTCTTTCCACTGCTGCATGTTGCGCTGGAGCTTTTAGAGGAACTGTAGGCGGATAAATTAAGGAACAAGGTCCTCAAAGTACTCACAGTTAGTTTCTTCACCAACAGCTTTACTGCTGAAAGACAAACAGGAAATAACTGGCAAACTCAAAAAGGATGACGTGCTTTGTGATGACTGCTAAAGCACCTGCCTTCGGCGTACCCACACATTCACATAGAAATTCACACTTAGTGTTTATTTGCATCAAACTGTACAGCAGTATTGTTGGAATAAAAGGTGGGGTTATGCTGCTGTACAATGTATAGTTTCTACCTTTTGCATAAATGCATTTCCCATCATGTATCTTAGTGTTCGTATTAATACGCTACACTTTCATACGTAATTAAGTTGTGGGATAGGTACCATGAATCTTATGCAGAATGATAAGCACACGCACAATGAACTTTTTTGGACTGTGTTTTGGACTTTTTTGTATTCGACTGCACTCCAATCTGTATGCCTCACTCTCTCTACTCACAGACACACACACACACACACACACACACACACACACACACACACACACACACACACACACACACACACACACACACACACACACACTCACAGCATTTTTCCATCCCTTAATCCCAAACTGCTTAAAGAAGCGAAGGGGAGAAATCCCTTTACAATGTCTGGGCTCAGCACTGTTTGGTAACCACTTGCTATCTCACATTATGGTTGGAGGCAGAGGAGCAGCAATACTCCAGACGCCCCAGAACCTTCTCTCCGCTCTATGTGATACACTCTCTGACAGATGTTGACGTTGTGCTGTCAGAGCTGCTCTCTGTATCTGACTGTTGTATGAGGTTCAATAAGTATCCTGGGAGTTCTTATGGCTCATACGAATTTGGTGGGGGTTACAATTGCAGGATTTAATTGTACATAGTACAGTGATTTTGTGTGTGTGTGTGTGTGTGTGTGTGTGTGTGTGTGTGTGTGTGTGTGTGTGTGTGTGTGTGTGTGTGTGCGTGCGTGCGTGCGTGCGTGCGTGCGTGCGTGCGTGTGCGTGCGTGCGTGTGTGTGTGTGTGTGTGTGTGTGTGTGCGTGCGTGTGTGTGTGTGTGTGTGGAGAAGACAATAAAAGCAGAAGACACTGCCAGGAGGAATGGGTTAGACCTCATGAGAAATTAAAGAGACATTTATTTTGTCTCGACAGTGATATGTTAAACGTTCTATATATCACTTGTCTGTCCTGTTATAAAAGACTCTAAAGCTGCTTTCACATGATACGAGTTAAAACGCCTCTGTGCTGGCATTGCCGTTCCCAAGAAAGCGCTGCCGCCCGACTAGATCGGAGCACTACCATCAGCCACTGCTCCAAAAAGTTGCAGATGAAGTTCAAATGATTTCCACTTTGACTTAGTTACCGTTTATCTTTTGGGCAACAAATCAGATCACAGCTGTATTTAGCGACGCGAGCTGGCAGAGGAAGTAACAGTAGAAAACGTAATGTGAATGCAGCTTAAAAAAGGTTATGTATTCATACCTCTTAGCTATTCTGACTAAGTTGGCATGTATTTCCATTTTGTTTCTAGCAGTGAAGCAGTTATAGGGGAGATGCAGAGAGATCCTGAAAGGCAGCGGGATGAAGGGATGAAAGGATGAACTAGAGAGCGTGAGAGGTGGCCTGTTGAGGCTCTTTGCCTGATTGAAAGAGACAGTGAGCTCTAACATCTGTTGGTGGATTTGGGCTGAGCTCCTGTCTGTTGGAGCGCCCCTGTGGAATAAGGGAAAGTAAAATGAACACGCTGACCCATTTTCCCCCTTCCCTCCCGATGCTCCTTCCCTCTCTCTTCCCTCTTCAGCCGCCCCCTCCCACTCCACTGACTGTTCTTTCCCTGTGATGGGCAGAGTCAACAGAGACCCAGTTTGTTTTGTGTCAGTTGTGTGTGTAAAGTAAGTCTGTAAGAGTGTGTGTTTGTCTGCTTTCTAGTGTGCTGTGTATGTGTTTGGCCTGTCCCACTTGATGCAATGTTGGTTTATACCTATAAAGTAAAACACCTGCACACAGGTGAGTTTACCGGACACATATCAAAAGCACAGGGCAAATTAAGAGGGACACTGAGCATTTTCAAAATGCTGTCCATATAACATGGTTAGTTCCTGATCCTGAATATTCTTAGAAAAATGTCATGGATGGTTTAAAAAGCTTTGTGTGTGTGTGTGTGTGTGTGTGTGTGTGTGTGTGTGTGTGTGTGTGTGTGTGTGTGTGTGTGTGTGTGTGTGTGTGTGTGTGTGTGTGTGTGTGTGTGTGTGTGTGTGTGTGTGTGTGTGTGGTGTGTGTGTGTGTGTGTGTGTGTGTGTGTGTGTGTGTGTGTCTTTGCGGGTGTGTGTGAGTGTGTGTGTATTTATGTGTGTGCCTGTGTGCGTTTGAGACTCATAGAGAGCATGCCACTGGGTATTAGTTTGATCTAAAGCCAAGCCTACAGGAAATGCTAACAAAGCACAAAGAGATGTTCAAACAATATGCACACACACACCACCTTCAAACTCTCACACACACTGGCACAAGTTCCGATATACACCAATCTCTGCTACAGTATGATCACACCGCAGATCATATTTAAAGAATGCAGCAGACGCTGTGTGACTCTGGCCTGGTCTCTGACGTACACAGCAGCACTGTGGGCCTCTCACCGTCAATCTGATCAATGGTAGAAAGAACCGAATAAAATGGGCATGTGGATTAAGAAAGGGGCTGGGACAGCGAAACATTCTCCAACAGAAGATATGACTGCTCAGAGAGCTGCAAGATTTTGAAATATTAGCTTTACAAGAAGGACAGAAGCAGGGAGTGACATTTCACCTCCTTTCTTCCACTGATATGAGGAGACTTCTGTCAGGACATGTGTAGGCTGCTGTGATTTCTCTGAGTGAGGCAGAATGTGGAGACCAGGGCTGAAGCTTATCATTTTCAGCAGAAGACATCTGACATGGTCAGGATTTCACAAAATCTTTACAAATGCATTGAACGTTATCGTGCAGTAATGGTGCATGTATGGTGTATGTATTGCATTAGGTTAATAGATATCAGATATCCAGTCAATACATTGTCAAATACAGAAAAGCTACTGCAACATTTTTAATTCAATTTTAGGATAACTTGCTTTTTGTAAGAACTATACACCTTAAAATATGTTTTTTTTTAACCTGGGGGTCCCAACCCAAGATTATTTATGGAGCTAGCAACATGGTTCTGGAGAAGAAATGATATAACATAATACATATGAAATAATATATTGTACTCTGGGGAAGGCTTTTTACATTACTCTGCCTATAATTTGCCTTAGAATTAGTTTTATTGATCGGGAGTCAAATTGTGCATGCAGTTTATAACAAGGTATTTTAGGGCGGGTCACGTTGAGAGAAAACAAACACATCAGCCTGATTATTCTGCGGGGTCTCAACTTTGAAAATGTTGATAACCGCTGCCTTAAGGCCTCGTTCACTCCAAAATGACAAACTGCCAGGCAAAAGCTATTAAAGTTTATTTACTGTAAAAACCAAACACGCAGCAGGTTAGTGCTGCAGTTCCATCACAGCCTTCTCCCAAATCTATTAAAGTTAATGGAGCCTCCTCTTTACAGCTCTCTAAGAGCATAACATGTCTATCAATTTGCAATCCCTGGTTGTTTGTGGAGCTGTGAAAGGGTGCTGCTGCTATCTTGAAAAGTGTGGAACACAGCTGAGATGAAAATAGATGTCAAACACTGCACATTCAACAGTCTTGGGCATGTAGATAATGACTTGAAATGTGAAAAGCCTGTCCTTGAACCATAAGGCCTTAGAGCTTATTGTATATATTCACTGTGCTGTAAAACTGCTTGATGTTTTATTTGTTTCAACCTCAACATGGCACTGTTACAGATGATATTGCGTAACATGGAAGTCAAAGGTATCTCACAATTACGTCTGCACCCAATACCTTGCCACCGGTTGGTACAAAATGAGTAGATGCTAGACTGAAGATTGCTTTAAACATGTTATTGATGACACTGAGTGGTTCTCAACCAACCAGAAACCATTCATCGATCATGTTTTTCAAATATAAAGGCTTTAAAGTCTGGAGTGCTTAAAAGCTTCAGTTAAGTGCATAGTCATCTGTCAAAATTAAGGAGGGTGCAGAATGAATATCAATAAATCAAATGACTCTCAAGTGAAATACACGTTTTCTTACACAGCTATTGTATTATTATTACTGTATTATCTTTTCAATTTACACACGGCATCTATTGCACGTCTGTCCGTACTGGGAGAGGGATCCCTCCTCTGTTGCTCTCCCTCCTCTGTTGCTCTCCCTGAGGTTTCTCCCATTTTTCCCTTTAAACTGTGGGTTTTCTCCGGAAGTGTTTCCTTGTACGATGTGAGGGTCTAAGGACAGAGGGTGTCGTATGTCAACAAATGTAACATTTGTGATATTGGGCTATATAAATAAACATTTTTTGATTGATTGATTGAGCTATTCATTTTGAATTATCTATTATAAGTATAATTGTTATGAACTGAGACACAGGACCCAAAAGCAGGACTCGGAGACAGTTGTCCAAAAATAGAATGTTCTTTAATAACAAAAACTAAATCGTACTTTCAAAAAATAGAAAGTAGTTAAACAGCCAAAACTAAGTTGTACAGCAACACAAAAACTCACTTGGCAAAAAGTCTAAATCTCAAGGTAGGTATCAGGAGTCAAAAGGCCTAGGTGCTCACGACATGAAACATAACAAACTGACAAAGGAACAAAGAAACACCAGGGCTATATATAGGTGAGGGGGATGGGCACAGGCAGGGGCGGACTGGGGGGAAAAAGTGGCCCGGGATTAATTGACAGACAGGCCCACTTAATGCGCGGCATGTATCGGCCGGCCGGCGACGAAAGTATGTTACTTAACAAAAAACCCTATGCCTTTAATGTTATTTTGGACAATTATTCATATAGTAATCACATTACCTGAGCCCTTGAGTTGCCTACACCAAAATAGTTACGGCATATATTTAGTGATTTTAATGTTAACAGATCATTGATGCAATAACATGTGGACCCAATTTGCCTGACTTGACACATGGAATAAAACATGGGCGACGTACGAAGCTTCCTCAATGTGGGTGAGACAATTTAACAGGGGGTGTGGGTAGGTGATGGACCTCACCTTCTTTAGGGGGGTCCGGGGGCAAGCTCCCCCGGGAAGATTTATTTTTTTAAATGTCGAAGTTAAATGCATCAATCTGGTCCATTTTGAGAGCAAAATTAGGGACTAAATCTATGGCAGTCAGTAGGGGCTTGGACTGTGAGCCGTAGGGTCGCCGGTTCAAGTCCCCGACCAGACCTATTTGGAGTGTGGACTTCTACTTGGAGAGGTCCCAGTTCACCTCCTGCCATGCCGTGGTGCCCTTGAGCAAGAAACCAGACACGGCTGTACCTTTAGTAATGAATATTACATGTTGTGAGGAAATCTTTCCACCAATAATTCCAATAAGTAATCCAAAATGTATTCACTTCAGGTTTACGAAAGTAACTGTAATCAGATTACTCGTTTTTCAAATGTAACACGAGCTGAATACAGTTACTTGATTTTGTATTCTGATTACGTAACACCGTTACATGTATTCCGTTACAACCCAACCCTGGCCACACCCCACTGGGCTGGGCTGGGCCGGAACACTTACAAATGTGGGCCGGTAGGATTTAGGTAAGCAAAAAAAAAAAAGGGAGTGGCCGGAACACTTACAAATATGGGCCGGTAGGATTTAGGCAAACTCCCGGTATTCCCGATGGCCAGTCCGCCCCTGGGCACAGGTGAAAACAATCAGGGCAGGGCCAAGCAATCTCACGGGCGGGAAACACACAAAGGCAGGAAATGTGGGATCTGGAATGACAGGAAAGATTACTTTCAAAATAAAAACAGGAAGTGACAAGATCAAAACACAAAACTAGAGTAAAAACATAACTAAACCTAACATATCTGTCGAGTCACAACATTAATAATGAAAAGTCCCTCTTCTATCTACACCGGAGACAGGATTTTAGGATGTGTTTGATAATCAGAGAGAGTAAGATGACATTGTGTTCTTGTCATTTTAATTTCTGTTTGGAGAATATGATGAAATGGGTCATAGCTTTTTGAACAGCTCATAATGTTATTTGTTACCATCAAAAGATATATTTATTTAAACATTCATAATCAGTGCTGCATGTTTGGTATAGGAATAGAAGTCACAGGCTGTTGATTTTTCTTCTACAATTACATCATGTCCAATGTAATTTGCATAGTTTTGTCACATTAAGGCTGTATTGTTGTCCTTTAATCACAGTTAACACACTGTGGATATGTCTTAGAACCAGCGAAGTCAAAACCCTGACCCTTTTTCTGTTGTACTTTGCACAAGTGTAAATTAGATCTTGACCATTTGCCTACTTAGACACACCGCCACTTCTTTTTGCACTTGCTACTGTAATGTTATGTCTCCCAAAAAGACTATAGGCGGACACTGAGGTGGGCAGAGCTGAGGTTGTATTTATGCAGATCCGATAGCACAGTCGGTCCTCTCCTCTTATCGCAGGTGGACAGAGAGCTTTTCCCCAGACAGCTTCCCTTGGACAACAAATGTTCTTTTAGGAGAAGCCAGCCTGAACTGTCCATTATTTAAGCCTGTCCTCACCTCACCTGCTGATAAAGTATTCCTCCTGCAGGTCCTAGCATCCTGTGCGTCTCTGTTACTTCATTCACACCAACGCAACTCCGGTTCAAGCTCCGTGCTAGAGCTTTTCAGGTTCAGAACCGGTTCTTCGGTTTAGCTCCGGCTCTTTTCACACCGCCCAGAGTCCGACTGGTGCTGCGTCATTGCGTCATCGTTTGCGTCATGACGTAACCGTTTGCGTGACTGCTTACACCGACAACAACAACAATTGTGCTCCAGCTTCCTCTGTACCTCTTCGGAAGACCAGATTCCCAGTAGGTAGCTGGTCTCTTCAATGGACCACTGCTGCTTATTAAGTTTCTCCATCGTTGTGTACAAACTGGATAAAACGGCGGCTTTTTGTTGTTGTTCAGGAGTTGATCCCGCCCCTGCCCCCGCCTCGACGTAAGCGTGACGTATGTGGTGCTTTTGCTCTGGCCGGACAATTTTTTGGTGCTTGAAACGAACCGGATTCCGGAGCTAAGAGGCTGCTCCGCTGCGGTGTGAAGAGGAAAACCCGGTGCTTTGCAAGCTCCAGCTCCGAACCGGCCCTGAAACACCGTTGGTGTGAATGAGGTATTAGTCAAAGAGTGTGCTTGTGCCACCCTGACAACAAATCCCTGTCAGCCCCGCCCAGATGTGTATGCACCCTTAGATTAGAGATGCATAAGTGCTCAGTTTCACAAAACTAGAGCCCGTTATGTTGATCACTGATACAGTTTTAACCTGTGTGTGTGTGTGCGTGTGTGTGTGTGTGTGTGTGTGTGTGTGTGTGTGTGTGTGTGTGTGTGTGTGTGTGTGTGTGTGTGTGTGTGTGTGTGTGTGTGTGTGTGTGTGTGTGTGTGTGTGTGTGTGTGTGTGTGTGTGTGTGTGTGTGTGTGTGTGTGTGTGTGTGTGTGTGTGTGTGTGTGTGTGTGTGTGTGTGTGTGTGTGTGTGTGTGTGTTGTAGGAGTTTGCCACCCTGACGAAGGAGCTGAACATATGCCGGGAGCAGCTGCTTGAGAAGGAGGAAGAAATATCTGAGCTCAAAGCTGAAAGGAACAACACCAGGGTATGTGTGTGTTGTGATGCTGATTAAAACCAACAATGTTTCTTATCTCGATATTAAAATGATCTTTGCTGGTTGCATGCATTCATGTGTGTGTGTGTGTGTGTGTGTGTGTGTGTGTGTGTGTGTGTGTGTGTGTGTGTGTGTGTGTGTGTGTGTGTGTGTGTGTGTGTGTGTGTGTGTGTGTGTGTGTGTGTGTGTGTGTGTGTGTGTGTGTGTGTGTGTGTGTGTGTGTGTGTGTGTGTGTGTGTGTGTGTGTGTTGTAGCTGCTGTTGGAGCACCTGGAGTGTCTGGTGTCTCGTCACGAACGCAGTCTGAGGATGACAGTGGTGAAGAGACAGGCACCCCCACCATCTGGAGTCTCCAGTGAGGTGGAGGTCCTCAAAGCTCTGAAGTCGCTGTTTGAACACCACAAGGCTCTGGATGAAAAGGTGGATATATACACAAACATACACACATTGCATTATTTGGTGTTTTGATGACATGTGACTCCTACTCTATCAATAGACTTGCTGTCCTCCTTCAGAAATCTGATCAGTTTGGTTTAGTAGAGCTGTTCATAGAACTCAGCACATCATGAGTTTTTTTTAATGTGAAACACATGGAGGAAGTCTTGAGTTAGCATTGACAGCACACAGCAAATGAAGTCACAAATGGGAGTAGATGGAAAACTGAGAGATATTATGTTGTTTCTAAATGTTTCTAAATCATGCCCAGGATTGTGCTTCTACATAAGTCTGTGTGTGTATCCTCAAGGGTTTGGACTTTGTCTCGATGTGTGTGTTCTTGGTGTGTTTGCAGGTACGTGAAAGGCTTCGGGTGGCTCTGGAGAGGGTGTCCTCTCTGGAGGGACAGCTAACAGCTAGCACACAAGAGGTAAAGTGTGTGGATGTGTGTGAACAATCGTGTGGATGTGTGTGAACAATCGTGTGTGTGTGTGTGTGTGTGTGTGTGTGTGTGTGTGTGTGTGTGTGTGTGTGTGTGTGTGTGTGTGTGTGTGTGTGTGTGTGTGTGGTGTGTGTGTGTGTGTGTGTGTGTGTGTGTGTGTGTGTGTGTGTGTGTGTGTGTGTGTGTGTGTGTGTGTGTGTGTGTGTGTGTGTGTGTGTGTGTGTGTGTGTGTGTGTGACTGTGTGTGTCCGTGACTGTGTGTGGTTATTGGTGAGTGAAACATCTGTTCGGTCCCTTGTAGACATCTGTTGAGGCCTCCAGTCTGATTTGATCTATGCTTCAAGTGTTGCACTGGGTGACACAAAGCACCCACATCTTTCTGTCGTATTTTATTAAAACATGTCATTAAAGACATCATTATAAAGATAACAAATAATTGTAATATTCACAGCAGGCTCAGTTAAAGCAGACTCCCAGTGGGTTATGTAAGATGTAAAGTCAAAGCTGCCGCTGATCTCACAGTGTTATAAGAGGAGCAGACCCCCACAGAAGCCCCCCTCCCTCCTCTATTCTGAGCATAATTCACATTTATAGTTATGTGAAATATGTCATGTCTGGAGCATGCTGGCAGCCAGAAAGCCAGGCTTCCAGTTAATGAACTACGTTTTGTTCTTGGATTCATAGACAGTAAATGTGTGAGTTTGCTCATTGTGTGTTTTTCTTGTTAATTCACATTGCAGTTAAACACGGTGAGACAAAGGAAGGATGGTGACTCATTGGAGCGAACAGATGGATCCAAACCTACATGGAAGGTCTTCCTTGCTGTGTGATTGTTTTTCTGCTCTGTGCTTTATCTTATATCAGCCTAAACTATTCTGCCTGGCTGTCAGTAGTTGCCTTTTCATCATATTTCTGTCTTTCCGCCACACATGAACACAACTATTAACACACACACATACACACGTTAGGCTAGTGAAGCTAAATGTTTTATGAATCTTCCATCAACGTTCTTGTATTTCTAATAGCATTTAGACTCTTCGTGCGCTTTATTCAAGCCCATTCCTCCATGTTTTGAGGCCAGCCCTGAAAGGAGCACCCATTATGTAACTGTGTCTGAGTCCATCCTCAGGGAGTAACCAACCTCCCTGTGATTAAACAGCAGGGCCTGTTTGTATCTTGATGGAAATCGCCCTCCTCTGAAAAGGCCAGCAGCCCATGAAGAGCAGAACAAGACCCTCTTACTGTGGCTCCTTTTCTCTGGTCTGAGGATATAGAAAGCTACAAAAGCAGTGTCAATACAGTAGTCCTATTAAAGGAATAATCAATATCTACCATTAAGACAGTATGAGAGAAGACGAGTGAGGGATGAAGAAAGAATTGACTAAAGTGCAATATTTTGCAGGAAGAGTGTAGTTTAGATGTCCTAGAGTGTGAGCTGTGTGAACACACACTCTGTCCGGACATTTATCTGCAGCGCCTGCTGCCCTGCTGACAGTCACTGCCCCGGGATGTTGCAATTAGAGGGTATTTTAATTCAGATGTCTTTTTCAGCAGGAACCGTAACTAAAACCACCTTAGGCACATGTTGTACCTGATGTCAGCTACACATTGTCCGTCTGTACCATGCTATTTCCAGTCCTTAGGAGTACATTTAATGAGCGTTTCTATAGCCACACTGGAATTATGCACAATTGCACAAACCACCAGGTGTTTTTATTACACAGCCTCAGTCCATTCAGCGCTATTCCCCCGCAGTGTTTCTGTGTATGTTTATGTTTCTATAAGGTATTCATGAGCAGGCAAAAGTGGAACATGAGGGAACGTGGGGGAGGGGGGGTCCCACTAACTTTGGCTGCCCACTGTTTTGCCTGTCTGAATATTCGTCCCCGAAGGTTTGTTTAATTAAGGCCCTGGAATTAACTGCACTTTGAGATGTGAAGAGAAACAACTTCAAAACAACAACATGGCAGCCTAACCTCACACAACCCACTCTTGTATGCATAACATTCATCACTTTCAAATCTAGGTCATCCAACTCTATCGAACAACTTTCAATAATCTCCTCTCATAGTGGGCACACTTTTATGTGGCTCTTATTCATTATATAATGTTTTGAGAGAAGGTGCATATTTTGCAATTCATTCAGTGTGTCCACCTTACAGAGACTGCCCAACGGCTCCATAGACGCCCACGATGAAGGCAGCCGGGTGTCCGAACTTCAGGAGCTGCTGGAGCGGACCAACAAGGAGCTGGTCCAGAGCCGCGAGCACTCTGCCACTCTCAGCGGTCGCATGGCCGATCTCGAGGCAGAGCTCACAAATGCACGCAGAGAACTGTGCCGCAGCGAGGAACTGTCAATCAAACAACATAGGGAACAGAGAGAGGTGAGAGCAAAGGCAGCGTGCAAGAACCGAGAACAGCAGGTTACAGACACACAGATGTTACACTCTACTGTTTCGTGTGGAAAAACATGGTTCTAAAATTAGACTATATATTAAATATCGTCATTATTTAAACCATATAATATTCACTTGCATTTCTTACTATTGCAGAGAAATGGCATTATTGTGTTATTGCGTTTTACACTAGTAACTATTGACATGCTAAATTATTTAAAAAAGCAAAACATGTGATAAGAGTTTTGGAAAATGATTTTAATGCTTGATGGTAAAGCAAAATAACTATAAGTATTATCTGTTAGTGCAGATGCTTTCAGGCTATAATACAGGTGTAAAGTGACAGCTGTCAATAGTCACTTTTTCCACAGAATACAAAAATGAAAATGTGGACATTTCTCAGGGGAAAGGAATTGTTGCTGCTCTCTTCATTAAGTGACATACATGTTACTAATTTAAACATGTCTTGTATACTAACTTCAACATTCCATCATACTATGAAGGCTTATGTGTGTATCATAAATTGTAAAAGAGGGAAATTAAGTCATACATCTAGAGATAAAGTTCACTTGGTATGTCTTTTGGCCATACTTGTTGTAGTAGGCTTGTCTCTTATGGTTTCCCAATTTGTTTTGTTATTGTGTCTCTGCACCCACAGAGGGAGGATATGGAGGAGAGGATAACAACGCTAGAGAAACGCTACCTGGCTGCTCAGCGGGAGACCACACACATCCACGACCTCAACGACAAACTGGAGAATGAACTGGCCACCAAGGACTCGCTGCACCACCAGGTAACACACACACACACACACACACACACACACACACACCATCCACCAGCCACACTACACAGGGAACCAGTGTCAAAACAACAACACAGTGAGCGGCTTTTTCACAAATCAGTTAACGAAGCCTGACATTAAGGACTAAATCCTATTTAGAAAATGTGCCATGTCATTATTCTGCTAGGGTCAGGCTTCCTAGGATGTGTTGTAGTCCAAATGTGTTGTTAAGTGACACAACAATGGAGTTGTGTGAGATAGGAATTCAGGCATATGTGCTCCCTCTTTCTGTATCTCAACAATTTAATATTTCAGTTCTTGAAAAGGACTTCAATGTATATAAGGAATTGAAGAATATTGTAGTCCTTATGTGAGGCAGCATTAGAAACATCCTGCTGAAAGGTTCATGTGTAGTTCAGGGTCACTCTGCGTTTAGATCCACATGGATTCAAGAAAAACATCCTCCACTTGTGCCCCATGCCTTGTGCCCTTTCTACTCACTGGCTGCACTGCACTGATTAAACCTCTCGTGATTGCACTAATGTCCCTCTTGTTTCTTTGCGTGTGTGTGTGTGTGTGTGTGTGTGTGTGTGTGTGTGTGTGTGTGTGTGTGTGTGTGTGTGTGTGTGTGTGTGTGTGTGTGTGTGTGTGTGTGTGTGTGTGTGTGTGTGTGTGTGTGTGTGTGTGTGTGTGTGTGTGTGTGTGTGTGTGTGTGTGTGTGTGTGTGTGTGTGTGTGTGTGTGTGTGTGTGTGTGTGTGTGTGTGTGTGTGTCAGAGCGAGGAGAAGGTCCGTCAGTTGCAGGAGATGCTGGAGATGGCAGAGCAGAGGCTGGCTCAGACCATGAGGAAGGCTGAGACGCTGCCAGAGGTGGAAGCTGAACTGGCACAACGAGTGGCTGCACTTTCCAAGGCAATACACACACACACAGTCTCACACACACACACACACACACACACACACACACACACACACACACACACACACACACACACACACACACACACACACAGCTGTAGAAAGATGTAGAAACCATAGTCAAAGGATGCTGATACAATAAGATGAGCATCAGTTATTTACATACACAAAGCATTTATGCAGGTGGACATTGAGCACAGTAACAGAGCTTATTGTGGCAGTTGTCCTTCATGTAAGTGTCTCCCCCTGCAGGCTGAGGAGCGCCATGGCAACGTGGAGGAGCGGCTCAGACAGCTGGAGTCACAACTGGAGGAGAAGAACCAAGAACTGGGAAGGGTGTGTGTGTGTGTGTGTGTGTGTGTGTGTGTGTGTGTGTGTGTGTGTGTGTGTGTGTGTGTGTGTGTGTGTGTGTGTGTGTGTGTGTGTGTGTGTGTGTGTGTGTGTGTGTGTGTGTGTGTGTGTGTGTGTGTGTGTGTGTGTGTGTGTGTGTGCATGTGTGTGTGTGTGTGCGCGTGCACCAGCCCTGCAGGGATTCTCTGACCTCTCTGTGTGTGTGAGCTGATGCTTCACATTAGTTGGATGCCTTGACTCATGGCTCTGTGCTCCTTCATGCATATATGTAACGTAACACACACACACACACACACACACACACACACACACACACACACACAGGATGGACACACATGTGAAGAGCTCTCCATTTTCCCGGTGCATTGTTGCATGAATTTGAACTGAGTACACATTTCTTGCTGCAACTGACCGCCCCACAACACTGATTGGCTGCTATCTTTAGACTGAATAATTCACGCAAGGCAAATTTCTTTCACTTCCTGTGTGATATCATTTATTATCATTTGTTATATTTAGTCAGAAGGGCTTTTTGAGGTACATATGTGTGTAAGTGTGTGTTAATTTGATTAGAATGACTGTGGAATGCATATTTAAGCCCAGCACTTCTCATGTAAGGGAAGGCGTTTAACTCTTTTTCATCGTCACGTAAATTACTGTAATTAAATCATTCTGGCTGTGAGTTCCTTTGTTGGCCAAGAGGACCTATACCTGGCAGCTGATCTAGGGCTAAATACATCCTTTATCCTTTAATCCATGCTTGATTAGCTGCATAAATACATCCAAATGGAGTCTGTGTCAAAAGAGAGCATTTGTTGAAGTCATTCCGCCCCCTCGTCTGGTTCTCTCACCAGGCTCGTCAGAGAGAGAAGATGAATGAGGAGCACAACAAGCGCCTGTCTGACACCGTGGATCGTCTGCTCACCGAGTCCAACGAGAGACTGCAGCTCCATTTGAAAGAACGCATGGCTGCCCTGGAGGACAAGGCAAGGCCTGTGAACATACATTCATCTGAGCAGCAGCTCATATTGCAGATCTTATTGCCTCTCAGAATAAATGAATATACAGTGCAGCATATGTTGTACTTGGTAACACAGATTTGTTTTGACGCTCTTTCATGGTTTCCTTTGTCTAGAACTCCCTCATTCAGGATCTTGAGAACTGCCAGAAACAGCTTGAAGAATTCCACCACACCCGGGTCAGTACGACTCAAATGAATGAACTAATCATTGAAAAGTAGTATCTCCAGTATCTCCAGTTACTCCAAACCAATGCAGCATTGTAATACTGCCCTGTACGAGTGGGACACTCCTCGTTTTATTTTCTTATATTTTAATTAAAAAGTAGCATTTATTTAAGTTAAACGGCTCATTTTCTTTCAATAGCTTTCTTATCCCTTGATCCAATTATTTGAGAATAAATGAACCCTGAATCTTGCAAGACCAATTCTAAAATACATTTGACTGGTTGGTACTTGAAATGTATATCAGAAATGTATTTTAAGACCCTCTGATCAGAGGCGAGGATATGTTCTATAATTGAGCAACTCCTGGTTCAGCCCCCCCTCCCCCCTTTCATAAAAATAATGCAGTGGAGTGGAGTTTTGCTTAAGTTACACTTTAAGAAGGAAATTTGAATAAATGGCCCACAATGTCCATCTCTCCCTCAGGAGCGGCTGATTGGAGAGATTGAGAAGTTGAGAAATGAAATCGACCACTTGAAACGCCGCAGTGGAGCGTTTGGAGATGTGTCTCACTCTCGGTACACACACACACACACACACACACACACACACACACACACACACACACACACACACACACACACACACACACACACACACACAGTCCACTTCTTAGCATGCTCTCTCATATACACACTCTGAACAATGCCTCTGTGTACATTATTGATGGAAAGCTGTTGTGTGATTATCTCAGGTCTCACCTTGGAAGTGCCAGCGACCTTCGCTTCTCTGTGGTGGAGGGCCAAGATGGCCACTACAGCACAACTGTGATCAGGAGGGCTCAGAAGGGCAGAATGTCAGCGCTGAGAGACGACCCAAACAAGGTGTTACTGATGTCTTTATCAGGCCAAAACAACCCTGCACTTCCTCACATACACATACACTAATCAGATGACTTACATAAGATCATGTGTGAACTATTCTTCTTCTAACCACATGCTTTATCTAAGTTCATGTCCGCTTTGCTAATAAGTGCTTGGCTACCTAACTTGCCATTCTCTACTAACCTCTCTGTCTCTCTGTCTCTCTTTCACCTGCTGCCATGGACATGCTGTCTGATGTAAGTTTCCTATTCATCCATGTCTTCTCACATCTGGCCACATATTTCCTACCTTATGTCTATTTTTAAATGTATGCATTATTACATGTAGTCATGATCAATGTAGTGTAGGTGTATCTAAGACGGGGACTTCATCTACAGATGTTAAAGCTCACATGTGTTTGTTTTTCCAGGTGTGCGCTGTGTTTGAACAGGACTACCCGTCTCTCCGCGGCAGCGTCAGCCACCTCCTCGGCAGCGACATCGAGGCAGAGTCTGACATGGATGATGACGTCAGCTCCACCCTGCTTTCCCCCAGCGGGCAATCTGACGCTCAGACTCTGGCTCTCATGCTGCAGGAGCAGCTCGATGCTATCAATGAAGAGATAAGGTGACAAAGCACAGATATATTATATTACAGCACATGACAGTTTCATGATCCCCATGGGGAAAGTGGGTCAGTGCAGCAGCGAGAAACAGGATACAGATAAAGGGAGAACGAAGTATTCAAGATAGTACAACTAATAATTACAAGAAAAGGGAAATGTTGATACTGCAGCAATATAAAGACGGCCAACAGCTGATAGTGGCATTAGATCAGGATGATAGCACGTCGATACGACTCTTCATTCTTCAGTTTGATTGCTGCTGGAAGAGGATGCTGTTTATTGCAGTTTACAGTAATAAAGGTCCTCGTGTGACACCTCAGAATATGCTTCTGGTGAGGAGATGCAAATACATGCTGATTATGCTGCAGAGGAGCCAGACTCGCTGGGAGAAAGAAATACTGCTATAAATAGATATTTTTAAAAATGCAGTATTTCTCAAGAATAGTTTAATATAAAAAATACAATTTCTACAAGTGACAATTAAAAATCCAAACCAATCATTATTAATAAAAACACTTAAAAAAAAGAATAATAATCATGATTATTGGAAACATTAACAATTATAGGATGAATCCAGACATACAAAGTAACATTATCAAAATACAATAGAAAAATAATTATTGCTCCAAAGAAATATGCGTTCAATAATTTAACAATTGGAGATAAAAAAACACAAACATAGAAAATACATTTTATTCCACATAAGTAGTGTTATACGTATTCATTCATTATCACAGAAATGCAAGGGGTGTAGTTAAAGAGATGGGATGTCTGTTAACTGTGAATGTGTGTGTGCAGGATGATCCAGGTGGAGAGGGAGTCAGCAGACCTGCGCTCTGACGAGATTGAGTCTCGTGTGAACAGTGGCAGCATGGACGGCCTCAACGTGACGCTGCGACCCCGGGCGCTGCCCACCTCCGCCACCGCCCAGTCCCTGGCATCCTCCTCCTCCCCCCCCACCAGTGGCCACTCCACACCTAAACACCACTCGCGCAACGCCAGCCACCACCTAGGCATCATGACTCTGGTCAGAGCTCTGCATGTCATACAGCGGTGTGTTCATTGTAATCAAAAAGATGTATCAGTAACTGGATGTTGTTTTGTTTTTTACAGCCAAGCGACTTGAGGAAACACCGCAGGAAAGTAGCGGTGAGTTTGCAAATACAGCTGAAGTTTTTTTTGTCCAACTGTGGCTCTTTTGACTGAGCTGAGTTTCTTGTCTGACTCTTCTAGTCTCCGGTTGAAGTGGACAAAGCTACTATCAAGTGTGAGACATCGCCCCCCTCGTCCCCCCGAAGTTTACGGCTAGAAACCAATTTCGCCCAGTTCACCGGCAGTCTAGAGGACGGCAGAGGGTACACACACACACACACACACACACACATATATTATTTTGTGTGTCCACTTTTTAACAACACATTTGGAAGATTTTAGCGTTATACAACTTTATCTGTTTTAACTGTTTGCAGCAAGCAGAAGAAAGGCATCAAGTCATCTATTGGCCGACTGTTTGGGAAGAAGGAGAAGGGTCGAATGGAGCAGACTGCTGCTGTGTGCAGGGAGGTTCAGCCTCTACCGGCCTTAACAGGTACATTTCATAATACTAACGGTTTCCCATAGTCAAGCCGACATTCAGACAATGTGTGTTTTGTGTGTAGAGATACAATTGAACACTGTTGCGCTGTTTTCCAGACTTTGACATGGGCATCGGTGACACTATGACTTTGGGAAAACTGGGCACGCAGGCTGAGAGGGATCGCAGGATGAAGAAAAAGTAAAAGCATCCTTTCTTTCTGTGTTTTTGTTAATTTAGTTATGTTCACCAAACGCTTTCTCTCTTGTGTCTCACTTCTCTTGTTAGACACGAGCTTCTGGAAGACGCCAGGAAAAGAGGCCTGCCATTTGCTCATTGGGACGGCCCTACTGTCGTCTCCTGGCTAGAGGTACTCCTCCAATCTGCTTATATCTACTAACCATACATTTTTACAAAACCTGCCTCTGTCTTGCTTTCTTTATGTCAGGTATTATGCTACTACATCTAATAAGTAAGATAAATACAGTCATCACAGCCTGATCCGCAGCCCCTTCCCCTTTCTATCTGACCTTTTATGGTGACAATATTGGTGACGTTGAATATCTTGATGACTCTCACTAGCTGTGGGTGGGAATGCCAGCGTGGTATGTGGCAGCGTGTCGTGCCAACGTGAAGAGCGGAGCCGTGATGTCAGCTCTGTCTGACACAGAGATTCAGAGGGAGATTGGCATCAGCAACCCTCTGCACCGACTCAAACTGCGCTTGGCCATCCAGGAAATGGTTTCCCTCACCAGCCCCTCTGCACCCCTTACCTCCAGAACGGTAAAATGATATGATCAAATAAACATCTGCATACACAAACAGCTATAAAATAAATGAGCACATGGAGTTACACAAAAATGTAATCCAAAGATTGTGAATATGATCACATTCCCCTACACAAAACACTCAACACATCCTCCACTGTCAGCTTCACTCTGCACCCTGGGGTGAGGACTCTTCACTCTGTGTTGCTTTTTTTTGTTCAGACCACAGACTCTGCCGCTGCCATAAATTGCATGTGGATCTGTGGGAAACAGACACACACACAAAGTGCCACATATAGCTACAAGCTACCTGCCTGAAATACACTCCCTCCCTTGGCATCACTCAACACAATGTTTGTCTGTGTGTGTGTGTGTGTGTGTGTGTGTGTGTGTGTGTGTGTGTGTGTGTGTGTGTGTGTGTGTGTGTGTGTGTGTGTGTGTGTGTGTGTGTGTGTGTGTGTGTGTGTGTGTGTGTGTGTGTGTGTGTGTGTGTGTGTGTGTGTGTGTGTGTGTGTGTGTGTGTGTGTGTGTGTGTGTGTGTGTGTGTGTGTGTGTGTGTGTGTGTGTGTGTGTGTCTTTGCGGGTGTGTGTGCACATGGGGGACGGTTTGTGTGAAAATACACATTTGCTTTTGTACGCATGTGTGTGTTCGGGTGTGTGTTTTCGTCCTCTGAGCAGTCCTCCGGAAATGTGTGGGTGACTCATGAAGAGATGGAGAACCTGGCTTCCTCCACTAAAGCGGTCAGTACCATCTGGGTGCTCCCCTCCCATCCCCCCCATCCAACACTCTCTCACCCTCACACTGTCCCCACCGTGACACACATGTCATCTCCCAGAAGACCCCTTTATATACACACAATATCACACACTGACGCATTATTGTGCTCGTACTGGTATTTGTATGTGGTCGTCGGATTTAACTGTTATAACCGATTACTTATTGATATGAGTTTTGGAGATGTGCAATAAAGGTTAACTGCATTTTTTGTGTGGGTGTATTTCCTGAATGTGCAATACGTGTATCTTTAGGTATCCCCTCTCTCTCTCTCTGAACTTGTTATTGTCTCTAACCATGCTGCCACTCAGGACAATGAGGAGGGCAGCTGGGCACAGGTGAGGTCGCTGGTATGCCAACATCTATCTCCACAAACTCTACACGCGCACACACACACACACACATAACATGTATACATCACTTCAGGGGACATTACATTGACTTACATGCATTTCCTGGAGACTTATCCTAACCTTAACCATAACCAACATATGCCTAACCCTAACCCTTACCCTTAACCTTACCCTTACCCTAAACTTAACCAAGACTTCACCCTAAGATGAATGATTCCCTCCATTTTGTCCCCATAAGGGAGGCGAGTCCCCACACGTGACTGTGTAAACAGATTTAGGTCCTCACAAGTATAGTAATGCTAGGCCACACACACACACACACACACACACACACACACACACACACACACACACACACACAGATACACTCAAATGTGTTATTTAAATAAGAGAGAGCCGCCAACTCAGTCAATATTAGGCTCTGCACACAGCAAAGTGGAAACAGAGGCAGCAGAGGAGACAAAATATTGGTCGGAAACCAAAACAGTTTTAATGTTGGCCAAATTCTATTTATCTTAGTCATTATGTTTTTTTTCTCCAGTGAACTGAGCCTTTAATCAGGACAAACGCTGATCACTTTGTTTGATAGAGACATATTGCAATCCTTCTACATTTTGGCAGTTGTGTGTTTTATCCGTGTTAAAAAACCCTACGTAGTCACTTCACCTCACACAGACATTTTCTACCTGATAAGAGCTATTTTCAGGGCAGCAAATGTGTACAAACTGTGCTTAATAAACTTTAAATGTAATATGTGTACAAACATTTGAACAAACAGTGCTTGATCAACTTTAAAACGAATCTGTGCAGTGAGAACGGTCATTGGCTTATATTAAATGCTTTTGTATTTTAAGGGGGACATTTTCACAGCGCACATGTTGACCTTGACAATGAAACGGAAGCAACTAAATGGCATTAAGCCGTCTTTCATTTCATTGATTTAAGCCGTGTCTTCCTATTCTGACACGGCTAAATGTCGTCTGTGAAACGGTCCTATTGGTGCATAGAGTTATGTGACTTCCAACATAAATCTGAACAGAGGTCCAATGAGAGGGAATGACTGAAAGCACCCACTGTGCAAGGCCTTTAAAATGATGAGGTGCTCATGTTTTAATGTCCTATCCAGTAGTGATAATGTTCTGTTAAAAACAAAGAGAACCCCAAGGAAATGTATGTCAATCGTGCTGAAAAAGAAGTGTATACCTTGACCTGCAACACCAAAATAGAAAGTGTTTCCAATGTTATAATTCACACCTGTGCTTTTCCTGTCAAAGCTTTTCTAAAGCAATGGCTGTGTTACCACTTCAGTAGCTTTTAGCATCAAAGCATATTGTTTTTTATGTACAACAGTCCCACATCCATATACATATTTACAATACATATTGAAAGAGAGTAGTCTCTCTTCTCCTGTTTCACAAACAAGTAACTTGATGTCCTCCTCTCCCTGTAGACTCTGGCGTATGGCGACATGAATCATGAGTGGATAGGGAATGAATGGCTGCCCAGCCTCGGCCTGCCTCAGTACCGCTCCTACTTCATGGAGTGTCTGGTTGACGCACGCATGCTGGACCACCTGACCAAGAAGGACCTTAGGAGCCACCTCAAGATGGTGGACAGCTTCCATAGGTCTGTAGCTGAGCAGCCGTTTGATCAGCTTCCCTTTCATCTGCTAACTGGACACATTAGCAATGGAGATGAGAAGGCTAATGATGTGCTTGTGCTTTTTCTATGTTTGTGTGTGAGCTTGTTTGCTCCTTCATGTTTGTGTGTATTTCTATGTTCGTGTGTGTGCGTGCGTGTGTGTGTGTATACCAGGGCTAGTCTGCAGTATGGGATTATGTGCTTGAAGAGACTCAATTATGACAGGAAAGAACTGGATCGCCGGAGAGAGGACAGCCAACACGAGATGAAAGGTACATTTTACAAACACACTGTTACAAACAGTGACACAAATGCAAGCAGACACACTTATACAAATTCAAACACAGTGCAAAGGATCGCAAACATCCACAGTCTCATCGGGCCAGAGTACCACCTAGTGGCTTGGCCTGATATTGTCCATTTGGCCTAAGCATTGAAACAGCTGCACCACATACTGTCAAAACGCCAGCTGAAGCAAGCCTACAATCGTATGATCCAAAGCTCCACATACCAAGAGTGGTCCACACACACACACACACACACACACGCACGCACGCACACACACACACACACACACACACACACACACAAACACTTAGATCTATCTAGCGCTCTTGCCCTTTTGACCTTGAGTTCTGTTCATGAACTTGACTCAGCTGTCATTTAAAATCAGAGTCCTGCCCTGTTTACGCACACACACATAGACACACACACAACGACACAGACATGCACAAACACCGCCTGTTCCAACTTGGAAAGCTGGATGACAGCTGTGCTTTATGAACAAAGGGAGTGTGCCAGTGAGTTGACACCATGTGGACATGAACATTATCTCTTTATGTGTCTCTCTCTTTCTCTTTCTAGCTCCTTCACTCTAATAGAATTTGCTCTGATTTGCTGATAATAATGTGTGCTGACATTGTATAAACATTATTATACCTTGAGTATTAGCCCCTCTCTTTTCTTTAGATGTGTTGGTGTGGACCAATGAGCAGGTGATCCATTGGGTCCTGTCCATTGGTTTGAGGGAGTATAACGGCAACCTTTTGGAGAGCGGCATCCACGGAGCTCTCCTCTCTCTGGACGAGACCTTTGACTACAGCAGCCTCGCACTCATCCTGCAGATCCCTATGCAGAACACACAGGTGGTTATACAGGAACACTGTTGACACTCAACATGCAGTTAGAAAGTGATTCAAAAATCATTTCAAATGTTTAAGAAATATACCAATATGATAAATAGTTACATTTCAATGACAATAGACAGCTGTAATGATTTGTGTAGTCCCACAAGAAAGTTAGCATTGTCCAGGTTCCTTGACAATAAAGTCTGTTGGATTTTTTAGCAATTCTATTTTTGATAATTGTAGAAAATGATCTCTGTGGGGGACAAGAGTTTATGAATCACATTTTTTTAACAGGATAATCTTCACCAATTTCTAAGCGTAATTGCACCAGAATTGTCAACTAACCACCACTAAGCTAAAAGAAGACTTGTTTTAAGCGCAATGAAGTTTCGTAGTCTCATTAAACACTTATCAACACCCACTTTTAAATCTAAAAATGTAAAGATGATGGGGTTGTTTTTAGACATATTTTATTTCATAGAACAAAATGTTTGTGTTAACCTCTGACATTATTTCCGGCCTCTAACCAAAAAGCCTCTTGACTTAGAGATGGAAGTGAAAACTGCGTACTCAATCCTGGTCTTTGATTTAGCACTCTTTACCCTGCTTCCCATTCAACACTTCTAATTCCCAGGACTGTAACCTTATGGCTGCCTGTTGGGCTTTCTGCAACCAGTCCATCTTCCAACAGTCACAGTTGTTTTTATGAGATTGGTTGATTTATCTTTTGGTGACTCTGCAGTTTGTGTGCAGTCAGCATTTCTTCTCAGTGCTGGCCTCATGCTGCCAACTCTTCCTTCGGCCTCAGATTCTGTATCAGTCGTTCTCTGATAAAGAGGCCTCAGTTGTTTTCAATCGCTGTCAAAGGCTTCAGATTACTTGCCCAGAGGTTTCATAAGTACTGATCAACTAAAAACATGAAGGTACTTCAAGAGCTTTCATTGACATGTTGCCATTAGCTCGTGCTCATTACTGACCCTCTTTGATACGCTTACAGCGTCTCTGTCTCACAGAGGTTGTGTGTGCTTTTTTTCAGGCACGGCAGGTACTGGAGAGGGAGTTCAACAACCTGTTAGCCTTGGGGACCGACCGTCGACTAGAGGAGGTGACCTCTCAAGCTGCTGCTTTCATCAAATATTGTTGAAAAAGGTTGGAATGCTTGACCTTGCCTTTCTCCCTTTCCCTGTAGAGCGGAGATGACAAGTCTTTTCGACGCTCTCCATCGTGGCGCAAGAGGTTTCGGGCGCGTGAGGGAGGGGTGGGGATGGGCATGATGGCGGGCTCCATGGAAACGCTGCCTGCTGGCTTCCACATGCCGTCGATGTCCATGCCGCCCTCTGTGAACTTGATGCCCAAGAAACAGCTCCAGTCTGAAGGTGTGTTACAATACTAACAGCTCCTCTACCTCATTTATTTTTGCTATGTTGTGCTTCTTTGCACCTGTCCTGACTGACTAACTGCATGCTGGTTCCTCTCTGTCCAACTCTCTGTGCCACATCTGCTCAAGCTCCGCCACCGGCCTCACCGAGACTCGACCCCTCGGCCGTGCGGACCTACTCATGCTAACTTCTGTCTGCTTACTAACAGGAGCGCTAGTGCTAACAGGTAAGCTAACAAAACACTTTCTCAAACTGCTAAGCGTAAAGGTTAGTGTGCTTTTAACCAGCATTGCCCAGCGGTCTGGCATGACGCAGGAACACTAACTTTACTGACGCAGGCTTATGTACTGATTTTTGACGATGAAATATGTGAGTTTTTACACACAATCATGATTTTACAGGATATAGGTTTGTTCAAAGTCTATAAACGGTCATTCTGAATTACTGCTCAGCCCTGGTGTTCATCTCAGTAATTCCACTATACACTATTAGCATGTGCAGTGTTTTTATTGCTACATGGTATTAAAGCTGCAATGATTAGTTTATCTATCTATTCCTAATAACTATTAATCATTAATAATGTATCTTTCAAGTAAAAATCAAGGGGAAGAAGTTAGGATTGGTCTCAAAAAGCTCTGTTGCTTCTCAAACAAAATTAATCAAGAAAATATTTGGCATATTAATCAAATTGATAAAAGGATTTTTATTATATCTTTAATAACTGCGCAAAACCTTATATTGATTGCTGCTATACGATTTATTGAATTATATATATAAGATATAGATTTTTGGCATTAATCGGCTTCCAGCAATGTAATTAAGATTTCCAATCTTACTATAAACGGTCAAAGCAAACATTAAATCTTTCTCTCACGTTCTTTCATTCCTTCTTACTGTCCTTGTCTTTTTTTCTCTATCCAGTGCATTCTCATTACCTATATGGACACATGCTTGCGGCCTTTTGAGAGTGATATGCCAAATCTGGAGAGGGAGTCCCGGGTGCCACTGGGGAAGGGTCTTCACCCCTCTTGTCGCCCGGCCTCGCCTCCCATCTTTCACCTCTCACCTCTCCTTCGGACACGTGCAATACAGAGGCCAACTCTGACCTTTGAACTCTTGAGAGTGCTCATTGGCTGCGCTCGCTGCTGTAAAGGAGACTCGTCCCTGTCTCTCCCAGTTTACCCCAGTGCTCCCAGTAGCCTTGTTGTTGTGGTGTTGTGCTCCTGCTCCCCTGGTGTCAGCTGTGGGTTCTTGTCCTGGTTCTAATCTCTCAACATGGCCAAGTCCAAACCAATCTTCCAGTGTCATCGCCTCAAAGGCAAAACAAAAGTTGGTTAGTGTAAAAAGAAAATATTTAAAAGAAAGCTGATAAGTTATTGATTTGGACTCGGGAATGATGAATACTTGTATAAATGGCAGATCCCACTGCACCTTGCCCCTCTACCGGTTATGCAAGGTATTACTCATTTATCGTCTATGTACATAAAATGGATGACTTATGTTTTTTATAGAAATATTATATATATATATTGGAAATATATATGAAAAATAATATATAATTGCTGTATGAAACCCAATGCCCTGTATTCGATAGTGACTGTTCTCTTTCTCTTCCTCTTTCTTTCTCTCCGTGTCGGACCTTTGTGTGTCTTTTGCTGTAAGTGTGTGAATCGTTAGTGGGAGGGTCTCACTAAAGAGGCGGTGTGTTTCTACAAGGACTCTTCACAGGTTCATGGGTCCAATTCCAGACTTTTCTCTCTTTGCCTCTTCTTCTCCTGTTCTTTCCTTTTCCCTCCTCCTCCTCCTCCTCCTCCTCCTCCTCCTCCTCCTCCTCTTTTGACACTATGTAGCTGTTACCTCTCCTCTTTTCGCCTCTCTCGCCTTCAGTATGACACTATGTAGCCTAGAATAGAGAGAATCCTTTAATATGAAGAGTGTGTGTGTATGTGTGAGTGGGCAAATAAGTCTCTCTGTCGGAGACTTGAAGAGAAATTGTGTGTGAAAGGCCGACCCCAGCCATGTGACCATGACTTTTCTCTGTGGATGGGTAGTGTGAACACTGTAGCTCCTCTCTGTTGATTCCTTACTTTCTCTCAAATCAAACTGTAAACTGCTGCTCAACATCAGCCAATGACAAACACGTAAAACTGCTCAACGTGACGGACTCCTCTAACCCCGTCCCGTCACCTCCCCATTTAGTTGCCATGGAGACGTGCCAGTGGGCAGTCAGTACTCTCGGCTGACCAACTCCTCATCCAATGAGAACACAGCATATGAACCAGTGAACCGCTGGATGGGTGTACAATCTTTTATTTATTTTTATTTTAGAGTTTTTCAAGGTGTCTAAAAGGTGTAATGTGCTATGTGGCAGCTATGAGTACTGTGTCTTTATTCCAGGTGTGAAACAATGCTGACAAATCAAGATTTTATTATTTGGCTATTTAAAAAAGTGAACTGTATTTATGACACTATATAGACATAAGTAAAGCTGTTTTTTAAATATTTTGGTTGTTGTTTTCTTTCTATCCCGCTGACTAAAGTTACAATCTCCAAGATCTCCTTTCTTTCTACTAAAGCAATAAGCACCATTTTCTTAGCACCTGTCACTCAGCCTGTTTAAGACTGGACTGTTACGCCCTTCAAATGTACGGAAACATACCTTTTTTGCCCCACTGAATCGGGGGGACACTTTTAATAGTTTTTGAAGCCTTGTCATTTTTTGTGATCACCCTTTTTTTGCCTTAGTAACCTTCAAAACCAGTACGGCTTCAAACACGAGGAAGATAAACAGCGAGTCTGTTGCTATGGCTCCGCCTACCAAAACCTGGCAGACCGACCACAGCCAGGTGATTGAAAACGGTCACTAACCGCTTGTAATTTCTGGGAATGTCGCCACAATCATCCGAGGGCTTTCATGAGTGAGCCATGGGCTTGAACACCATTGTGCAACTACCTCTTTTGGCGATAGAGGCGACTCAACAGACCTTTTTTGTAATTAAAACCTCTGATATTATGACCTTAGGAAAGTGACAAATATTGTATTCAAAACAGTCTTTATTGCAAGAATTGAACAGGAAAATATCCCCTTTCAGAACATCTACAAATACACAACAATCTTAGTTATAAAAGTCAAAAATAAGTTAGCAAAAAATAAAATGGCAAAACCACTCTGTAGAAAAAGGGAACGTATTTACATCACTAGCATTCATAACCAGTTTAAATTAAGCAGATCTTGGTCAAAACTGCCATGGTACATATTGGCCCCACAAATAAACTCATGGTTTTTTAAGCATAACACACACAAAAAGAATGAAAGATCAGGGAAAGATTTCGAAAAGAGGAAAGACTTAAATTAAGTAAGGAGAAAACCAGGCTTTATCACTCCTCTGCGACTGTATCATGCTGAAGGTACGCCTGACAGAGGTCCACTCTAGTAACTAGTTGTTGGGTTCATGCAGTAAAGTCCTTGAATCTCTAGTTAGACTAAGCTCCCGCGGCTCTGGTAGACAGGTCTGGACCGCCGGATAAGCCAGGGAATAAAGGGAATAAGGCCTCATTGAGAAAAGAAGGAATTCAGTTTGGCTTGCAGACCCATTGATCAGCAGAGTAACAATTACAAAATATATATTTTAAAGTTTTAGCATAAGACACTTAGATCAATAGAGCTGGAAAATAAATTAAATTGAACCGGTTATCAGTTTGATTAGCCAATTATCTTTTTTTGTCAGTAGCTCGATGTGCACCTATGGGTCCGCAGTGTTGGAGGGTCTACTTGGAAAGTTCCACAGAAAAGGCCACCGAAGAGCCTGCTGCAGTGATGCTGTCCACAATGGAGGTCAGGGCGCGCATGTTCCCCTGCTCCGGAGAGTCAGCGGCACTCAGGAGATCTGAAAAAAACAACCCAGTCACACTTTTAGTATCTGAGACAAGATGGATCTGTTTGTTCTGTGTAATGAGAGTGTGTGTGAACAGGACTCACCCTCGCTGCTGTAGCTCTGCGTGCACTGCTCTGGAGTGCTGCTCCACTCGGGGCTGCTGCAGCAGGTGCTGCCTGAACTGGGCTCACTCGACGACACCTGTTACCATGGAGATGCACACGCAGAAGTCGCTGTCAGTCACTGTGTGTTATGACACGACACACCCCGCCCCAGACAAACACTACGATGCAATACCACACACACACACCCCTCAGAGGTAAATGTAAATAATGACTTTTCTGGGCTGGTATATACAGCAGAGGATAAACGAGATCCAACCATTAGCATCTCTCTTTTCAGTTTGGTATTATCATCTCCTTTAACCTTCAAAAAAATGAACATATACTACAGTGTGACACATATCGACTGGATGATAATCTTAAAAATGTTAAATGAATGCAACATGATGACAGGAAGTGTATCTGTTTGTACTATGACTGAACACATACATGGAAATATCCCACAAAGTCTCAAAACATCCACAGTGATCCATTCTGATAGAGGCAGTCTCACAACAGCCAACTTTTTTCCCAATATATATCTATGTGCTGTATCTCTTCATCTAAATGTAATCCTAACACCTTCTGCCTCTTCGTGTATTTTGCCAATTTGTTCTTTCTGTTTTCATTTTGGCTCCCATCTCATTCATGAACATGACTTTCCGCTTCATCCTCCTTCCTCTGGTGTACTCACTCTGGGCAGGGTGGTGCTGGGTCGGTAGTGTAGTCCCTGCTGTCCTGTCTCAGTGTCCTGCTGGTTGAGTGAAGACACCAGCGCCTGCAGCCTCTCGATGTACTGGATGGCGCTCCGCAGGATCTCCACCTTGGGCAGCCTCTGGTTTGGGTTCATCAGGGTGCTCCTCTTCAGAGCCTCAAAGGCCTCGTTCACCTTCTTCAGGCGCCTCTTCTCCCTCATTGTGGCCGCTCTCCGACGGTCCATGGTAACCGTCTTCCTTTTGCACAGCTTACAGGCCCAAGGCAGGCACTGACCCGGGCAGTGGGGCTCGGAGTGAGGGGACATGCTGTCTGGAGAGGCTTTGTCCTCTGTTCCTGTCACCCCAACTCCAACACCCCCAGACAGACTCCCACACATGCCCATCATGGAGTTCCTATCCTGGTAGGAAGTTTGGTCGTACCCCCCAGGCAGGCGAGAGGGGAAGTAGCTGTCTCCTCCCTCGTAGAAGCGCTGGTCGGGGTAGAAGTACGGGTTGGTCTCAAAAAGCTCCATGCTGGACAACGCTGTGGTCTGAAAGGGGACAAAGATTCCTGCTTCCCCTTGGACTGCTCTACGCTACGTGGTGTTTGGTTCTGTGCCTGGAGAGTGTGTGTCGGATGTACGTGTGTGCGCCTGTCTTCTTCCTGGCCTGAGTTTGTGATGAGTGGAAGACGTGTGGAGAACAACTGGTGTGGAGCAACTGTAGGCTGGCATTTAAACCCCTCTGCCTGCTGCAGGATCACAGGGTTAAATTTAGCACGAGCCCCCAGAAACCTGACACGACGTTTAGCTGTTGCTGCACATCTACACTTCACATCTTTGTTGGGCCCTGCTCTCTTGGGCTTTAGGGCCCGGGTGTGCGTGTATGCGCCCTTGTGTAGGTTTGTGCACTCGTGTGTGTCTTAAGAGGCCAGGATATGATCAAGTTGCCGTGGAAATGGGAGAGATAACCTGGGATCAAAGACGACCGTCTTAATGAGCTAATCCCAGACTCGCGTCTCCCTCCATGACACCATGCATAAAGTCCCCTGACATGGGGGTAGAGGAGGGGGAAGTGGGGACAGTCTGGAGGCAGCTGTCACTTCGACTAGGAGCCAATGATAACAAAATGACAACAAGTTGTTGGGCTCCTAGTTGTAGATGTAAAGGAAGTGATGCCAAAGTTGTTGTTTACTCTAAGCTCGGTCGCAGATAAACATTTATTGTGGTTGAAGGTTCAGAGATATGTCCTAAATCGATACTAAACATGCTTATTTGCATATTTGCCATGAACATTCTCGCCATTATTGGGCATTTGTTTTTATGGAACCACATTCATATCTTCTGACTTTCCTCCTAAGATGATTGCACAGGGTGTTCAGACAGGCCTGTGCAGGAATGGACGGACAGTCAGCCACAGTCATTTGAGAAACGAGTTGACACTGGATAGCATTACTCTCAGATAGCGAATGACAATAATCAGGACCACGCAGAGGTATGGCCTTCGTTGTCCTGACCTCTTTCAGTTAGTGGCGGTGTTAGCCTAGCCACCAGGTGTTAATCCTTCCAGGACGTGTCTCACCTCATAGCTCAGCAGCTAATTCAGACTTGCTTCCGCTAGTATAGACAAGCATCCAAAATACACACTTCTGTCAGCAGAGAAGTGGCCTGGAATGACAGGCATAGTGTGAGATGTGTTGCATCCCTGTGAATCCCATATTGCTACCATATGTTTATTTTCAAAATGTGTTTTCCGCCTCCGTGCCAGTGACAGCTGGGACCGGAGGCTTTATGTTTACTGTTTGTCTTTCCGTCCATCCCATTGAATGCAATATCTCAGAAAGGCCTGGAGGGACTTTCTTTAAATATGGCACACACACCCTCTTAGACTCAAGGATGAACTGATTAGATATATGTGGTTATAAGCCAAAATGCACAGGTCAAAGGTCAAGGTCACTTAAAAAAAATAAAAGTGTGGCCAGAATTCATACTTTAATTATGACCCTTTCACACAAATGTCTGACAGATAAAATGAAGAAGTGATGACATGCTGTGCAGACATGGAAGTAAACTTGATCTTGACTGGTATGTGGAGGCACACAACTGCTAAGAGGTTCTGTAGGCAGTAATAAATGTGGAGCCAGAAAACTGACAAAAGGCACTGATATATTTTAAGTAACATTTTGTAATGTAATGTTTAATTCTTAAAATTGAATGGAAAGTAATATATGAAGCTAACCTACCTTTAACCTCCAGTTGATCATTTAAAGTCTGAATTATTAACGAACTATTCGAATAATTTTCCCGAGCTAAACTCCAATATTTCCTGTCTTCCTCACCAGATTTTAAACTTTCCTTTATTCTTACACATAGATTAACATAATTAACCAGGCCTAGAGAGGAAGTAGATCCCCTGAAAACTCAAATACACACAAAGCACCAGCCTATACACTTAGCCTATCTAGCTACAACTTTGTTTTATAAATCTCCCAGTGTCAGTGTCGATAGTAAATAGTGTGGGTAATGCTATTCATCCATATACTGTACACTGTCGTATAATCACTACAGTCTCTTGGCAGTTGCTAAAGACAAAGTTGTCACGAGAACGGTAACAATGTTGTTGGTTTATGCAATTTTAAATTTCACAGTGAAATTAGAAAATGAACTTTAAGTACGTAATTATAAGTATAATGATATATTTGTGACTAACTTTCTTTTCTTTTTTGGGTGGGCATGAATATGCACCTGTGGCAAAACATTTACAATATTACTATTTCCCAATTACGAGCTGCACCTTTGAATACAGCACAGTGCCCTGTTTCTTCAGATGTTTCCTCTTTTCTTTGTATGACAAAATGTAGTTCCTCAGACTTAAAGTAATGGTATCTTGGGCTATTTTATCCAACAATCACAGCACCATATGATTATTAGTGTGTCATGGCAAGCATTTTGACATTAGAAATAGAGCAGGCGTAATTGATAACACTAATTATGGGTACATTGTGTTTAATACTTCAGTTCCTGGGTCATGGCGTGCTCTGGCTCAAGGGGAATAGCTTACTGGCACACCTACAGTACATGGAGCAGAGCTGTAATCATTCTAATTAATTACACCTGTGCTCTTCCTGCTTTCACAAGTGAACATGTCTGCTGGGAGAAAGGCCTTTTAGGAACCTGACTTGTAATTAGTGCTTTATGCAGATTCTCAAGAGACTTACATATATGTTATAGAAACACATACAAAGTTATAACAAGCAGGACAAGCGCACAGCATGTTGTACTGGAGCCTGGTTTGAGGGATCAAGCAGTAATTCACCACTTCCTTCTTTTATTGTACCTATTCCAGTACATTACTTATTATTAGTTTTATACGTTTAGGGTGTTAATATTAGATAGATAGATAGATAGATAGATAGATAGATAGATAGATAGATAGATAGATAGATAGATAGATAGCTAGATAGATAGATAGATAGATAGATAGATAGATAGATAGATAGATAGAATAAGGTACAAATATTATAAACAAATACAAATCAATATTAGCGTCAAGTAAGGGGAGTAAGAATATACATTTAAATTAAAAAAATGAACATTAGCAGCAAGTGTATACAAATGTACAATAGAAAAGATCAATATACAGTCTCACTAGGCTACAAAATATAAAGCAATATACAACAGACACATAATGGCATTGTATTAAGAATACATTAAATTATGCAAAGTAGCTGTTGTGTAAATTGTTCTGGTTTGAAAATGTAACATTTTCAAACCAAACTTATGTATTTTACTTTGCCTCTCAGCTATGAGTGAAAGTATCCCTCTGAATGTAAGATAAGATGATTTGTTGTACAGACAGGAGCCCTCTGGGACCCCCTCGGTCTGGCAGGACTGGCTCACGGTCTCGTCCTCGGCTCCGGGTCGGGTTGGGGTTGAGGCAGAGTGCAGAGTGGAGGCTTGGCGCAGGACTGCAGTGGGCTGTCAGGTTAGTCTGTGATGGATAGTCACTGATGGTGGAGCGAGCACAAAGACGCCTGTGTTGCTCTCAGGGGGACAGCAGGGAGGGGGTCTGCAGTGTGTCAGAGTCACTCATAACCCTCTGTCATCGTAAACCCATTGTCAGCAGAACTAGAGAACTTGCGCGTGTGAGTGTTTTGTAGTAGTTTTTGGCACACACTTGTGTCTTGTTTGAGGAACAAGTCCCCTCTCAACATTTTCAAGTGAGCACTTGAGATGGAGTAAACCAAAGGCCAGTGTTTATTTACTGTTTTCAGAAACTGTACCTGTCTTCAATCCTATATTCAGGGAGGAAGTCAAACTAACAAAATAAATATCAGACACAATTTAAGTGACAATTAAAGATTCCAGAAAAAACTAATAAAATAAAAAAATTAAAATGCTTTTAGGCCAGTTTGAGTGTGATTTACACACACAAAAAAAAGTTTACTCAAAATCCCCATAGCAAGCGTGCATGGGTCGTCCCTGTGTGTGTATGTGTGTGTGTATGCGTTTGTGTGCGTTTGTGTGTGTGTGCTTGCATGTGTGTGTGTAACAGGGATTGCCCTGTCACTGGCAACACTGTTCCACTTCTCCTCAGTGACAAGCAGCAGCACATTGTGGGACAGCTGAGCAGGGGGAGAAATGGGGGGGAAGGGGGGAGGGATCAGTCCTCCTAACCCCAGGTTAGCTTCAAGATCATCACTGACCTGGAGAACTGTCATCTGAGCGCAGTCGGGAAATCTCAGATATGTAAGAGGAGAATAACATAACAACAGTGAAGTAGTGTTGATTAAAGGGGGATGAACAAGGACCTCTACCCTGAGATCCAATATGATACACAGTACCCACAAAACATATACTACAGGAGTATGAGTGTTTGGTGATACATTGAACAGGTTTTCTATTTTCTTAATTATAACCTTGAAGTTTCAATGAAACATCTATATGATAGTAACACTTGTCTCTATTTGCTTTTTCTTTAAATATATGCTGAGACTTTTATTTGTTTGATTTTGAAGGTATAAGTTGTTGGTCTTCTCCAGAGAAAATACCGTAAGCTAATATTTGTAATGATATGGGGAAAAGAACAAGCAGGGTTTGGGTTCAACTCTACTTGAACCAAAATAAATATTAATTATCATCTGAAAAAACATATTTATGTTACAATGGTTGAATAGATGTCTTGCCTATAGACACATATTTACATTTTCCTGTAGGCAGTGTTGCCTGCAGTTTACTAACAAGAGAGCTCTTTGGATTAGTTGACAATTATTTTTTAATTAATTAATTGGAAGGGTGCCAATGAATAACTTCCCATTTCCCCTGAAATTACCATGAAAATACATTATATAATTTACAATGCATTGTAATATATATAAAGTTCCTTTCAAGCTAACTTATAAACAAGACTAACAAGACTTTTTGTATTTTGAATTAAATCTATTTTGTGCATTAACATAATGCAATTCATTGAAATCAATAACTTTTCTGTCAACATTAAAACCTGATCAACCATTATTCTATTATTAAATATCTAAGTACAGATGATGGTTGCTGTAGGAGCAACATGTACATACAGATTAGTGTACAGTACAATAAAAAATGGAAGGGGAAATGTGTTTTTGTATGAATGTATAATGAATGCATTGCTAGGTTTAAAGTCTGGACTCGTGCAACAATATTGTGGACTGGGTAAGTGCCTTTCAGAGGGGACATTGTCACCATAGTGACAACAAGAGATGCCCCACCGCGTCGTCCCGGGGGCTGTTACCACACTGTCGCCATGATAACTGCACATCCATTACTGGACCCTTTGATAACAGTCTTTCATACATAGCTCTCTTCTTTTAGATTCTGTTGATCTATACTGACGAATAATACAATTAAAATACACTAGACAACATTAATGGTGAAGTGGGTTGGGCAGTATACCCCGCCCATCAATACACAATGAAAGCTAATCAATCACTCTGAGGTAAATGAGTGGAAGCCTTTAGATACCTGCTTTACTATGCCCCACTGATGCTGCTGAGCAATAAACCTTACATAAGCCGCAGTGCTGTACCATATGACTGAACCCTGAAGGTGATGTGACACTATACGGCCTGGCTAATCAGCGGGAGAATACTCCCATTCATTGCAGTTCAGAATGAAGTGCCCACACCTGTGTTTTCACAGGGCTCTGGAGGCCTGCAGAAAGCTTTCTAAGTCAGGGGGAAAACAGTAGTTCTGTAGCCCAGCCATGCTGCTGCTCACTTGGGCTTTTATCGCAGGGTAATCCCCTACAACAAACAGAATGGCTGGCATGTGCATATGCAGCTGTCGCAGTCTTAGTGCAAGTGGTGTCATGTTAAATCACAGGAATGGACTGAGCCCCTGAGCCATCCGCTGCCCTTCCCCGCACTGGCATCCCGCTCACTGCGAGGCTCCAGCACACAAACACATACAGTATACATACTCATGCCTACGTACATAACCCACTTCCCACTGACATACTTTGCAGCACATACCCTTGGAGTTATTCAATGTAAATAACCTGTGCTCCACATACACCAGATTATTTACATGACATATATTCCAGTACTGCCACGGGTTCTATGATAACTCAAAGTACTCAGGTTCTACTGGAGGTAAATCAGAAAGGTGTCTGACAGGGTAAATCCAGGCTCTCATAACATCTATCTAGTTTAATTAGAAGGCAATTTACACCCTGATGTTGCACAAGTGTAAACCACAATCTGCATAGCTCCTTGAGGAGGCCCGCTGAAACCTGTCTAAGGCGAGTGATGTGTATATGAGCGCAATGTTGTGAGATCTGAGTAGCTATGCCGAAACTATGACCCAGATCAATTCAGCATAGCTCCCATATATCATTTTCTGTGTCAGACCTCCTGCTGTCGGTAAGATGAGACAACAGCTTGAATATGTTTCTACTCAAATGGACTTTTATTGTGTCACATCTCTATCATTAACCCGTTATGTGTTCTCTTATTCGTTTGTATCTCTGTCTTTATTGTTTGTTTTTTTATCTCTGGCTCCACTGACCTTCTCCCATGTCAGCAGCAAGATTAATTTAGCATCCTGTTTTCTGGAGCGACAAAATAGTCGGGACACAACAGAGAGAGAAAGTGTGTGTGTGTGTGTGTGTGTGTGTGTGTGTGTGTGTGTGTGTGTGTGTGTGTGTGTGTGTGTGTGTGTGTGTGTGTGTGTGTGTGTGTGTGTGTGTGGTGTGTGTGTGTGTGTGTGTGTGTGTGTGTGTGTGTGTGTGTGTGTGTGTGTGTGTGTGTGTGTGTGTGTGTGTGTGTGTGTGTGTGTGTGTGTGTGTGTGTGTGTGTGTGTGTGTGTGTAGGTGAGAGAGGATGAAGGTCCTGTCCACACATTCAGTTACAGATACCCAGACACACAATTAGAAGAAAGCAAAGGAGGGTAAACATGCTAGAGGTATGCAGACGAAGGACACCGGAAGAGGGTGACGTAGAAATACTTGTGTATATATAAAGCTGCTTTAAAAGTACATAAGAAAGCCAGAAAGAGCAATAAGATGATAAAAACCGGCAGAAGTATGAGAGCGATGTTTTACAGAGAGCTTCCATCCCAACTATGTTCCTCTAGGAAGTATTGCATACGCCATAGGGGATAAAGTGAGAATGTGTTAAGTTATTCTGGGGTGGAGATACTGTCACCATGGAAACATGCAGATCCCTTACCACTCCCTGGGCCGTGCCATTGTGAAGCTGCCATGTCACCATGCAGGGGTGTGATGCCATGCTTCGTGTCTACGCTCTGTGACGTTCGGACAAAGCAGTATGCTCTTCTTGATTTAGATGCAGGGTGAGAGGAAGCAAGTATGGCTGTCACAAGCATTTATTACTCAGGGGGAAATCACAGGGAGGACGGCAGCATGTAATGTCTGCCAGCGGTAGAATTTAACTAAGCATTTAAAGTACCACTGCATATTGAAGGACATTGTTTTATTCTAGTATTTCCATTTTATTATTCTTAATATTTCTACTCCACTACAACAGTTTCACCTTTATACTCAGAAACTAAACTAGCATGTTATGTCATAACTTATAATAAGGTATTGCTGTAGATGTAACTACCAGACAGTGTATTTAAGCAGAGCAGGATCAGTTGATCTATATAAAATCTAGGGTCAATAGAAATACTACATTATGTCAGTTCCAGCCTCTCAAATGTATAGATTCATTCTAAATGACTTATATTAAAAAAATAAGCGGACTAATCCATAATAGAAACAGTCATTAGTTACAGTCATATTTACAAATATTTAAAAATGAGTTCAATGATGGCTCCACGCAGTAAAATGCTGCTCACACATAAAACATGAAGAATAATTAGCTAATTATATATTATATAATAGTAACAGTCAAAAGCCCTACTGATAATATTCAAATTACTCTAATTTGCATATTTACAGGTATTGATACTTTTGGCCCAGTTCCAGAACAAAAGGACTCAGGGTGCATCTGAGATTAGAGAGGGTGCAGTGGTAAAGTGCTATTTTTATAAGTGGGGAGTGGACCTAACACCATATAGGGGGGTCTTCACCTCCTCTAGGGAGGTCAGGGGTTAAAAGCATCAATCTGGTGCACTTTGAGAGCAAAATGAAGAGATCTATGGATACATCTCAACACCCATATGAAACAGAACTGTAAACAGATTTACTTTTGGTGCTAAAAATCTTAGCAAGTTCTTTGTCCTTTTGAAGGGTGTAGTCCATCATTGCTAGAAAAATACCACAACTCCCCTCGCCTCTTGCATCCAACGCATCAACAGAGCCACGGAAAGGCAACTGGTTTACAGCTATAAATTGAATTATGTCCACAATAGTTGCTACATAGGTGCGGTTTCTCTCCAGTTGTGCTGCATTTACAAGAGTGGAAACCTTTGCAGTCTCACTTCTTGCACGCCTCTCCTTCCACAAAGCCACTGACTTCATGTGCTCTTTCCTTGATTCATGGCTTCAGTCCCTTATCACGTTGTTGTGGCCAGTTGTGGGGAAGGCACCTGACGTAGGCCTACTTGAACCGAAATGTCTACATGCATAGCAGAAGATGGCATCTTTTTTACATGAATATTCCAGCCAATCTCTGTTTTGAAACCATGAGCTGTAAAATGAGCGTCTTACCCCACTGTACAGGCAAGTTGGGTACTTTTTGTAATATACCTGGGCAGGCTCTGTTTTGCCGAGGTCCTCTGGCACCTGCGGGCAACGAAGACGGCTGCGGCTGGACGGGCGGGAGGATGTTAGTGTCCACGACTGTGGTCGCGGGTAACGTAATGTCCCCATGATCTGAACTCTTATTGCCTGCAGACAGTAGATGCAGTGTTATTGCTGTCGATAAGGGCTGGTTGTTTTAACCATTTGCTGATGTCCATCATTGACTGCTGTGTATACACCTTACAGATGACGAACTCGCAGCGGCACAGGTCACGCGCACCTGACATAATAACGTTAAATTGACCAAATAAATGCAGCAGACAATGTTATTTAACCACAATTACAATTAATTGTATTTGAACTATATTCTTCTTATTATTATTATTATTACTATTATTATTATATATTTTTCACTTTTAATTTTTCAAATGACGACTGCAATGCACCCTTATGCACCCCCGTAGAACCGGCCCGACTTGTACCCAAGTTCAAGGTCTACTTTAAAGCACTAAAAGTCAAATAACATTTTAAGAGTTTAATGTAATTACTAATTAAATATGTTTACTGAAACACCTCGTCAACCTTTTTGTGGTTTCAGAAGGTGGAGAGATTCAGAGAACACCCCTTTCTTCACACTCGGGGTATATTTATATTATTATTTAACTCCCAGGGGTAATATAGCTGAAGTATTTGTGCACGTTACAAAGCAGACAGCTACTGCAACACATAGTGGACTGGAGGATATGGTGTCTATCCCAAAAAGAAGGAAGCAGGACAGTGAGTAAGCAGAGGAGAGTTGCAGGTGCTGGAGAGCAGTCAAGAAGGAGAGGACACATGACAGCTGGCCTGTCATACAATGACTTATTCTTCAACCAAAACACACACACCCAGCTGCAGTGGGTACTGTAAATCAACGGTCTCTGGTCTGCAAGATAACTAAATAAATAAATCACTTTCAACTCGTTATTGCTTTATGAAACTTAATTTTATTCCATGACAGGTAGAAAAAAACAACTATATGAGCTGTACCATGTTAACCCTCATTACTCTTAGAACCAGTATCAACTCTATAATACGTGCATTTGTATACAGTCTTTATATAGACAAGAGTTTTATTTCCCTCGGTGGATAATTATGTAGATAAATACAACCGGTTACATTAATCTTTTTTAGCTTTATACAGCTAATATAGCTCTCAGAGCAGCTCAGTGCTGGCTCTAGTCACAACGGGAGGCATGCTCTATGAATGCATTACATGTTATTACCGTTACTGTACAGTGGCAGAGGGCACGAGTTAAATTATGAGACTTCCCCACCTGCTGGCTGAAAGATTAAGCGCAAGAAAAGAGCAGATCAAGAGCTACGACATTCCCTCTGCGCTGAGCAAAGTCAAGAATTAAATGCTTTCGGTCACTGGATATCCAACTGTTAGCGTTTTAGAGCATACTGGATGTGGAGGAAGCTCACACACTGATACAATCTTCAAATAATACAGATCCATACAAATAAAATATATACTATACAAATTAAAGTTCAGAGTCATTACCTGGCAGTGTAACGCTGAAATAAAACCTCCAAGAACAAATGTCATCGAGGGTACATTTAGTAACTAATCCTGTGTCCTAAAACTTTTCAAATATCTTCCAGAAAATTATTTTTGCTGTACAACACAATAGAGCTTCGTAACACATGCAGCCTTTCTGCTTCATTAGTGGTGATGGTCATCTGAATTAAAACTGAATCATAAATAGATTAAATACTGAATATACAGGAACTGTTCATTTATCAAACGTTCAGCAAGAGATGTTAAGTACCCTTTCTGAAAGATAAGTTAAACTTAACTGTCATCAGAGACTTGGCAACTGTAAATATGGTATTGAATACATATTAAACATCAAATTACTAGCCAGAGAGGAAATTACAGTAAATACTTCAACTGTGCATTCTCAAGCAGGTTAAATTCAATTTTACATTTTAAAACAATATGTTGAGAAACTTGACTTAAACCACCACATTTGTATTGTACATTCAAGTATGCTGAGAAGACAGAGAAGCGTAAGAGGATACTTTCATGGAGCTGCAAATGGTTTCAGGACTCTTTCCTTCAATCTTGTCTTCATAACTCAAATAAGAGCCACAATACCTAAAAGGACATAAAGAGGTGTTTTGATGTCTTCAAAATGGCCTATTAGATGCCTTATGAAATGTTCTTGTAGTTTAGTACCTGCACTGATCTTTCCATGTTGTCCAGATGAAGGCTCACGTGGATCTATGGGGAAAGAAATCAGACAAAACTAACAGAACTAAGGGAAGCAATAATAACCAGCATCATTCAATGCAAAAAACAAGAACATTCACAACCTGGAGAACAAGGCTTCATGAATTCAAATAAAAGCTCACACAAACTGTACACACCTAGCTGATCTTCACATAAATAAATACTTTTGCATGTCCCTTATTGAAGATGTGGCTCCAAAACAAACATTTGGTAGGACAAACTGTCATGTCCAAGATGTCTTCTAACAATACTTCAGAGGCACTGTGATGTAAAGTAAAGCATGCAACCAAGAGCAAGCTTCACCAAGTGCTATACTTATATACTAAATCTGTGTTGGTTTTAACGGTAAGGTGCACGTTTTGTGTGTGTGTGTGTGTGTGTGTGTGTGTGTGTGTGTGTGTGTGTGTGTGTGTGTGTGTGTGTGTGTGTGTGTGTGTGTGTGTGTGTGTGTGTGTGTGTGCGAGCAGAGTGTGTGCATCTGAACTGTCGAATGTGTGTTGTATTTGTATGTTGTCGTGTCCCTAGAAGCTAGCAGATGTGTGTGCACTGTTTAGTTGAAGAATATCTTGATAACTTTTTGAATGATTTCCCCACACCCAGGACAAGGAACATGGAACTTGTGAAGCCTCCTTGCACATGGGAAGCAGGTGAGCAGGTGAGCCGTACGTCCGTGTATTATGTTCCCGTTGCGTGGTCGCACTCGACACAGCTTGCAAGGCTCCAACAGGGCCTCAGGCCTAACTTCTTCAATCTCCATGCCCAGATTCTCCTGACTGTCCCCCCCTGAAAGCTGCCCATCACTGAGAAAGCTGGAGGGCCAGGGCTCCTTGCCTTTCCTTGAAATCATAGTGGGCAGTGGGCGGTCGGCTGTGGAGTGGGAGGGCAGGATGACGGGGTCCGACACCGTCCTGCTGCAGTCTGGGACGTCAATGCCCGCGTCACTGTCATCCTCCTCATCATCATCATGGGTGGTGAGAGAGCTGCATGCTGGGATGTCAGGAACGGAGAGGGAATGGGCGAGTCGGGGGACATCTTTGTACCAGTTCTTACGCAGAGCCCAGCAGCGCACACAGTACTTCTGGAAAGGAGTGTTGTACTTCCTGCACTCTGAGCACTGCCACGCATCCTGAAGGGGAAGGGACATCCAAAGTCACGCATGTAAACATTTTAAATTTGAATCAACAGCGTATTAAAAACCTACAACATAGAGTGAGAAAAGAAAACCATAGAAACCTGTGTGGAGATCTCTGTGTCAGTGTCATCGCTCAGACACTGAGAGTCCTCCTCTGGCTCTTCCTGCATCTTCAAAAATATATAAACAAGACTTTTAGTCAAACGTCTCATAGGATTTTTGGCGCATTTATTTCTATTATCAAAATATTTTAGGTTATATGAGCCTGACAATTAAAGATAAAACAAACGGCTACCTCTTTATCGGCTTTCTCCTCCTTCCCTCCTCCATCGTCATCCTCAGGTAGCACCTCCCCTTCTCCTGCGCTCCCTTCCTCCAGTGCAGCCTCTTTCATCTCCACGCTCACCTGTTCACTCCCACCCTCCGTCAGGAACCAGAGGTCGTCGGTGGTGTCCGACACGATGGCCGTGTCTTCCTCCTGTGCAGGAGACAGCTGACACATCAGTCAGACCACCACTGTTACACTCCAATTTGTGCAATTTGCCAACATGTGTCTCTTAAGGGCTGAACCAAAAGCTACTAATACGAGTTGAACTTTCTAACAACACATGAGGTTTCTTACTTGGTTGGTGTGGATGTCAGTGGAGCCGTTGCTCCTGCGGCTGTAGTTACTACGGAGATTACCCAGAAACCACCAGGGGAGGCCAGATAGGTCCCACTCGTCTAAAGTAACATCCAGTTTTGGACGTTTGCAGGCTGACCGTGGAAGGCCTTCAAGGGAGTCTGGAGAGGTTTAGAATCGTTACATTCAGCATTTTGAGCGGGTCTTCTCCAGGGAGAATTGCATTTTATAAACCGACTGTTTGTTTACCATCGTCGGGCTCCCGAGGTCTTCGCTGGGAGGGGGTCGGCAGGAGAGGCGCAGCACTGACAGCCTCCAGCCCTGCTTTGACCACACCTCCACATATCTGGGAGGGGACATGTGAAGGACAAAAGTTAGAAACAGAGCCGTAACTGGGTACTTGGAGGACTCGCAGATCCTTTTCAAGGTGGCCTCTGGGTAAAGGGAGCAAGGGGCAGGGCAATTAGGGTACGGGACAGTGGGGAGGGAGGTAAAAACACATTTTTAAGATAAAAAGGGGAAGCAAAACCATGTGGAGAATGAAAGAAAAAGGGAACGAGAAAGATGAGGTAGGAAAGCCAGTGTACTAATAAACACAGTGAAGAAACTAGTGAGTCAAGATTAAAAAAACAACTTTAAAAGTTCCATTCAAGTAGTGACTATAATATATACTGAACCAAATATCCATGGGAAAAATTATCAATCAGAAATTAAGATATGGAAATATATATGGACTTTTTAAAAAAATATTTAGGTCATCATCAGAATCAAACTTGGCAACAACCTCAGAGTATAATTTATTACATGTGTTTGGATTTGAAATGGAGTAAATTATTTCATTCATTAAGCCAGTGAGGAAAAACCAAGAACTGGCTTCAGCTCATCAGGGGTTAGACAGAGTCTTAGCCAGAAGTAGCTGCTTTAAGGTGGATTTTGAAAAGGGGTGGGAAAAGGGTGTTGGAACACGGGGGTTAGGGTAGGGCCTGTGGCTGGATCAGGAGCTGCGATCCTCCAGTTTCGGAGCAGAGAAGAGAACTCTGAGACAGACAGAGAGGGTGACTCTGCCCCCCCATCCACTGGGTGGTGCTGGTGGATCGCAAAAGAGTGCAGATATTACCACCAGACCAAAGCAAGGATGGGGTTGTACAGAGACGGTGCCACTCTGTACAAATTCACAGCAACGAAGACAGCAGCCCTTACCCCCCCCCTCCTCATTACACACAAGCAGTCTGCAGCTCGCTTTAGCTACACTTGCTACACTAAGGCCAACTGCTCTCAATCAAACATTGGCATCAGTGTGTGGCTGTGAATGATACAAATATATCATTTATTATTTATTTATTTTTTAACAAATGCTGTGTGTAGCGAGGTGAGAAAGGTTTGGGGTCTCTGTTTCTCCAGAGCACCATGTTTCGGTTTTACCTGACCACGATCCTCCACTCCGCCCTCTACACACTCACGGCCCACAGAAAGATTCACTGCAGCGTCTGCATTTCAGATAAGACACAGTAACAGAAAAAAAAAAGACAACCCCACCCTTTAATTATAGCATAACACACTCTCTCACTAAGGCCTTCTTTTGCTGCTTTTTAGAACAAGCTTGAATGCTGTTGCTCTGGTCCCTGCATGTCCAAGAGATGCATAAACTATCACAATCATTCATAATGTGTGCAAGAAGAAGGCTGAAACATGTTTAGATATCCTCCATATACCTCGGGATGTTTCCTTTTAAATAAGGCTAAAGAAGATGTTACAGAAATGAAATTTTAGGAAAAATAAATATTTGCGTTTCAAATCAACAGAAATGTTCTATAGGAAATATATTCATACATTCCGTGTCCTTTCATGAAGCCCCCTGACAGAAAATGCATTTCATATAACAACTGTATAAAGCCAAAAATGAATATGCGACTTACCAGAACCACCAAGCACAACTAAATATTTCTTGAGCATTTCATACACCGGGCTGAAAAAGGAGAATATAAGAGATTAGAATGACCCTCCTTTTCTAAGATGTATAATCAGTTATTAGTGTTGGCCAAGAGCTAAATTACGGTGTGGATAATTACCTCGGGTTCTTGACGGAGAAGCTCTCCACCTCCAGCAGCTCTCCCAAAGGGTCATCCTGGCAGTGGACTATGTGCTGCCTCTGTTTGTCATACAGTTGCTTTCCCATAATGTACTGACCCAAATAGTGCATCACCTACACACAATACTGAATATCAGATATCACAAGGCACCTACAGGGTAGATATTTACCTATAGGAACACAGTACTGAACATAGTCTGAATAACACTTGGTTATTAGCCAGTCGGACAGGCCGCACACTAACAAACATGCTTAAAATGTCTCCTGGCAGCTTACCTCTTTGAGCGTAAAGACTTCTTCCTGAGCTCCGGCAACACGCAGAATCTGCAGGAGAGGGGCTTTTGGTTGTACCTGGGCGGGAAGAGCAGTACCACCATTTAGCTTTCTATATGAAGTATACATGTGATGTTGGATAATTATACAGGCAAATAAACCAGTCATAGTTTTTGTTTAACCAGGGCTCGACATTAAGGACTGCCCGATGGCCCGGGGCCATCTAGTATTTAGCTCGGGCAATGAAGCCTCACCTGCTGGTTGCCCGACCGGGCAATCTATTATGCCAGTATCATGCAGCTCGCGGATCCAGTAATGAGTGACCCGACAGTAAAACTAAACATATCTATAACTAGTTTAGGTAGTTTGAGAGGCAATTAAAATAGCTACGTGTGATATTCTAACCTGGTGTGTGTTTTGTCCGCTCACCGCTGCATGTGATCATGCAAAGCTGCGTATCGACTCGTCAGCAGCAGCTGATCTCTCTCTCCCGTCAGATTAGACTTCACTCGCGTTTATGTCCATATCGATCAGATCCAGCTAGTTCTAGCTAATGATAGGACTACCTGCTTATTAAAAAACACCTAAACAATAAGCGTCGCTATGCAACTGGGTGAGGCCGCAAAGTATAGCGCAGCATTATGCATTTGTTTACATGCCCACCGGAACCGAGGCATTACCAACAGATCAACGCACAATCAACCCATCCAGGACATCTCTTTCTCCACATTAAGTGTTAGACATTAGAATTGACTATTCTTGTCTGTCACATAAGTGGCGCAACTGAGCGGTATTGCGCTAAAGGGAAATTATTTTGACCGAAGAGATTTAGATTTGCCGGCTAACGGGAACTCTGACGTCCCATTTTGTGTGCTTCGCGGATGCGCTCGGCTCCTCTCGGCTGCTGCTCGGGTCTGCTCGGTCAGCTTCCGGGTGAGGAAGCATTCGTTCGACCAACTTACAGTAGATAACATTACAAACATTTTTAACAGGGGCCATAATAGTGTAAATAATGTTTGTTTTGGCAGTTATAACTGAATGTAATGTTTTCTACTTTTTTTCCATCTGGGAAGGCATTTGCCTTCATCAGATGGAAAGTGTTTTGATCAACAACTTAAGTATTTCTTATAGCTATGCAGGGCATGCAAGCGAGCAAACACAAACAAGAACAAACAAACAAGTGAAATGAAGAATAAAATTGAACAATATAATATTGTGGTGGTTCATCTTATAATTCAGTCTAGAGAATGCACCAGACAGCATCTAAGACCTGCAAAAATCTAAATGTTCTCGGAGGAGGCCCCCCAAACCCTTCGTGTGTCATTTCGTCCGCAAGCATTTTTCAGGGCAATCTCTATTGGGCTCAGGGCCATCTGTAAATTAGCTTAGATGGCCCACAAAATCCTTAATGTCATGCACTGTTAACTGTACCTGATTTCCCTCTCCAGGCAGCGTTCTGCATGATGCCAGAGGCTCGGCCGACAGGGCGTTCATAGTAAACAAACAAAGTCTGGAACACAAAATGATAACATGTAAGATAAACCAGCCTTTAAATTCACATGCATTTTCCATACAATCACATATTGCTGATGTCAAAGTATTTCTATTTTGTACTTTCACTCCACAACAATTCAGAGGTAAATCGTGTACTTTTAGTCTACTACATTGATGTAATAGTTACCATTAGTTACTTTGCAGATTTGCATTAATAATTTGAAATAGAAACAATCCTTAAAAATAGGACTTTATTTACACGTGGATTAAAATACACAAGATACCCTGCAGCATACAAAGTAATAATTAAAATAGCTGGTAATAGCTGCACCATTACCAGCTTTGATAACACTTTAATGCATCAATAATTATAAACAAAACACATTATATATATTATTCTGTAATCTGCATAATGAGTACTTTAAGTATATTTGGATGCTATACTTTTCTTAAATAACATTGTGATAGCCTGACTTTTACTTGTAACAGAGTATTCCCACTTTTACTTAAATACAAGATCTGAGTACTTTTTCCACCTCTGGCTTCAATGTATTATTATGAAATGGTAACGCCACCAAGGCTTACATATTTTACCAAATGTTGTCGTTGTATGTGATCGAAGCTAAATAGACAGCAGTACCAAGGCTTACATATGTTACCAAATGTTGTCGTTGTATGTGATCGAAGCTAAATAGACAGCAGTAAAAACAATCTAGCGTAGCTGAGCGCGGCCTGGGTGGATCCTTACCCAAATGATAACGTGTTATATTTTTGCAAGAATTACGGTCTTTCAATAACAAGGCCAACATGATCGATTAGCCTAGCCAGCAGACGTCGGATAAATGGGTGAAATTAAAACAATGGCATCCCTTGCTAGCTACTGACATGTGAACTGTAACTATGTGAAGCAGTTACTAGTGAACGTGCCAGTTAGCTAACTAACGACAGGGCTAACGTTAGCTAGCTAGCAAGCTATATCCTGAACGTTGAAAATTATCTCACCGTGATGAGTTGACATTACTTCCCAGCTGCTAGTTACATTGTTCCTCACGCCTTAACAACTCGCCGATACTCTGTAAATATGTATATATATAACTAAAGAAAGCTGGCGGTTTTAACTCTAGCGCACTCTAACTAACAACACACAGTTAGCATAGTTAACTACAGATTCAAAACGATGAATGCGGATACAACTTCCGGGTGTTCAGAAAGATAGACCATGAGTATGGCGCCCCCTATTGTTTGATAAAAGCCTCATAGTTACACAATCGTCTGATATAACAACCAGTCTATGGAGAAAACACTAGAGCATTAATGCAAGTTATCCAAGAGCTTTAACAATAATGGGAACTAAGTATCTGGGGGGAAATGCAGGTAGGTAATGCTTAGGAGTCATAGATATGTTTGATAAAGTGGTACATTTATATTTCCATTATTTCAGTTGTTGAATAATGCTCAAGTACTGTACTTAAAGGTGGGGTAGGTCATTTTGAAGAAACCAGCTTGAGTGCGCTAGAATTTGAAAATACACCGCCGGAACAAATCTGCCACTTCCTCACAGAGCCCCTCCTCCAACACACACGAACGCGCACATGACCAATGCGGGCACGAGATAAATTTGTGCACAGATGGCAGGCTGACAGGCAAGTAGGCCATCCAGTTACTTTAGCCGGGCCGGCTAAAATGAGTGGTTGTGCTTTTTACAGTACTACGGCTTCCACAGATGACATTTTTTAATGGATTTTTTGTCAAAGTACTTAAGATATTCATTGCTATCGGGATGTTAAGAGCATTCCATGGAATATAACAAAAAGTGTATCTCTTTTCTCAAATGTACCTACCCCACCCCAACACATTTGTGGTACTTGTACTATCAGGGCTAATTTATAAATGTCTGTCTGAGGGATTGTGGTGGGAATCTGTTTATATATATATAGATAAATATTATATAGATTAGATATTATTAGATTGTTTATTATTATTTGTTTATTATCTTCAATATATCCAATCACAAACAAGCTAGAGTGATGAAACTCACTCTGCACATGCACAGTTATATTGTAAGATCGCTGAGAAAAAAAGGAGCCATGTTTGAATTTCTCGCGTAAGATATCAGCAAAAGTGTGTTTCTGAGGTAAAATATTAACTAAAATTATATGATGTATTTTTTGGATACTGTCTTGAGTTCAAATGTCTAGGAATCCAAACTAGTATTATTAGAATCACTGTTTTGTAAGCTACAAATATAACTAGCTAAATATGGGTCAAGCTAGCAACCAGGCAGGTTCACTGGGGGTGAAAGCAAGACTGGTGGTCCTGGCGGGACGGTTGTAACGGGACGGTTGTAACATGGCACATTTACAATGATGGCTCATTTGTTTGAATGATCTTGTTCATTCAAGCATAGTTGTATTGTTGGTTGGTGTGCATTGTCCCTGTAAAAATAAACAGAATATAATACTGTACAGTATAGGCCTAAAGTGTGTGCGTGTGTTTACAGTATGCTAAATGTCAGAAAGAGGAAGACAGACATGAGTGCCACTTGCTCTGCTGCAGAAGGCCTCAAATGAACTTGAGAAGGGCAAATCATTCAGGGAAGTGGCAAAGTCCCTGGATATATGCCATGGCAGTCACCCTGTACCGGTTCCATAAAAAGAGGCTGAGGTTGGAGAGTTAGGGATCACAAACACCCCCAAGAGTAGGCTACTAGACACCAAAGAAGGTGTTCTCAACAGAGCAGGAGATGCTTTTGAGAGACTACCTGATGGAGGCAGCTGATTTATATTATGGTCTCAGCTCAAATGAGGTAGGTCTACATAATTAAGGTAGAAGCACCAGAGAACAGTTTAATCCTTCACAGAGGATGTGTGTTATCTGTTATCCTGTTCATTGCTCATTGTTTGTTGGGAGATGTGTGAAACCCCATTCAAATCTTGTTGCCTTAGAATTTGACAGCTTTCCCTATTTGTTGTCATGTAGTGTGAACAAGGTAACCGTTATTAACATGTTACAACCGTGCCTGGCATGTGTTACAACTGTCCCTGTACACAAGGACAGTTGTAACAGTTGAGTTTAAAAAAAAACATTTTCCAACCTGTACTTATTTCATAAAAACATCTTAAATACATTGTTTCAGTAGCTGACATATTGATAATGTATACTATAGCAAAATGGCTATCCTATTGTATTGTCCTACTTATTGGGGAAAAACCCAAAAAGTGTTGCAACTGTCCCTGGTCTCCCCAACTTTCCACTTGCCCGCCCGGGCCACTAAAAATATTGCTTTAAAAAAAAATGTCCTGTGGTATTGGTATTTTGACTAGCAATTTAGTTAAATTGTTTCGTTTATCAACGCTACAACATAGCGTTCCGTGAGTCGGTTGTCGTTGTTGGGGGAAAAGCAAACAGCTGTTTGCTGCGGAGCACAGCGCGAGCAGGGTCCTGTGAGCGGGTGCGCGCTCCTTCACTACAGACTATCGCGCCACCTAACCATTCGCCAAAATGTTTTTAATACCAGCGGTAGGGGCAAAAAACAATCTTCAAATAAAAGAAAGTCACCGGAGGAGTTAAAGGAGAGTGACAGGGAGCATGAGAAGAAGAGGGAGAGAAAGTTTCAGCCAGCTTGATCGATGGAGTTGGCTTCTAGTGGTGCAGTGACGCGTCCTAAAACCCTTTTATAATCTATCGATTATTTATGATTCGAAAATTATAAAAGTAGGGTAGACTGACATGTGGAGATTATCCGGCTGAACAAAACGTGCATTTATCAAACAGGTTTGTTGTTGAGAGCTTGATTAATTAGTTATTATATTTTAAAATGTATTTTTCAATATGTAATTTTGTAGTTTTCTTGGCGATAAGTTAGTATTCATTATGAAGAAATAATGTCTCTGTTCAGTGCATTAAATGTGTAGAACTTCGATCCAATTAGAAAACCTATGGCTAAGACAATTATTTGTTTACCTTTGCTAGGCATTAGTTCAATGAAATCCATTTGCAGGTGATCCATTTTTTTTATCTTGGCCTAAAATTTTAGTTTTACAACCCGTATGGGGGTTTAAGTCCCCTACGTGTATTGGGGTTTAAGCCCCCCCCGTAGGTGGTTAAATATTATACTCACTTACTTTAATAATTCTTATTTGCTAATGTTTATTTATATTTACTACTTCTCACACATCTTAGCTAAGCTTGGGAACACTCCTTATTAAGAAGATTTGTTGCAGTCTATGTGCACCAACAGTATGACCTTCAACTCAGGTGAACTGACAACTTCCTGATATGGCCTCCCTAACTTCCAGAATGCTCCTTTCATTATCACCAAGCTCAACCCCTCCCTTTCGATATATTATACTTTTTACTTCACTTGATTTTACTGACGGTCAAGCTACACTAGAAATTAAGATCTCTGCATACTAAATATACTGTCTATGTACATCAAGTGTTTTATTATCACCCGACAGCCAATACATGTACAGCTTAAACTCTCTTAATAATTTAAGTCATCTTTCACATCTTTCCTTCTTATAATTTCCATTTATTTCTAACGATTGGGAATTTTACACTATTGCCTGGACACAATATTTGAAGGGTGACACATTGAGCTATGCGAACCTCTGGTTGTCTGATTATCTAACCAAACATTCTATTTATAGAGAAAATATTAAGCCTTAATAATGGAAATACCTAATAGGTCTGTTTTTAAATTCATAGGGGTTGTTCAATCATCTTTATTACCTTTTTGTAGCTAAAGTTTTGTTGTGTTGCATGAAGACATTATGTTAGCCATTCCATGTTACAATTACATCAGTAGTATTTTGAATAGAATGGCTAATTGTAATACTTCTCACCTATCATGCAATAATAATAATAATAATAAATACACACTGCTAGATATTACATTTAAGTGAGATGTACTTTGATATAAACATACTATATATTTTTTTGGAACTTGCCTAAGTATTGTTGCAATAATAGACATTTTGCATTAACCACAGCCAAGCATATCTGAACAGATGTAAGAGAGATTGTGTCATTTCATTCAATAAATGCAGACATTGTTATAAAACATTTGTGCTACAGAATAGTTTTATTCAGAGATACTTTTCTCTGATATTCTAGAAAACAGTCAAGAAAACAAGATGGAATGAAGATCACAACTCATTGCCCAAATACCAAACAAAAGTTAGATGTACAAGTAGCCACAAATGCAACCCTTTCACAGATCTGTAGATACAGTGCAAAAATAAATCATTGAATCCAGTAAATAGCTGGGTTTGTTCTTACTGACAGTTGTGTAAATAAAGAAGCATCAAGCATATGAATTTGCTTTCATATCTAACAAAGTCCACCCAACAGTCCTTGAGAAAATGCCAGCTTATTACAATAGCTTATTCACTGGGATAATATCGACTCTGCTAGAGAAAACAAGCATTAGCCAAAAGCCCTGCACACGGCAAAAGTTAGTTTTGCAGAAAACAGAAATGATTGCAATCCAACATATCATTTGAACAATGTATGTAACACAGTGAAATGTCATCTTGGAAAATGATACAACTCAATAAACTTCATAAAGTATATGCTCGTTATGGCAACCAGACATTAATCTGATAAAGTAAGTTCTGTTATTGTGGATATTTAGCAGAATCTATTATATTATTATGTTGGGATGCACCAATATATCATAAGACTGGCAAATAAAAGCTTTAAAAAAGCAGCATCAGTTCATTTCCGGAAATGTTTTTGCTGTAAATATTGTTTTTCTGCTGTCAAAATAATAAAAGAAAACAAGCCAACATGGTCTCTAGAAGACACTTGATTATCTTGATGATTCTTCACCTGCATTAAGATAGAGACACATGGACATTGGAATTGGCTAATATATAAAAAATATCAGCCAAATAAGACAAAAACAAAATATTTAAAACACAACAACAACATATTGGTGCACCCTGTTAAGCAAAAGAAAAATTTAAAAAATTTGAAAGTTCAAGTAAAGAGTTTGAGTTAGCATTACTTTAATACTTTATATAATGCTGGGCTAAGGTTAGGTTTCACCTCTACAACCTCACCTCTACAATTCACTCCTCTACAAACTACTCAATAAAAGTGCTTTGGCAAATATTCAAGTCTTTTCACAACACAAACAGGGGAATAATACAATTGCTTGTATGAAGCTGCACTGTATAAAACAAATGAGTTTGTATTTGATGTCTTCACAACAATGGCAGGCCATTTTAACATTTATTCCGAAAGTTTCACACGGCACTTTAGCATTCCTTTCTTAGCAATCTAATAAAGTATTGTTTTATTGATCATCATTTATTTGTCAGCTGATAAAAGTTATAATTTAGTCTAAAATAGGCACTTATTTGTCTTTTATTTTCTAAAAAAAAAGGAACTTGTTTGTTCTGGTTAATTTTACATTAAAATCTGATTTTTCTATCAATTTAAAAATGTTTTAATAATTACAATTATAAAACAATAAAAGTGGTATGAAATATGTTTATCTATAGTGCATCACCTGAATAAAATGGAAGTATATTTCCTTCAGAAAAAAACAAGATGTCACTAGTCAGAGACGATGACCAGTAACATTAAAGGAGGCACTACACTCTTAGTAGCTGTTACAACAATACATTGAAAAGTGCTCATTTCTTAGGAACTTGTGATTAGCAGGAACTCATAGTGAGTAGCGTAGCCTTATCTTAGTGACAAGTGAAGCTGACAAAACTAATATTAAAATGGTCGCCATTTACAATAGGACTGTATGTTGCAATTATTAAGTCTACAGAGTACAAAAACTACCGAAGTGTCAGCAGACAATCTCTGAGCTAAAGTATGATAACTACTTTCTATGTTCTGTTGATTAGCAGTTCCCTAACTCTTATTGTGTGAAATGTTCTATAAGCCTTTATATCTAGCCTCTGTATTATGCTTCTGCAGTGCATCACGATTTGAAAGGCCATCTTTTCTCAGGTCAGCATGCAAGGGAACATACAGAGCATGTATTCAGACTCAGTGGTCTTTGCAGAACTCTTTGTGACAAAAACTACAAAAGCTCTCCAGGGACCCCAGAACCTTCTGTTCTGCGCTGGGTTTGTCCCCCTCCCCAAAAAAACGGTTCAATCTTTTTTATGGGAGCCTTGACTGGTAAAAGGAAGCCATGTGAGATTCTGCAGAGTCCTCTAGCCACCAGGGGATAGCGAGAAGTGAAAAAGAAGATGTTAATCGGCATGTGGGAGCACGACGGGTGCCCAGGCATCACGAAGACTGTGTTAAATGTAGTCTTGAAAAGCCTTTGAGGGAGAAATGTCCGCCTTATTCTAACAGGTCCTGTGGAGAAACACAAACAATGCTTATAAGGGAGGAAGATAATCACAAAGAAGAACTGAAAAAGTAATTTGACACAGAACCAGATACCTGATCTGAGTCTTCATTGTACTGTGCTTTTCCTGTCTCCATGTAGTGTGTGTCAATATCATCGACTCCTTCTATTTTATCAGCCTCAACATTCTCTCTCATGACAGAGTATCGATGCACGAGGAACCTGATGAGGACAAGAGGAACAAACGGAGATGAAATACAGAGTTCATTTATTTTTGTGCAGAAATATGCAACATATTTAACTGACCGTCCCCCGCAGACATATTTCTTAACCAGCCAAACGCCTGCAACAGCACTCGACAGAAGCATCGCTATGACAACCATCACTATGACAGCAGTGTTCGGTGAACTGTCTTCAGTCTGCAACGAGTTGCACAAACATGAAGAAAGGCGTGAAGGAATGACATGTGAAAAACTTGAAAATCATTTTCACTTCATGTCGCTCAGCTTAGAGAAGAGACTGTAATATTCCTCAAATAAATACATCAAATATGATCGGGTCGTGCCACACCCCTACTAGGTAACGAACACATGCCTTCAGTGCTCACCATGACAAAGATCAGAGGTTCCCCTTTTGATTCTCAGGCCCTAACCCATCCCAATGTTAACTAGGTAGATACGGTTTTTCTAGCCTACCTAGTATTTTTCTCAGAAGGAGCAAAACTGACCAGAGAGTTTGGAGAAAGGACGTTGCTGGTGCACATCCTCCCCAGGTCTGTCTCCTTCCTGTCGGGCTGAAAACCTCCCTCACACTGGTCTCCTGGAACCTTCCGGTAGCTTCAATTTAAGAAGAGACAGAGAGACACGTCAGGCAAGACAAAGCGCAAAGAAAATTACACAGGGCAGGACAAGACAGCAGGTAGACTAAACATAAGATTCTTAACACTAATGAAGAAAAATAGAAGCATACTAAGATGTTTTGGGAAGTTTGTTATAGTTGCTTTCAAACCCTATACTTAAGTGTGTCCACTATAGAGTGCTGCAGGGACAGTACCATTTTCTTATTCCATTGGATTATTTAATCAAATAAACTCTTTGGTAAATGATACTTACACTTTAGCAAGATTAACACCACTTGTTTGATTTTTGCAGTGGAATTGGAATTGGCTTGGGCATTTAAAATGCTAACAGTGTTAAGGACTTGTTCCTGCATTAGTGACTTAACTAAGGAACCCTTTATTATGTTGCTTCATGAACCTTGTATTTATTGTATGTACGATGTAGTTATTCTTTAACTACATTCTCATAGAACAACACTAATAATCTGTAGCAGGCTCCTGGAAGTGAAGTGGAGAGGTCAACATACAAGGTTATATTTACGGCTAAGGAAAGAGAGAGTAAGATAAAAACAGGCCTCCTCACCCGCTGGTCTGAAGCTGTTCGGTGGTCCCATTTAAACAAAACTCCAGAGGGTGACCCTTCAGCTCCTCCTGCTCCACACACTCCGAGCTGTTCTCTGGCCGGTAATATCCAAAGTCACTGTGAGACAAGAAATTGACAAACACGATAAATATGTTTCCATTACTCTTACGGTTACACTAAGATGGCATTATAAATGTGTGCTATTTTACAAAAACATACCAGTGATAATCCTCTATTGTACACGGACAGGGGGACAGCTTCTTAGTGACGGCATAGTCCCTCCCGTTCCAGCAGACAGAGTCTTTCCTCAGGCGTAGGAAGGTTTCCTTATAGCCCAGCACACAGCCATCAAGTGATCCACAGGGGTCTGCAGAGTGAGCCAGCCACTGCACATAGTCCCTCTCAGTGCCTGCACATGTACACAAGCACTGAGTTAGTCAGGAGGTAAAACCCTTTCTGTTAAACCCTCATTGTCCCACATACTCACAGTCTCTGGTGAGGATCTTCCTGAAGTCTATGGTGATCACCACCCATTTGCTGAAGTCGTTCCTGTAGCCCCACAGGCTGACGTGCATGGAGCGGGAGCCGGGCTCGCTGTCCATCCCGCTGAAGTGGAGCGGGTCGCTGGTGAAGTTATACGTATGCCAACACTGCCCCTCATCTGTGGAAAACCTGAGGGTGTGAGAGGCAAAATTGTCATTCTGTCATGACCCGTTAAATAAATACATTACTGTTACAATGCTTTGTGAGTTGTTCTTGCATTCATTTATTGATGTTTATTTCACTTTAATTAAAGCAAACAATGACTATATACTTGTTAAGCATTATATCTGCCTATACCTCAGAATAGTTATTAGATAATGCATTGTAAAATAATTATATATATAGTATATGTTATATTAATATTACTATGATAAATATAATAAACTATGACCCTTAAAAGTATTATGACTTTATCTTGTAATACATTACAAATGTTTGAGAAGGTGTTATGATGGATAAGTATTTGAATATTTAGGAGTGATATCACTTTTATTATACATCTGCTAAAAGAAGATTATAATGCTTTACGTATATTTAATGCAGTATATACATGGCATTCATAAAAAGTGCTACCAACGATACTAAAATAAATTAATTGTGTAGGTATATTCACTTTATCTGGTTGACAGGAGCGTTGGTTTGTTCCACAGCCACCAGCAGCCCCCCAGAGTCCATTATAGCGTAATGGTGGGGGCCTCTGAGAGCCAACATCCAGGAGTAGCCCCCGTCATCAGACACGTACACATCAGGTGAGAGAGAGGACACTTCATCCCCAACACTGCCTGAGGAAACGGAGGACAATGGTGTAAGTAAACATCTCACCATGCAGTAAAAAGTATTTCTTTGTATTTATTTACCATGGGCAAGAATGATGCCCACAGCACTGGATTGTGAGAGAGGCAGCATGGGGACGTTCATCATCATGGTGATGCTGTAGGCTGCGTGGATGAGGAGTCTGCACTGTAAACACATGATTATATGTTGGTACCAAGTCCACATGAAGACACTCATATTTTCTTATGCTAAAATTCCATAGAACCAAGAAACAGAACTGATCTCATACAATAAGACTCAAACAGGTAAGTGAACAAATGAAACACTCCAGAAGTAATGAGAAATACTCAAAGATAAAACTGAATATATTTAAATGATGCATGAATGTTTGTCTCACTCTGTTAGGCCTGTTGGTCGAGGTCTCGTTGTCACAGTGGCTGTTCTGTGGTCTGCGCAACGTCTGCCATTTTGCTCCCTGGTTAAAGGTGATCACTGTCTCCATTGCACCATCTGCAGTCAATAACATTCACTTCAGTTCAGGATCCACATGGGTACACAACTATCTAACCACATTTTCAAAAACATGTTCTCAATCCGTGGACTCATACCTTCTATGTAGCAACTGTTCTTAGTTTATACTACTATGGTGAGAGAATGAAAAATCTACTAAATCAACCAATCGAAAATCTGTTTGGCATCAATGGCAGTGAACATTTAGTCGACTTTATCTTAAATGATAAGGTTTAGTAAGGACTCATTACATAATGAGTTCAAGGAAGGATTCTAAATTTAGGATGCCAAAAAACCAAAACAGTATTCACAATCAGCGCTATAAAAACACCCAATTAAATAGCCACAATGGAAAGCAGTTTGTGTTTGGTTGAAAGGCTTTGTTGTTGTTTTTTTGGCATGTATACCGGATTTGCCACCCAATGGCATGGATCAAAGGTGGAATAAAGTTACATTGTTGTATAGTATAATAAGTCACTGTCTAAAAAGTATGAAATATATTTGTGGATAAGAAACATCAGATGGTTTACTAACTTTAACAAACATACTATTACATCATCACTGTGATGTTCCAGTGTGGCGAAGAGACATTAAGAGCCAAATTGGAAGAGCAATTCTTAAAATGAAAATAAATGATATCATATTTCAAAATGTTGACAAAAAGGTACCCGAAGACTCGTCTTAAATGTGTAAGTCCATATAACTCGGTGTGCTGACTCACCCTCTGAGAGAACGCTGGTCATGTAGACGCCCCTGAGTGAAGAGATGGCGGTGAAGTCGGTTTCGCTTCCTGTGGTCGTGTAAAGATGGCGCTCCAGAGACTTGGAGAAAACAGCTCCTCTGTCATCTGACACATAGATGGTTCCAACACCTGAGTCTGATCTCACACACACACACACACACACACACACACACACACACACACACACACACACACACACACACACACACACACACACACACACACACACACACACACACACACACACACACACACACACCTTTGTATGACAGCCCATAGGCTCCTGCTTGATGACGCCTGCAGAGAAACGTTCTGCAGCTTGGAGGTATTTTTCAAGGACATCTAATGAGACTGTTTAAATGGAGGTTATTTTGCATTATCAACGCTCTTGTTAAACATTAGCATCATCTGTAATCAGCATCATCATCCACATCAATCATCACTATCAGCAGCATCCTCACTGGTTCTGACCTCCAGGGTCGTCCACATGCATGAATATCATGTCCTGATTGGATGCCAGGATGGAGTAGAACTGCTCGTGGTTGACTGTAGGAAGCTGAGCCATGTTCCACACTTTACCTCCGTCCACCGACACGTGGATCTTACGCTGTGTCCCCTAACACACACACACACACACACACACACACACACACACACACACACACACACACACACACACACACACACACACACACACACACACACACACACACACACACACACACACACACACACACACACACACACACACACACACACACACACACACACACACACACACACACACACACACACACACACACACACACACACACACACACACACACACACACACACACACACACACACACACACACACACACACACACACACACACACACACACACACACACACACACACACACACACACACACACACACACACACGTTAGGGCCAAAGATAGCAATGCCATAGACAGGGTTCATTCTGATTTAATCACATTTTTTTAGCCAGGGAAAAATTGATAGCTACAGTAACAAAATTGAGCTTTAGCGCTGTACCTTTAGCTCGTAAAAAGAGACAAAGGTATGTTCGGGTAAGTATCCTTATTCGTTAGTATGTGATCACGCGGTATGGATTTAATTCATAATTGGCTGTGAACTGATCTCAATACAAGTTAAACTACCTCCAGTTGAGGCCTGGCTGAATCAATCATATTCTGAACAAACAAAGGCTCAAAGGCTAGATACTGCATGTTTTTATGATTGTTATATGGGTTAACTGGCCCTTTGAGTCATTATTTCGAAACATTTACTTGCAGAGAGACACACACATACCTTGCCAGTCATGATAGAGGCAAAAACAAAGCGCCCCCCCAGTACGAAAGAGAAAACTCTGGTTGCAATGGTTTGGAAACTTCGACCATAATCTGCTGTCTTCTTTAACTCCAGCATTCCTTTACCTTCTAACAGGAAGAAAGAGGAATTACTACATGTCACGCAGGATTTTAAATAGACATGTGAATAAACTGTGTTCACTTACTGCATGATCCATTGTAGTTTTTTGTAAAGTAGATGCTGTTTTTTGGACCCCTATATTTGAGAAAAATGAAGAAACAGTAAAGGAGTGAATCTGTAGAAAGATCTAATTGGGCTTTTTTTTTTTACTTCAAGAGTTCTCGGAGTTCAAATGTAAATGACTTTGAGAAATGGTAGAGATCATAGATTATGGTTGTGATTTTTTCGAAGTGCCTCCCGGGCTGAGCTCCAACCAATCTGTCTTTGTTCGCTGCCAAAGGGGACGAAGGTTTTCACACTGCAGAGATTGTGCCGGTTAGAGGACTGAATAAGAATGCCTTCGCTGACTCATGATTCACTCTGACTGCAGCCTCAGCTCCCTCTCTCTGCTGTCAATTTAGGTCGGGGTTTAAATAACAGCTGTGGTCACGCAGAGACATCAAAATGTTCCCACAATGCAGCGCTCACAACCACAGGCTGACACCACCACTACCCCATGTGAACTTGAGGTGTCCAAAAGCAATGAAAGCAGGAGAGTGATCCAAACTGTGGTGAGAAAAACAGCTGCAATAACAGAAATGGACAAATAAAAACACACACAAACACGGAGGCTGTGTGGAGACAAATATGCAGTTTCACACCATGTCAGAGTTTCAGGACCCACCTATAACACAGTTTATATTTCACATCAATTACTGACTTAAAGAAGTCTCTGGTTTGGGACAAAGTAAACGTGTATTCAAGTATTACATTATATAGGATTAGGAGGAGGAGTGGGATCAGAAAACAAGATGTTATGTACTCTTGTCTTTTACTTAAGGAGGGCAGCCTGACCCTTAAAGCATGTTCTTAAATTGTTTTATCTGGATTTACAGTTTATGGATTTACTGCTGTGTGTGCGCGCCATGGAACATAAATATATGATTTTCCATATAGTACACCAATACAGTCTCTGCTTCAGGGCTTTATTTAGTAGTAGCTATGATGCCGTAAATCATCAGGTTGTCAAGGGAGAGGGAAAAAATGAATACCAATAACTAACTGCCAATGACTAATAAGTAATAGTATTTAAAACACGTGGTCCAAGCCCCCAACCCAATAATTTGTATCCCTATTGTTTAGTCTGGGTTCTTCAGTATGCCATCTGTAACATATTTAGGGTGACAGATTATGTAAAGGAGAATTCTCACCATCTGACCAAACAAACACCGTCATGGATTTTTCTCCAGGTGGCGCCAAAGTCCTCCGACAGCCACAGGTCCAACTGCAGGGAAAAGGCTCAGTTAGTAAAGAAGTGTTCATAGACTTTTGTGTTAGGACTTTTTGATAATATTGTTGATTAAGAAGAAGTCCACCATGTAATTATGAAACGTGATTAAGTTTTAAACTCAAATCGATTTGGTTTCGTCTAAAGATTGAAAGCTGCTACCATGATACTGAGCGTCACAAGTGTGTTGCAGTCTCCGGGGTTGTACAGCATCTGAATGAGGGGCTCAAACGGCAGGTCGGTTGGAACAAAGGTCAAGCCAAAGTCCTGAGAGCGAAACAGTTTAAACCCGCCGATGTCTGACACATCGCCAGTGAGAATCACCTGAAACCAAACGCAGAGATGAAATGTCCATCATACACTAATAACATAACATTAGACTTATAATTGCCTGTGTTATTACAAGACCAACACACAAAGCACCATGTAAGTTAAGCTCCATAATGTGAACATTTCGGCTCACCTTGCCAGAGTGGTCAGGACTGATGGCGAAGCCGAACTCGCTCTGGATGAAGGTGTGGTTGATCAGGTGCGTCACATCTTTGAACGTCTTCCCATAGTCTTCACTGACACAGGGACAACGTTGCAGTTAGACCCTCTGACCGACCACAGCTAGGACTAATAACTAACTGCTACATTTCCACTGGGTATTTCTCACCTCTTGTAGAGATTGGACTGGCCAAAACGCATCATGAACAACGGCACCTGGAATGTGGTCAACACCAGCAGGACCTGGGAGAAGAAGCAGGATAACACAACGGTCTCTGCAACATATTCGTATATTTAATTCAAACATTTTCAGTCATGTAAACAAACTCACCCCGGAACCGTCTCCCACCCAGGCCAGTGACAGTGAACCCATGGTGCTCACTTTGAAGGTGAACTGTAATGAAAGGGAAGAAGCGAGTTTTTAGGAAACAATCAATCTGAGTCATTCTTGCGTAATGTTCCTTGACTATGATTATTTCAGGCACATGGTATTTGCTTAATATTCACTCAGGAAATCGACTGAAGGAAATTCACACTCTAGTCTAGAGTATACAGTTTAGTCTTGAACAAAACATAAGAGTGTGTGTGTGTGTGTGTGTGTGTGTGTGTGTGTGTGTGTGTGTGTGTGTGTGTGTGTGTGTGTGTGTGTGTGTCCCGCACTGAACAAGAGGACAGAATGTATTGTTTATACTGTCCAAAGTAACTCGGCCAGTTGGATGCACTCTGCATGCGTGACCTATATTCCCGCCTAATGACAAAGCCGAGGCCAGAGAACAAAACAATTACCCGTGGCACACACACACACACACACACACACACACACACACACACACACACACACACACACACACACACACACACACACACACACACACACACACACACACACACACACACACACACACACACACACACACACACACACACACACACACCACACACACACACACACACACACACACACACACACACACACACACACACACACACACACACACACACACACACACACACACACACACACACACACACACACACACACACACACACACACACACACACACACACACACACACACACACACACACACACACACACACACAATTAATGCAATGCCTTCAAGACTTTTTAAGCCTCAGCTGGATCCTTGTGCAGAAGATTTGTTATTCAATAACACATTTTAAAAACAAAACCTCAGTGTTACATATTAGTAGATGTAATATGAGGAAAGAGTTCTGTCCTGAACTTTTATTTCACAACAAGTGCACTGACTGCCAGATTCCAGTCGGTTCACCCAGAGTGACATTCAGGGGTTTGGTAATTTCAGCAACATATTTAGCACCAAAGGTTTCTCCCCTCCTGTCTTTCTCTGGAAGGGCAGAGATGTTTACAAGGTGAGCCGAGCCCCGGAGAGTCTGCACACCGCTCTATAAAGCCACAGGAGACGGCCAGGTCTGGCTGCTGGAAACTCCTTGTAAACAGGTCCAGTGGAAACTGTCCAGCCGCGAATATCCGAGTGTGTGAACACAACTTTCCATCTATTCTCTACATAAATCACTTCATCACCCCCTCGCCTGCATCAAACTATTCTTTAATCTCCATCAGTTTATTGCCCGACAACTTAACCTCCTCTTTTTGCAGTAATTTAGTCAATCTGGTCTTCAGTTAGAAAATGTTAAGCATGACGACTCCTGTCCTCCAAACAGTCTCGCGCCAATAAATCAGTGTTTTGGCTTCAAATCTTTCAGGGAATATTGTTTCATGTCAGTTTGATCTATTTCCCTGTATTCCTGCTTTTCTCTGTTTCCATGTAATAAAAGTGAATATAGTGAAATAAAAAACATTTTTAAAGTAAAGGGCTATTATGGGGTTTAGAGATGGGTGAAACATCGAAGTTATGGTCATACTTGAGGTTTAAGCGGGACTTAATGGATGCACAAAAGTCCACTTTTTCTCATAATATGTAATGACGTTAAGAAGAGATCAATAAATACTTCTCTGTCCTCCCATCTTAGCATGCAAACTGGCTTTGATTCATAATTATAATCATTAACAACCATATCAATACCACTATTGCAATAATCACAACATTAGTGTGACAGAACCATGAAAACTAGTTTCATATAATAAACTAAGCCATTTCATGGTCTTAGCCTGATTATCTGTCTTTATAATGACAACTAATATATATCTATGACTGGGTGTTTAAACCCATTTTGTTTGTTGTAAGTACAGTGAACGCAAGGATTTCAAAACTCACTGATTTGAATTATTCTCAACACAATTAAAATACATTTACTAAGAGTCAGCTTTTGTTTCAGGGAACAAATATCTGTCAGCAAGACCAAACAAATACTGTATACGTTCTTATTATAACTTTACGAAGAAGTGTCATACCATTCAAATTATATTCTATTTTAATTAGGGAGCACAAACATGAAACAATTATTGGTCAAAAATAAGAGCCTACAGCCACGTTTGCAGAACTATGATCCTGTAGTGTGTACACTTTGTGCTAAAGGCTAACGTCAGCATGCTATCATTCTTACAATGCTACATGTTTAGTCGATGTATCATCATCAGCCCCATTTACCTTTTAGCTGTTTAGCACGGTAAAGTGTGCTAGTTAGACAACACAAAGAACATCTAATAATGAAGGAGGTTTATTTATGTCAAAAAAGTGACTACTGGCTGATGTATCCGAAAGGTCAAAAATGAGTATCAAAAACATGCTCTACAAATATTGCATAAACCCTACTCTGCAACATAGAACATTCATTTACTCTGGATGTTATCACAACGCAAATAACTCCCATAGAAAAGAAGGAAAAGCAATAAAAAAAAGTTATTTTTACAAAAGTACGAAGTGTGGTCACATTGAGCAGAGCTGCAGAGCTCACTGCAGGTCAACAGGATTCAGGGTGTGTCATGTGGATTGTTTTAGGATCAAATATTTGCAAACGTTTCTGCCAATAGCACATCTGTATTGAATCCAATCTAATTGATGTTTTCCACATCTGCTCCCCTGAAACCCCTGACTGGACAAATGCTGAATGCTTCACTGAGACTGAAACCAAAACAACCAACATGATAAAAAAAGAAAGGTCAGATGAAAAAAGGCTGTGAAAGCTGTGACTGAGTGAAAACTGCTGGAGAAGGGTTAAGCAGAACGGGAAAAGGTTATGAACCACTCGGTCCTGTTCTGTAATGGGGATAACAGAAGCACAGAGGGAGACAGTGAAGAGAAGAAAAGATGCTTGAGTTATTAGTCAGCGAAAAGAGTGAAGAGATTAATGCCTGACCCTGCTGGCTGTGGCCTCACAAACCAGACATGACCTCATGCTGCATCACATGTTTCATTTAAGGGCTTGCTCCTTTGAGCTTCATCTGCTCAAAAGCTCATGAAACTCCAGGTGTGTGTCAGTGGATCAACTTTCGAAGATGAACAGTGAAGCACGAGTGAATGTTACCCACTCTGCTGTACATGAACGCACACACATGTCCATGCAGACGCAGTCATAGCCTGTTGGTGGGTGGGAGCACAGCGAGTTCCTCTCAGAAGTCGGACGCCAGCACAATGAGCTCCTTATTCCCTCTGCTATGGGTTTTAACCTTTCGGCTTCAGCCGTGTTTACACACACAGAACTTCAGAAGAGGAGGTCAAACTGTCTTGGCTCTGATCTAAACACATGAAGCTGTGTACACCAGCCCTCTGATGCTGGGCTCAGCTGGGTAAGCTGGGCTGTATTATATACATTGTTCAAGAAATCCAGCCATGTGTTGCTCATATTAGCATTTAGTGATATATCTTTATATGCATTTCATCAAGACAAAGCACCATTGTGCCTGTGTTGAGTTTCAAGCATGACTGTAGACTCAAAGTCCTAGTTTTGTTATATTTTATACAACAAACAATTCAGTGATTAATCAAGAAAATAATTGCCTGTAGTCCTGATTACATTGACATGGATGCAGGACAGAGACAAATCTGCAAATGGTTACATCTGAGAAGCTAGAACCAGCAAAGTAATGGCATTTTTGATGATAGAAACATTTGACTTTACAAACATGTATTAGTTGTATGTATGATAATCAACTTTTAGCACTGGTGTGGATGCAATTAAATGCAAACTCAGATTAAAACCTACTTTATAAACTTCTACAGCTTCTAAAATTCAAGCACAGTTCTACCTCACAGGGCTTTTCTATTTTCACCAGTTTGTTGCTCTCATTGGATATCTCTCCCTGTATATCAACAAACCCATAACTCTCTCTCCTATCTCTCCCCACCATGTGGAACATCAACTCTGCTGCTTTTCTTGGTGCTCCCACAGCTGGCTGCCACCCATTATGCTTCACCCTGAAAACAGAACATGTTTTTTCTCTACGATCTTTCGGCCAGAGGGGATAGAGGACGGGATGGAGTGAGGAGGACAACATAATCATAAAGGAACAGCAAGCTAGTTTTGGAACCAGACTGCGTCAGCTAAATTAACCTTACACAAACATACAGGAAAAAAAGCTCAGGCTGGTGAACAAAACACATGCTGTGTAGACTAAGTTGATCTGGCATATATTACACCATATATAAATAAAACAAGGAGTTAAAACGACTGGTGTAAAGTTAAACGCCTTGTCTGATACAGCCCTGCAGCTCTGATAACAGAACATTTAAGTCCACACTGGCGCTCAAGTCGAGTCAAGCTGTAAAATCGTGGGGAATGTTTGTGAGGGAAAAAAGACCCCGAGGAGACAGGAGGGGTCTGCTCTCACGCCGGATCGTTTTCATGCTCAAAGCTAGCCCAGGTGTCTGAGGCCACAGAAATTATGTCACACACACACACACACACACACACACACACACACACACACACACACACACACACACACACACACACACACACACACACACACACACACACACACACACACACACACACACACACACACACACACACACACACACACACACACACACACACACACACACACACACCACACACACACACACACACACACACACACACACACACACACACACACACACACACACACACACACACACACACACACACACACACACACACACACACACACACACACACACACACACACACACACACACACACACACACACACACACGAAGCTATTATTCTTCAACAATCCTCTGGACATCTGGGTTGTTGTGCTTCCTATTACAACATGTTCTGTACTTAAATAACAGAAGGGGCACTTTGGTCTATTATAATGTGGTTAAGATTATAAAAGAGTTCAAGTCTATAAAAAAAAAAGGTTAAAAAAACCTGAAGATGCTGGGTTTTGTACTGAGAAAACAAGGTATTTAAAGACATCTACTCAGGTTTGAGCAACTCGGAAAAACATTGTTCATTATGTTGTGAAATGTTATAGACCATACAATTAACACTAACTGTATACACACTATACCATTCATCAGATGTCAGAATGGACTAATGGAAAGGACAGAGACTGACAACCTGCATTATTTAGATCAACAAAAAGCAGTGTAGTTCTTCTATCAAAAGTAAAACATTTGCAATATATGCTAATGTTCACTTCTTTCAGTCATTCCTAGAAGTCCATCTGTCCACAACACAAATATATTAATTGGACTCCAGTGTACTAAACGGAGAAGCAAAAAATCCTTAAGGTGGAGGCAAATATTGACTTTATGATCGATCAACTACTAACACGGTTAGGAGGAACTACTAGCAAAGTCATACAGATCGTTTACGTGTGTCTTTTAACATTACAGATGGCTTTCAAACAGAAGCATTCCCTCTGTTGCAGTATACATGTTCATGTTATATCATCTAAAGTTATCAGGGTCTATCTGTTTGGTGGTGTAATTTGAAAATGTGTGGACACTATTTGCAGCTCCATGTGACCAAAGACACATTGGAAGTAGCCTGTGAGTTTACCCCAACAGCAGCAAGCATTAAGACGAGGCTACTTCACCTCTTCTGAAAGTGTTATGTTGTTATGGTGGTTAAAAATAAACCTAAACAAGTCACTTACAGAGTGGGTGCTGTTCTGCAGGGTTGACTCTACTCCATGCAGGGCTGTACATGTCTGTTCATTCAGTCCAGCGCTGCGTTTCGAGAGCTCCGACTTCTCTAAACTATGTCGCTCTTCATCACTGCCAAACTCCCTCTGTAGCCTGCTCAAACCTGATAAGTTGTCTCCCTCTGTGCCCAGAGCAGACCAAAACAGTCCGAGCGCCAAAATGCCAGACACGGAGATCATGTTTACAAGAAGACTGCCCAACTTTGGACTCGCGAGAAGGTTTTCTGTCCCAACAGTTGGCTCCACATGCCCCGCTCATCACCAAATGCATCTTCAATAACGGCCCATGCACCGGGGCAGGTGATTGGTCAGTGGCAGAATAAGCTGTACGCTGATTGGACGGCGGGAACCTTCCTCAACTGAGATGTCAGGGGTCTGATGGTGTGACGCTGCCCCCTGGTGGAAAGACTGCGCGGTGACCGGGAAAAGTTGTAATCTTTTTAATTGGAGAATGTATTCCTTGAATTTGAATTCCAAGAAACATAAGAAAAGCAGAACAACAAGTCTGGATTATAGGGTTCCCACTTCAAAATGTGATTAGTTTCCCTTAGGAATATCTAAAGTATGTATGACTATGATCATCTTAGCCATTACTTTAATAGTTCCTAAACATGAAGTACTGTAATTGAGGCACAAATATAACAAACAATTGTCCACAATAGGATCCTAAATTCATTACTTCAACTTCAAACTAGTTTTTATTGTATCCGTTAGTGGGATTCCTTTATTTTAAATATTTAAACATTAATAAATTAATGTAAACATTTTCAGAGGATAAATACACGATCATCCAAAAAGTAAAATGAAGGAGCTAGTGAAATATACTAAAATTAAAGAAAAAATTACTTCATCAACTCATAATATATATATATACACATATATTAATCTTTTTTGTTAGTAAACAAACATCCAGAACTCACTGTTGCAACCAAATATCTGTTTATGTTAACTGTAATGTGATGTTTTACAAAGAACAATACGTAGTCGAGAGGAACCATGACATAAAAACAAGAACACAAGCAAAACACAAAAAGAGTCAGACAACTTTCTGAATACAACAGTTTTATTGTACTGATTCGTAACAAAAAAATACCCGCGCCCCCCCCCACAACTGTTTCCCTGCCGCTCAGTTGTAAGCGCTGGTACTGTAGACTGCTGTACAGAGTTGTTCAGATACTGAGAGACAAGTTAATTAGCACGTTACAAAGAGAAACTTCTTATGCAATCCAAAAATAATCTGAATGCAGTAAGGAGAATGTGCTGATGGAAAGTTGTGGTTGTGTTGTGACATTCAGCCCAGGTGTTCCTCTCCTCTCCTGCCCAGATCTCCAACCAGGACTTTCAAGTGTTTCTGCTCTAGATATCCTTGATAACATCTTCCAGCTCCTCTTTGGAAAACATGTGGAAGGTCTTCCCGGGCTCTACTATTGCGAGCTACAGGAGAGACACAGAAAAAAAGAAGCCTGCATTTAAACCTCAGGATTGACACACTCACTGTCCTCCACAAACTTAGCACTGCTCAGCATTTCATTTTTCAAACAAAACAATTATTGAAAAGGGCATTGGTAATGCGGTTTCAACTACCATGTCAAATTAAAATCAATTGTTAAGAACTTAGAGAGAAATTAAGAACTGACCTCAATGTTGGTGGCGTTGAGCTTCTCCTCCATCACCTGCTTCAGAATAGTGAGGGATGACTTGATGGCGTCTTTCAATGTCATGGACTGTCAGTTGGCCAGGGAGAGAGGGACAAAAAGAAAAGATACAACCCATTAATAATTTAATTAATTTCCTTTTAAACAACTTGTGCCTGTATGAAATTCAGAAAAGTTCTATATTTCAATAAAAAAGTGTTTAGGCAAGTTACCAAGTCACCCAGAAGAAAGAAGTATATCAAAATAATATTTATGCTGTCTCAAAATAAACAAGCATTGGTCAGTACCTTGTGGTAGATCTCTTGCAGAGAGCTCTGTGCTCCTTCAGACGCTGAGCCGATGGCCCGAGCATCGCACTGCACAAAGGTTCCTGATGGGTCCATGTGGTACCTTCATTCATAAACAAATAACAGTTAAGAATCTGTGAAGTAACTAAGTAACCAATCTGTGAAGTAACAACTAAAAGTGACCATGTTTCTGCTGAGTCTAAAGCAAAATGCACAAATAGTATGTATACGTACAGCTGGGGTCCTTTCTCATCAAATCCTCCGAACAGAAGTGCTACGCCGAATGGTCGACTCTGTAGATGATGGCATAGAGATACAGAGCAGAGAGAGAACACGTTACGCTAGATTACTAGAATACCATCAAACATTAAGCCGTAGAAAAACAAAACATAAATTGGATTAAAGTTTGAGTAATGAGAATTTTCACACAAAAAAATAGCGCAATAGGTTAACTCTTGTTACTTTAACTTTATCTATTTATTATGCCTGCAAAGTTTTAAATACAACATATTGTTTAAATAGTTTGCCCCCATGATTTGTAAATGTGTGACTGACCATGGCACCGGGATCAGCGTCCTCCTCTCCGAACTGCAGCGCCAGGTTGGACACAGCCTGAGTCACACTCTCCACTGTCATCGTCTCATTGTAAGTGAACCAGTGGTTCTGTGGAAGAAGATATACACAGATTATTTCATAGTTCAAACACAAAGTCAGTAAACTGCTTATAGTTCAGTGTTCGTCATACCTGTGTTTCCACTCTTGCTTTGTCAATAAGAGTCTTGGCATCAGCTATCAAGCCACTCATGGCACAACCTTTTAGGAAGAAAGAAAATGAATGAACTGCCAGTCCTGTTCATCTTTAAGCCTAAAGCAACAATCAACATGATCAAACACGGAGAAAAGTAACGTTATTCCCTGTTTTCTAAGGGAATAACATTATGCAAAAATAAAAGATGCGTTACCCAGAGTTCCCGTTAGAATATTTTTTCGCCGGTCAACATGTCTGTTAAAGTTTAAATCTTCCGGACACAATTTGAAAAGTGCCAGAGGTGGGAGGAAGTCTCAAGTCTTGACCTACAAGTATCAAGCAAGTCCCAAGTCACTGTGATGAGAGTCAAGCAAGTCAAGTCATTGCTCAGGTCAAGCAAGTCAAGTCAAGTCATACGAAATTCTGATGAATAAGCCCAGTTTCCGCATTTAAATCAGTAAAAAGACAGTGGTTATGAAAATGGATTTAACTCACACTATGATCTTCATTACATACACAGTTAATCATTTGAAATCTAATTTAGACCGATGACAATCATATTAGATTCATATTAACCCTAGAACTGCAGACAATATAGCTAGGACTCAAATAGTCTGTTCAGAAAGGCAGAATTCCAGGTAAGAAAATCATATAAGGCATTTGCCATTACACATATTTAATTTAAATTTCTGTTAACACTAGAACCGCCAACAGCGTCAGCGCCTACATAGATATCATTTTCAAATCATTTAATTTGTTCCTCTTCATAATTTCATTATAAACTAAGTAGGCCGATATTTAAAACTCACTTAATTGGGTTAATTTAGAAATTGCTTCAGTTTATCATCATAATAATAATAATAATGCATTTTATTTATATAGCGCTTTTCACAACTCAAAGACGCTTTACAGTATGAGGGAGGGTAGACAAACAAGGACAGGCAAACAAGTAAGTATAGTAAAATAAATAAAAAGGCAGTCAAGAGGAAGTTGATTGAGAGGGGGGGGCTTATGGGTAGACAGAGTTGAAAAGATGTGTTTTGAGGCGGGACTGAAAGACTGAGGGACTGAGAGTCACGGAGATCTTGGGGGAGGGGATTCCAGAGCCTAGGAGCTGCCACTGATGCCCCTTTCACACCAGCGCCTTTTCAGCTCCGGCTCGGAGCTAGAGCCTGAAAAGCGCCGGGTTTTCCAGTTCACACCGGAGCTGCGCCGGCTCTTAGCTCCGGAATCCGCTTCATTTCCAGCTCCAAAAAATTGTCGGTCCAGAGGCAAGAGCTTTGGAGCTAAGAGGTGACGTCGCTTACGTCTCTCTTACGTCGAGGCGTGCAGGAAACTAAACCCACCTCCCATGGGTCGACTGTTATGCCTGCCTACAAGCAGTAGTGCCTATAAACACACTTTATAAAGTCAGGCAACACTAACCAGGCTTCGTGTGATTCTGTTTATTTGTGTCTTACTTTGACCATCCGTTCGCTGTTATCGATCATTGTGGAGAGAGGCAGACGTGTTGTTTTGTATTATTGCAGCTATCGGATGCAAGTAGTCAGTTTAGCTTCGGTTGCTATGCTAACATCACCCGTTTTATACCAGAGAAACTTTCATAACAGCGTTGTGATACCAAACAGTGTCAATTCAGACTGACACACATTCACTTAGGCTAAGGGAACTGGGGATATGCATCAGCTGCTTGTGTGAGTCGGACAGTGAATACTTTAGAGCGGCCGCTGCAGTGTGAGCTAACCGGGAGCTAACGGGAGAATAAACTCCTGTGGAAGAGCAGCCAGCACTGCAGCGGTCGGTAAATGCTGCAGAAACACATTAATAAACAATGAACCACGGCACTCTGGAGAAAAGTATAAGGTTGGAGAAGTCGTTATTCAATTTATTCTGGCTTCGTGTGATTAAAAGCAACACGATCATCGACCCGACGCAGTTGTTGTTGTTGTTGTGAGCTGCCGTAATGGCTGCCGTTGGGGGGCAAATCAGCGATGTAAACGGTGACGTCATGACGCCGCAAGGGCAGCTCTGGGGCGCCAGTGGGCGGTGTGCACAGAGCGGGAGCTGAAAAGGGAAACCGGAGCTGAACCAGAAAAGCTCCCGCTCGAAGCTAGAAACTGAAAAGCGCTGATGTGAAAGCCGCATGAGAAGGCTCTGTCCCCAAAGCTGCAGAGTGTGGATGATCATAACCGTAACTACATTATTCAAAAGTTTACAGTAACTTCTGATAATAACACAGGGGAAATAAACGAGGCATCTCTTTTCTTTTCTCTCCCTCTCCTGACAGCCCGTCACTATCAGGGTTAGTAAAAATGAATCCGTTGGCAGTTCTAGTGTTCATTTACCGCTTTGTCTTCTCTTTGCAATGCTTAATCGATTTGAAACCAAGTCTAACGTAGCTTAAACTTAACGTTAACACAACACATGCCCCTTTCTCTGTGTTTTTTTTTGTAGTGACGAAAAACAGCATACCGCTGTTTTCTTCTTATTACCGTCATCGACAAAATAATCCTTGAATCCAAACTGCTAAACGTAATATCTCACTACAAAAACAAACGCCAATATTTAATTTTAAACAGTCAAGTCCTTTCAAGTCATCTATCTCAAGCTTAAGTCAAGTCTCAAGTCATGAATACCAAGTCAAAGTCAAGTCAAGTCTTTTATCAATGTTAGTCAAGCAAGTCTCAAGTCAAAAAATATGCGACTCCCCACCTCTGGGTCAAAGGTCTTCTTTGTTATTTATTGAGCTTTAAAACAAATTGATATGATTCGATTACAAACTAATAATAGTAAATTAACTACATTATTCAAAAGTGAACAGTAACTTACAATAAGACAGGAATAATAAACGGAGCGCTCTCTCTCTCCTGACAGCCCGTCAGTATCATGCAGCTCGCGGATCAGTAAACATATCTATAACTAGTTTAGGTGGTTTGAGAGGTCATTAAAATAGCTACGTGTGATATTCTAATCTGAAGTGTGTGTTTTGTCCGCTCACCGCTGCAGGTGATCATGCAGAGCTGCATGTCGACTCCTCAGCAGCAGCTGATCTCTCTCTCCCGTCAGATTAGACTTTACTCGCGTTTATGTCCATATCGATCAGATCCAGCTAGTTCTAGATAATGATATGACTACCTGCTTATTAAAAGACACCTAAACAATAAGCGTTGCTATGCAACCGGGTGAGGCCGCAAAGTCTAGCGCAGCATTATGCATTTGTTTACATGTCGACCGGAACCCAGAGGCATTACCAACAGATCAACGCACAATCAACCCACACATCTCTTTCTCCACATTAGTGTTAGACATTAGAATGGATTATTCTTGTCTGTCACATACTATTTTGTCTGTCACATAAGTGGCGCATCAGTATGCGGTATTGCGCTAAGGGAAAATTATTTTGACCGGACACTTTGACTGGAGAGATTTAGATTTGCCGGTCTTCAGCATATTTTACCGGTCATATTCCGGTAATTACCGGCTAACGGGAACTCTGGCGTTACCTAAACATAAGGCAATAATCAAACAAAAGATGCACATTGTATTTAAAGCATCAATATTTTTGAAATGTTTGCATTGTTTGGATCTCAGAAACATATTCGTAAAAAAATTGTTTTAATACAAAGTGCAAATCTGTGGTTTGACTTAGTTTGATTTTAGTCCATTTAAAATGTGCCCCAACTTTTCAGAGCTCATTCCACTTTATGTAACATGCATTTTAAATGTATTAAACACACTATAAAAATGCAGTATAATTGAAAGTAGAGAGATTGTTAGCGTGTCTACTTCATGATTATAGGGAAGAGCAAATGACAGTCTGACGTTAACATGCAGTACACTCAGGCAGTTCACTCAGCATTCAGGTCTGAGGTTTAGTAAATCTGTGTCTGACTGTCTTACCGATGTGAGTATCAATCTCCACAATCTTTTCAATGCTGTTGGGCTCCATCAGCGGAGAAGTGATCCTCTTCTCCACAGCCAGACACACCCCCTCTGATGTCTGGATACCAATGGCTGTAGAGCCCAACTGGGAAAGCAAGGCAGACACTTAGGATTGTTGGATGTGACATTTGTTTTCAAGTTAAGCACCAATAGCACACAGAAAAGTATGTAAGCCACCTAAAGTGATTCAGCATGCAATACTCACCTTTATGGCTTCTATGGCATATTCAACCTGGAACAATCTTCCTTCAGGAGAGAATGTGTTCACACCTCTGTAAGACAGATATAAATTAACATTTGTAATATTGTTATAATTAGTATTATTAGTAATAATGGTTATCAGTTCGACATTGGTAGAAACCCACTTGTGCTGCCAAAAAAGACATATACCGTTATTTAGCATTATGTTGTGGTTAGTGTTTAGAGGCTCCATTGCTGAAGATTAAGCGTTAAAGTTGCCCATCTTGACTATAATACTGTTTAACACAGCCTTTGAATCTTAATTGGGATTTACTGGTTGAATAACATGTTTGTTTTTTAAAGAAATGGTATACCGAAAGTGAAAGAGAACTTGTTGCGAAGTGACTAGCTAGCTGCTAAGGTTAGCTCACTACCTGCAACAAACAGCTACCTCGTTAAAACAAGTGGATGAAAAATAAGCATGTCCAGATTTCCTGGTGCACTACACATCAACAATTGCCTGTCAAAACATCTCTTAGCAGAATTATGCACTCATACGTTTCCTTGTTCACACATAAGCGCTCAATTAATGACAAAGCAGTTTGTGTTGCACCTACCTGTCATACTCCGATCTTGTCAAAAACATGGTTCAATGTTTAGCACAGGACCTGCAAAAAGAGAAGAGGGTACTATGTGAGAGTCCAGCAATATAAAAAGTAGTGATAAAAGGTCAGGACAATTCCTTGCTCCGAGTGTGCCGTGACACCGGGTGATAGCTAGCCTAAAGTTAGCTGCGATACCGAGCAAGCATGCTAGCTAACTGACGCAGCTAATCACTCAAACTGCGCAGAAACTGCTTATTTAAGTCTAACCTCGATTTGCGGAGATTATAATAACATTTAAAAGAACATATATTGACAATTTAGCGACATCCTTTTAAATAAGTGCACTTGTTAGACTAATTTACCTCCAGTAACAAACCCTTGAATGAGTTCGCTTGTTTCAGGGGAAGCGTCTGAGGTGTAACATCCAAACCCGCCGGATGTCAACAAATCTGAAACAAAAGTTCCGCGTGTGCAGCGCTGTCTCTGAATATCCTTGGTAATCACAACATGAGGTTAAATATCTGCTTTTCAGCAAGAAGTCGAGGGTATATTGTCTGATATACAATAAATTGATACCGATATTAACTAAAACATGTGATCAATTTACATTTTACAAAATAGGGCACGTCATAAAAACCTCACCACTGCCCTTAATATAAACTCAGATTTAAAAAGTATGGTCTTGTTTTTTCTCTTGAAATGTATCTAGAGCAGAATTAAATAATCAACAGAAAATCTGAATAAACGTTTACCTCCATTGATACAAGCCATATCATGATATTATTGGTTGTTATCGTTATAGTGGGTAATTTTTTTAAGTACACGGCCTTCTCATCAGGCACCAGTCCCATATGGTCTAGCGGTTAGGATTCCTGGTTTTCACCCAGGCGGCCCGGGTTCGACTCCCGGTATGGGAACTACCATTTTAAGGTGAGAACAAAAATCAACTCTTCATCGCAATTCGGTCAATTCTAATGTAGATTCAGTAAGTACAGTTCAGTAAATTCCACTGCCCACATTCCTTATCTAATTGATACAGAAATATATGGAGGACGGAACATGACGGAAGTATAAATAAATAATAAATGCATAAACAAATGTGGAAATAAATACAGGAATACATTAATATACTAATACATAAATGTAGAAATACATGTGGAAATAAATACAGTTCTCTCCTCAATAGTAATACACCTTGCAATATTGTTACAAGGACACCCTTCGATGATATACAGTACCTGTGTAGTCATAGCATACCATCAGCCACTAAGGGTCCTCTTTGAGCTGAACAAGGCAGTGAAAACTCTACAGTCTATTGTGGATTAAGTGGGACATTGAGCTACTTAACTAGATAAACAGGTTTAGTATTGCGATATACACTGAATGTGATATGAAGGACTACAAAAGGGCCTATATTAGTTTATTTGTGGTGAGGATTGATTTACTGATGACGATTTGTCCAGCACTTGTTACTAAAGAGATCAAGCATTGGTGAAATACTTATTTTTATAATAGCCCAGTAGCCTATATACTAATAATAACAAATTATTATCATTATTATAATAACAAATAATAATAATTATATTTATAATACAATTTAACAATAATTATTATTATAATATGTATAATTATACTTGGAAAATACAGAGAACTGACATTTACAATAACTAAGTATTTTCTGGCATTATTTGAAGTTCTTGCTCATAAATCTAGACTATATGTTTGAGATACCTTTGTAAATGAAATAGTGTGAGGCGAGGGGATGTACATGCAGGCCGGTGTCGGGTTTCATTTCCCGGGTGGGATCAGTTGAGTTTGGTCTTGTTTTGGTTCTGTGTGGAAGTCTAAACGCGGTGCTGTCTGGTTCTTGTTCAAACACTGAAATCTGGTCAAGCCTCAAGCCCTGCTGCTGCTGCTGCTGCGGATGGATACAGGTTGCATGTTTTCTTACCCTCAGGCTCGCCTGCCAGGTGCACATCCTTAACATTTCTCTACACCATTACAGCAGTCAACATGAAGCCCGAGAGGGAGGACATCATTTTTCAGGCTCTCCTCTTGATCCACAGTAAGTAAACTAGAGTTTGGAGAGTATAGCATTGTTTTACATATGTCCCAGTTGTGTGTATCCAAGAGTATGCATTCTAAACTTGTCATTATTGTTTTTAAATGGTTGCCAGTACTTGAATGGATTACATTTAAAGTGTTTTGTTTTTTCCCCATATTTTCTTCCATGCTGGCTGCATATTTAAAGACTTTGAAATCACCAAGAAAAACCAAGAAAACACATCATTGGCTGACCTTTAGAAACAGAACATTTTGAGTATTTTGAGATTAATAGGAAAGCCAGCCCTGACCTGATGATTTCCTTCTGTCCACCTCCTGCTTCAAGCACATTCCTGTCAGATGAGTTTTACTGACTCTGGGTCCAAAAACACTTTTAGTCTACTGCACATTGTAATCATAAGCTTCAAGAGTGCTTTGAACTATTGTTTTCATTAATATTTCGGTTTTTTTAAGCCTCAGTTGATTGGCACTTGATCTCATGTGCAGACCCTGAATGATTTCATTAATTGAACCAATTGAGTTGAGTCTGCATTAAGAAAGCCTTTCAACATGCAAGAGTTTAACATTTTAACACAATATGCAGTGGCAGTCTGGCAGCGTCTGTGTAATTTGTACGTTCACTACCTCTGTTTCTATTTCAGTCCCTGTTGCCTGCCTCTTCACTGCAGGTATGTGTTTCTGTGTGTGCAGTTGAGATTCACATAATGCATTTGTATTCAGGGACTTAGTGTGTAAACACCCCCCCCCCCCCCTCTCTAGTGTCAGGTCAGTTTGGCAGCAGCAGCAGTGTGGTGGTGGCAGGGTACAATGTGAGCGCCCCCGCTGGGTCCAAAGTGCTGCTACAGTGTGTGAGCGGCCGCATGGTGTGGACCAGAGACCAGCTGAAGGACAGGCAGAGGGTGGTGCACTGGGACATGTACCGGGCCCGGCCAGACTACGCCATGGAGAGGGTGCTGGACATGTACTCTGCGGGGGAACAGAGGATCTACAACTCCTACAACCAGGGTCGGGTGGGCCTCAGCCACAGAGCCTTCAAGGATGGGAACTTCTCCCTGGTCATCAAAGGTCACTCTCTTTCACTCTCATGTCTGTAGCTGCTGGAGAATTGGTCTCATCATGTGACGGTCATTATTACTTTGTCGGTCTGATTCATTTCAGCTCAACTTTAATGTCACAAGTCATAAACACAACTGCTCTCTTAACCCTTAGATGCATAAGTGGATATTTGTTGACCCGGTGAGGTGGTTTTCTTGAAGTTTCTTGGTAATTACATTTTTTTATCATTTCATATTCCAGCTATTCTTCAAAAAACATGTTTTGGATATCATGCCATTCTAATTTAAAATTTTAATTTTAAGAAATTGTAGTTTTTGTATTACTACCCCAAGCTTCCATAAGTGGATAAATAATGACCCGCATGCATTTTCTATGGAATCCTATGGGGAAACGTTTTTTTCAAAATGTAATTTTTTCCCCTGAAATTATAAATAGTGAAAAATTAAATATAAAATATTTCTAGTGTGAACCAAAATATAATACTAAATATTATACAAGTGATTTTTCTTAACCAAAATGACAAAAATGGCATAAAACATAAAAATTATTCTAATACGGGTCCTTTTTGACCCACTTATGGAAGAGTGTATGGGTCCAGTCACTCGTGCATCAAAGGGTTAAGTGGACTAAATACACCCAGATTTAGGGTCAATGTACACTTACCCTCAAGTCTGCCATCAATTTTGGTTCAAACCAGTAGGGAAAAAGTGAAATGCTAGAAAATAATTATTTAGACATGTTATTCATATTTGACCATAACATTGTCTTAATTTATGTATTTGTTTGTTAAAGTTACATTTCCCAATAGAGAAATAAGTCAGTTAAGTTTTCAGCAGAAGTTGTTAATCAGATCCTGATGCATCCCATCTCAGGAGATTTTTAGTTGGAAATCTTAGTTTGAAATCTTGTCTTACATAACACTCATTTTACAAAAACAATTGTTTATTTCTGTGTGGTTATCAGAGGTGGTCTTTGTGTCATAACACATGTGGCAGAAACCTGCTGTTTTTGAAAATTGCACTCAAATGCTTGAGGGAACATTGCAACGTCCACATACAACAAAACTGAGTTGCTTCCAAACAGAAATGGTTTAGTGATTATTTTCTTAACATCTGAGCTTGCTTCTTGTACCTCTGCCATTTATTTTCAAGCAGCTGAAAGAGAAATTAGATGCAATGCAAAGCATACAAGATTCATGAACTCATGAACTACAGAATGGCGCTTTCTAGTATTTTACAGTAAGTAAATACATAACAAATATATTCTGTGTTTTTGCATCTATAGACGTGACGATGAATGACAGAGGTCTGTACTCCTGCAACCTCCATCATCTCTACTGCCACCTGTACGAGACAATCATGGTGCAGCTTAACGTCACCAAATCACGTGAGTATCACGCAGCACTTCAATCTTCAATGCTGCAGACTCAAAGCTGACTCAGTTTGTCTTTTGTTGCACATAAAGGTCGTAAAGAGCAGCGTTTCTGGGATGGACACAAGGCGGTGTATGTGGTGCTGCTCGGCAATACCGCGGTGCTGCCGTGCATCAACCGCCGCAATGTGTGGACAGACTGGAGCGATGAGGAGGAGGACCAGCAGGTGAGTGAAGTGCATGACTTTGTTTGTATCAGTCTCATTCTAGATTTACTTTTAATATAAAGGGATCATGTGGTATTTCGTAAAATACGCAACCTCTCTTACCTCTGTGCCCTCCAGGTGGTCCACTGGGACCGTCAGTCCCCAGGGGTCCGCCACGACCGGGCCGACCGCCTGGTGGATCTGTACGCCTCTGGAGAGCAGCGCAATTACGGACCGCTATTCCTCCAGAGGAAGATGAACATCAGCAGTCAGGCATTCTCAGAGGGAGACTTTTCCCTTTCCATAACTAATCTGCGGGTGTGTAAAAGGAGAGTTTTTAACAGTAAACACAGGAGCCCTTTAGTTTCAGTACATACAGTAAAGAAATATCTTATGGCAAGAGGTACACTTCCCACTGGAGTCGTGTTACTGTGTGTGTGTGTGTGTGTGTGTGTGTGTGTGTGTGTGTGTGTGTGTGTGTGTGTGTGTGTGTGTGTGTGTGTGTGTGTGTGTGTGTGTGTGTGTGTGTGTGTGTGTGTGTGTGTGTGTGTGTGTGTGTGTGTGTGTGTGTGTGTGTGTGTGTGTGTGTGTGTGTGTGTGTGTGTGTGTGTGTGTGTGTGTGTGTGTGTGTGTGTGTGTGTGTGTGTGGATGTAACAACACATGGAACCTCCATTAGTAATTCAGCTCTTAACAACTCTGTTGGGAAAATGAGGTTGGCAGTAACAGTACGTTGAGCAACTACATTCATTCTTTAAGACAATAACAATAGTAACATACCGAACAATTCAAGATATGCCCAAAAGTACTTCCCAAGAGTCCACTTTGTGTCGTTTGTAATTATAGCAAACAAAGAAAAGTTGACAGTCACGTCTTTGGATTGTCAGGGTCCTGGAGTTTTCTGATATTGCTCATAAATCAGAACATGGGCTCGGTGTGGCCCACACTGTGGACGAGACCAGCTTTCCAGTCAGCTTCAGGCAACACTCAGCTGACTGTCACACCATGTCTGTTGTTGTTTCATGTTTGAAGACATAAAGTATGTATAATTAGCTCTTATGTAACACACACCCTTTTACCCTGGCAAGACAGCAATAGATAATTTCTTAGTTTTTATGGATACAATTAAATAGTGATTGCTTAACTCAATGATGAGCAGATTTGTAAAGCATGTTTGTCACAACACAGGCTTGTTTTACTCCATTGCCCTTTAGATGCTGGCAATGTGAAGAACTTTTCCAGGATGCTGTGTGTGAAGAGCTGCATGAAAACGTTCACGTACATGAATTGTTTTTCAGATTTAAATATTATTACATAATATTATTATTATATATAATCAGATTTGATAAATAATTCAGATTGTGTGCACATCCAAAACAATCTATTCTGGTGTTGTTGTTGATAACATTTGGATCACATTTATTTTATATGAAGGCACATTCAGTATAATATGTGTGCATGTGTTTTTGTCTATGTGTATTCAACAGCCCACAGACCAGGGCATGTATTCCTGCCATCTCCACCACCATTACTGTGGTCTGCACGAGAGAAGAGAGTTTCAGGTCACAGTGGAAGCACCAGTGATTCAGGCCACCCTGCCAGCCAAAGCACTACCCAGTGAAGACAAAGGTAACACACACACACACACACACACACACACACACACGCACGCACGCACGCACACACACACATAGAAGTGCCGAAATCGAGGGGATGTTTTATGACTTAGTGGATGTGAACTATCATGTGTACAATTAGGATAAAGAAACACATCTGTTCTTTCCCTCACTTCTCCCTCTGTGCTTTCTCGATTTGTCTGCATTTATCCTTGCTATGTATGTTTCTTTACTCTCAGAGTAAAGAAACATTAGAGGAAAAGGGGGAGAAAAGCCCTCTCTTCTGAACTCTTCTGTTTGTTTCATGAGAGATTTCCGTCTTGCAATGTCAGCTTGTCTGACGCCAGGCCCCTGAAACCACTCACACTCCCTCATCGCCTCGCACCTTCTTCTCACCCCTGCTCTCCACTTTTTCAATATTATACTGCAACTCAACAGACATCTTGTATTGCTTTTCTCTCACTGCTCAGAGTGGTTTGTTATTTCCATTATCCATTTTCCTTCCTGCTTGTTCCTTTCCGAATTGTTAAGTTCCCATTTCTCTGTGCTTGGACCTGCCGTTCTCTGAGTGCGTTTCAGAAAGAAGAAAGGAAAGCGAGAAGAAGAGAGGATTGGCACATTGGCATGCCAGCTTCTTACCTCAAATTCTTGCAGAATGAGAGAGTTTTTTGTGTGTCTGTGTTTCCAGTTGGTTACTGAAGCAAAGCCCATAACGGCAGATGCATCAATGTGGGAAAATCATTGAGGGGTTTAGAAATGAAATGAGAAATGCCTGTGGTGAAGTGTGTGTGTGTGTGTGTGTGTGTGTGTGTGTGTGTGTGTGTGTGTGTGTGTGTGTGTGTGTGTGTGTGTGTGTGTGTGTGTGTGTGTGTGTGTGTGTGTGTGTGTGTGTGTGTGTGTGTGTGTGTGTGTGTGTGTGTGTGTGTGTGTGTGTGTGTGTGTGTGTGTGTGTGTGTGTGTGTGTGTGTGTGTGTGTGTGTGTGTGTGTGTGTGTGTGTGTGTGTGTGTGTGTGTGTGTGTGTGTGTGTGTGTGTGATTGATAGCGTGCCAACTCTGATCGCATTTCGGTGGAATCTCTCGGATACAGTGTAATGACTGTATCTGAAGGTCCCACACAATTAATCCTTCACTTACTCCCGAACTGTAGTGATGCAGTCATTCTATTGGTTAAAAACAAGATGCATACATGATTTATCTCCAGTGTAAGAGTGTGTTTGCAGTTTCTTTACTTAAGTCTACTTCAGTATTCTATCTTCTTATCTGCTCCTGGTTGCCCTCTCTGACTGTCTGCTGCCTTGTTGGCTTTGGCTCAGTTTCAATCTTCCCTCTGTCCAGCTTTCTGTCCGCTTCTAGCTTCGAGGATCCCACATGCTCAGCTTGTTTATTTTCATCCCGCTTCTTTTTTTCATCGCTTTTCTCACTATCTTTTCACTTTTCTTTATTAATAAAAATAACTGTTTTCTGTAGTTGTTGGACCAGAACAAGAAGTTTGATTCATCTGGGCGGCAGCTGGCAACCCAAACAGACTGAGCCAGAGAGGGATAAGGTTTTGGAGATAGGAGCTACACAAAGAGAGACTGAAGGACACTTTGTTAATGAAAGAGTGGAGAGCATATGTAGGTCACCCCTCCCTCCCTCACTCCCATCAGAGTTATTTGTCTGTGGAGATTGAGCAAGGAGTAGACAAACAAAAACACACATGTTCACATCCGAGCACGAGTCAGCATCTAATGGCTTTAAACCAAACAAAAGGATCAGGGGATTTGTAATAAGCCCCGAGCCTGTTTTTCAGGTCTCAGGCTCGAAAATGACATTCCCAGAACAAATGACCATATCTTCCCTTCTAAAAGGGTTAAATTAATAAAAAAAATTCTCAAAGTAAGGTTACACCTGTGAGTTGGATGTAGTCAGAATCAATATAGATGTTTTTATTTTAAAGTAAATTCAGATTGAACACAGTAAAAAAATGTAAATTATTGTGTCCGTCCAAAAATAAATAAAACTTATAGTGAAAACCACCCTTGAATGATGGGATGGTAGACTAAAAGCTTTAGGAATCCAAACTACAACATATAATAAGTACCCTGTATCAAGATTGATGCAAAACAAGTGCAATTTGACCTTTTTAGAGAGATTTAGCAACAAAAAAAACCACATGGGGTCATTTGGGTGGATTTTCCATATCACTGGCCCCCCTTGGTCGATTTTGCTGATTGACATCTCTTTCTAACCGTCAGAGCCAATGGAATCGAGGGGAACTCCCACATACTCCTTATTTGGTAATGTGTGTGTGTGAGACTTCCGCATACTAGCCAAGACCGGAAGCTGCGATAACTCTGGTGGCTACCATTAGCAGCTAACTTTTACTCTCCGATTTTTACATACAAATTGAATTATAAATAAAAAATAATATTACCCAGAAACATTATCAACCTATGGATTAAGTGATTCCGCCGCGTTTTTTCTCGTTTTAATGCCATTGAACCAGTCTTTTGATCAGATTGACAGCTACTGTGAGACGATCTCCCGTAAAAGCTCCGTAAAGGTACGTGTTGTGATGTCTGTGTTTGCTTCCCCTGTCAAGAGTTCGGATCGCTCAGTGATTATTTATATACCTAACTAATCTGTGGAACCTCAGCTTTAATTGGATATCTTGTATGTGCAGCTACGATAAGTAATAAGGATATCTTTTATCTTGAGTTCTGTGCCAAAGTGCGTTAGCATTTTTCGCTCAGGGGTCATTTAGATGCTTCTTATGAGACTTGTGTTTTGTTTTGGTAAAAATGGTTTGTATCGTCAGTCAGCTGAGATTATTCCCGTTAATCTGGTATGACACATTAATAGGTTCTTAAATATTAAGATCCCCTGAGACACAGTGTCGTGAACAAAGAAAAAAGTACCCGCCAGCGGGGACCTTGGGGCTTAACAGTTTGAACATTTTGTTTTCATGTATTTAGCAGAACAGCCGTGTATAAAGCGTGTTAAGTTTGTGTTTTTGGGATCAAGGTCTTTTCTAGCTTAATTTTTAAAAGCAAACCTTGGCTCTCCTCTGTTCTGTCCTTCCTTCACTCTTCCTCTCCTCAATTCTCTGTGTTTTACTGCCAGGAAAAGTAAATCACAGCATGACTTTCTGTCTGGATCTCATTTTGGCTTAAATGTGTCGAGTCTGAGGTCCACAGCTGCTTTTTGCCATGCAGTTTTTTCAATAAAGCAAAAATGAAAGCTGCCCCCTAAACCCCCAACCCCATCATGCATCTCAACACTCAGCAGTAACGCACATATCACCTATCACAAAGGTTACGTGGCAACACACACACAGACAGACATTTGTCTTTGTTGTTTACATGTAGTGTGTCACTGCAAACACACATTATGTTACGGTGTGTGAAGCAGGTAGGACCCAAATGCAGTTTAACGTAAAAATAATTCCTTTATTCCAAGGCTATGCTGACAAATACAGAACAGAACACTCACCGAGGACAAGCCAATACACAAGACAACCCGACAAAGAGAGACAGAAAACACACAACCTAAATACACCCAGGACTAATCACATAAACACGAGACAGGTGAGGAGGGAGGAGAAAACACATAGGTACCAGGTGAACACAATTGGGTAATCAGAGAGGGAAACCGACAGAAAGCAAACAGGCAGGAAACGGGGGTGAACACTTTACAAAATAAAATAGGAAACCCAAAGATAGAAAAGGACACAAAAAATACTAACACAGACAAATCCTAACAGTACCCCCCCCCCTCAAGGGACGGATCCCAGACGTCCCAAAACAAAAAACAAAAATCCAAAAACTCAAGCAGGGTGGGTGGAGGGGGTCCGGAGGAGGGACGCATCACTAAGCCACCAGGGTGGGAGGAGGGGGTCAGGAGGACGGGACTGAACTGACCGCCCAGGGGCAAGGCAGAGGACCAGGAAGGGGTCTCGGGCGGACGGCCCGGGGGTAAGGCAGAGTCCAAAAAGGGGGATTCGGGCGGACGGCCCAGGGGCAAGGCAGAGGACCAGGAAGGGGTCTCGGGCGGACGGCCCGGGGGCAAGGCAGAGGACCAGGAAGGGGTCTCGGGCGGACGGCCCGGGGGTAAGGCAGAGTCCAAAAAGGGGGTTTTCGGGCGGACGGCCCGGGGGCAAGGCAGAGGACCAGGAAGGGGTCTCGGGCGGACGGCCCGGGGGTAAGGCGGAGTCCAAAAAGGGGGACTCGGGCGGACGGCCCGGGGGCAAGACAGAGTCCAAGGTGGGGACCATGGAGGGGCGAAGGCAGCGGCAGGAAGAGTCAGGGGGCCGGGCCCGAGGGCGAGGACCGCTGCACTCAGGGGGCCGGGCTCGAGGGCGAAGACCAGACAGCTCCGCAGGCCGGGCAGGAAGGCGCTGACGGGACAGTGCCGGAGGCCGGGCAGGACCCGGTGTCGGAGCTGGTGGGACAGGCCTCGGCAGGATCCCCCACGGAAGAGGACCAGGACACGGGATTGGCAGGACCCCCGGCAGGAGAGCAGTCGGCGGGGCTTCCAACAGCACAGGACAAAGGGTTGGCAGGACCCCCGGCAGGAGAGCAGACGGCGGGACCCCCAACAGGACAGGACAAAGGGTTGGCAGGACCCCCGGCAGGAGAGTAGTCGGCGGGGCCTCCAACGGCACAGGACAAAGGGTTGGCAGGACCCCCGGCAGGAGAGCAGACGGCGGGACCCCCAACAGGACAGGACAAAGGGTTGGCAGGACCCCCGGCAGGAGAGTAGTCGGCGGGGCCTCCAACGGCACAGGACTAAGAGTTGGCAGGACCCCCGGCAGGAGAGGAGTCGGTGGGGCCTCCAACGGGACAGGACAAAGGGTTGGCAGGACCCCCGGCAGGAGAGTAGTCGGCGGGGCCTCCAACGGGACAGGACTAAGAGTTGGCAGGACCCCCGGCAGGAGAGTAGACGGCGGGACCCCCAACGGGACAGGACAAAGGGTTGGCAGGACCCCCGGCAGGAGAGTAGTCGGCGGGACCCCCAACGGGACAGTACAAAGGGTTGGCAGGACCCCCGGCAGGAGAGCAGACGGCGGGACCCCCAACGGGACAGGACAAAGGGCCGGCAGGACCCCCGGCAGGAGAGCAGTTGGCGGGGCCTCCAACGGCACAGGACAAAGGGTTGGCAGGACCCCCGGCAGGAGAGTAGTCGGCGGGACCTCCAACGAGACAGGACAAGGAGCTGGCAGGACCCCCGGCAGGAGAGTAGACGGCGTGACCCCCAACGGGACAGGACAAAGGGTTGGCAGGACCCCCGACAGGAGAGTAGTCGGCGGGGCCTCCAACGGCACAGGACTAAGAGTTGGCAGGACCCCCGGCAGGAGAGTAGGCGGCGGGACCTCCAACGGGACAGGACACAGGGTTGGCAGGACCCCCGGCAGGAGAGCAGTCGGCGGGACCTCCAACGGCACAGGACATGGGGTTGGCAGGACCCCCGGCAGAAGAGTAGTCTGCGGGACCTCCAACGGCACAGGACCTGGGGTTGGCAGGACCCCCGGAAGAAGAGTAGTCTGCGGGACCTCCAACGGCACAGGACCTGGGGTTGGCAGGACCCCCGGCAGAAGAGTAGTCTGCGGGACCTCCAACAGCACTTCAGTAGGGACTTTAGATGGGACTAGAGAAGGGACTAGAGAAGGGACTAGAGAAGTGACCTGAGGAGGGACTAGGGAAGGGACTAGAGAAGGGACTACAGAGGGGACTAGAGAAGGGACCAGAGGAGGAACTAGAGAACGAGACTCGAGAGGGGAACTAGAGAGGGGACTTGAGGAGGGACTAGAGGAGGGACTAAAGGAGGGAACTGGAGAGGGGACTCCAGAGGGGACTAGAGGGGAGACTAGAGAAGGGAACTTGAGAGGGGACTCGAGAGGCGAACTAGAGAGGGGACTCGAGGAGGGACTAGAGGAGGGACTAAAGGAGGGAACTGGAGAGGGGACTCCACAGGGGACTAGAGGAGGGACTAGAGGAGGGACTAGAGAAGGGAACTTGAGAGGGGACTCGAGAGGCGAACTAGAGAGGGGACTCGAGGAGGGACTAAAGGAGGGACCAGAGGAGGGACTAAAGGAGGGACCAGAGGAGGGACTAAAGGAGGGACCAGAGGAGGGACTAAAGGAGGGAACTCGAGAGGGAACTTGAGGGGGAACTGGAGATGGGACTGTGGCAGCTGGGGCCACATCTGGGTCTGGCACCAAGGCTGCTGGGACCGGGACTGGGTCCGGAATTGAAGCCAGAATCCTGGCTGAAAGGTCCGGTTCTGGAGCCGGAAACATGGCTGTAAAGTCCGGTTCCGGAGCAGGGACCGTGGCTGCTGGGACCGGCACTGGAGCCGGAACCATGGCTGCAGGGCAGGGAACCAGAACACGGATCCATGGCTGTGTGGGGTGGTACTGGAGCACGGTACCATGGCTATGTGGGATGGTACTGGGGCACGGAACCATGGCCGCTGGGGCCAGAACTGGGTCCGTAACCATGGCTGCTGGGGGCTGAACTGGTTCTGGAACCCTGGCTCTTTGGGCTCGTGCTGCCAGCCGTTTGGAGGCTCCGTGGACCTCCAAAGGCCAGACGAGTACCAGCGAATGGCTCCTGGACAGTAGCAAACACTGGGTGAGAAGCAGGGGCTGACGCCAGACGGACCACACCAATGCGTGTGGTATCAAAACAGGAGTTGGGAGACCTGGGTCTGTCAGGATCGGGAAAACAAATTGTGAGGTAATCCAAAAGCCTGGCAGGTAAGAATTTCACCAAACCTTGATTCCTCAGTGTAAGGTGGACTGCTTCTGCCAGAGCAGCATCTCGCTGCTGAACCCTGACCGCTCCTATCCATTGATGAGAGCAGGTAGCCAAAGAAAACATAAAATCCAATAATTCCTGCTCAAAAGGATCTGCTGGGCCCATATTTCAGGTCGGGTTGTAATGTTACGGTGTGTGAAGCAGGTAGGACCCAAATGCAGTTTAACGTAAAAATAATTCCTTTATTCCAAGGCTATGCTGACAAATACAGAACAGACCACTCACCGAGGACAAGCCAATACACAAGACAACCCGACAAAGAGAGACAGAAAACACACAACCTAAATACACCCAGGACTAATCACATAAACACGAGACAGGTGAGGAGGGAGGAGAAAACACATAGGTACCAGGTGAACACAATTGGGTAATCAGAGAGGGAAACAGACAGAAAGCAAACAGGCAGGAAACGGGGGTGAACACTTTACAAAATAAAATAGGAAACCCAAAGATAGAAAAGGACACAAAAAATACTAACACAGACAAATCCTAACACATTAAACTTAAACCGAATATTCCCGTGGGAAAAAAGTCAAGATGAATTTAAGTTCAACAGTCCAGTCTTTTGGTGTGCAAAAAAGAGGTTATGATATAGCCTACTAAGTGACAGTTGTTCTGTCATGATTACCAAACAGCTATTTATTTCATACATAAAAAATAATCACAATTTCTTCCTTAAATGATTTCCTTGAATATATAATACTTATTTAGCCCTGTAGTAATCCACTATATCACAGAAACTTACTTATTCACATCATTGCTAGCTTCTATGTGCGGCAATACTTCGTAGCACTGGAGCTAAACATGAGCATGCTAACATCATCTGATTAGCTCTCAATAAACAAATATCTTACACCTGATGCTAGATAAAGGGATGACTAAAGTCGTTTCAGTTCATCCAAAGGAGGATATGAATGTGTCCCGAATTGTATGACAACCCATCGAAAGGATGTTGAGACATTTTAACTCCAACGCTAAAGCATTATGGTTGGTCTTGAGGAAAATGAGAGTAATTAGAAATGTATCAATAGGGCCATCTTGACATAAGATGGTAACTGTTGTGACTGTAAAAGATAAATGAAAGGTAATTAATGGAAGTTCTGTGTTACTCATTTATGTTCTATGTAAAGTCTGGTGTTGTTTATACCATTTGTAAACCCTAAATGGTGACTGTTGTGATCTCTGCACTACTCAGACACCACTAAGGCTGAATCACCGCGAGTCATCAATGTTATCCTGCCCGACCAGAGACACCACTTTCTGATGCCGCTGGGCTACGTCCTCACCTCCTTCCTGCTCCTGGCCTTCATTATACTCATCATCATCCTCATCACACGCAGACGTAAAACCAAAGGTATGACCTGCTGTATCTTAGTCAGACTGTAGATTTACATTGAAATAACATTTCTAAATCTCTTTTTATCTTCTTTGGTTTCAGAGTTTTACCCTCAACCATCTATGAGGTGAGAACTCAGAAAACACACTCACATAATGACTGTCTAACCATTTAACACACTCAATTGTCTATATCATACTGTGATAGGTCCAGCAGAAGTGAGAGCAGCTCAGAAGAGTTTGAGATGGACATTGCTGATGGCAATGTGAGCAGTCTGGAGCCTGAAGGAGAGAAAAGACTTGGTAAGGATTAAGGAAAGATGAAGAAAGCGGCTTTTGTCTGGAGTGTGTGTTTGACTCTCCTGTATGGTTTTAGACTTCAAGAACAACCTGCTGAAAGAGAAGGTCCACACTAGCACTCAGCCTAAAGTCATTGATCTTGACAAAGGTAACACAACATCAAAGTCATATTAATGAAAAACAAATGTCTCATTTTCAATCTTCCTTAACTTTGAATTGTTCTACACTTCTTTGCAGAGATGCAGAAATTCTCTAAGTGAGGAAGAGACAAATAGATGGCGACACTTGAGTCACTGGCTGGTCCAGGAAGCTGCACTCCAAATTAAACACATCCACGTGCCTTATGTCCAGGCAAAGACAGCAGGAGACACAATGTTGTGAAAAGTAGAACAATCTGTTTGTTAAAAACACCACATTGAGGCCTTTTGTTGTTTTAATTGTAAGTATAGAGACCAAGGAAAATGTGTTACGTTTCTTTCATTGTACTTGATCAAGTCTGGACTTGGACCGTTGGCTCTACCTAGAGGGGACTTTTTAACAGTGCCGTGTTAAAGTAGGAATGTGTGCGCAGCGCACGTTAACCCTTAGATGCATGTGGGTCTTTTTTGACCCGGTGAGGTAGTTTTCTTGAAGTATCTTTGTAATTACATTTTTTTTGTCATTTCATATTCCAGCTATTCCTCAAAAAACATGTTTTGGATATCATGCCAATCAAATGTTTTATTTACATTTTAAGAAATTGTAGTTTATATATGCATTTTCTATGGAATCCTATGGGGAAACGTTTTTTTTCAAAATGTAAAAAAAATGTCTAAAATTATAAATAGTTAAATAATTAAATGTGAACCAAAATATAATACTAAATATTATACAAGTGCTTTTTCTTAACCAAAATGACATAAAAACACATTATTCTAATACGGGTCCTTTTTGACCCACTTATGGAAGAGTGTGGTCAAGTCACTCGTGCATCTAAGGGTTGAATACAGTTTTCATTGAGTACATTTTCATTTGATACCGCTTCCATAATTATACCTAAAGCGTAAGTAAATACCGTTTTTCTTCTATTTTTACTCACATATCCATCTTTGCTTAACTGACTGGACTGATACGTCACCGAAGCTTATGTGTAGCTCCTGCTTCCTGCTTTATGCTCACTGACCAATGAGCAGTGTATGTAGACAATGTTTTGTTCTGATGCTCAGATTGTATTTTTTACGTAATGTTACTTTTTACATGTATCTGTTTTTACAATTCAATGTGTGATGCTGATTTTAAAAGATGTGGGTATTCATGATTGGTTTAAGGAGTTAACTTGGCTCTTTGAGTTCAATGGACGTTTGGTAATGGGCTAGGAAAAGCAGTGTTAATAATATTAACAAAAGCTCTGCTCTATTCAAGTATTTCATAACAGTGAGCCAGCATGCACAATAAATGGAGTCATCATTCTTTTACTATTTACATCTGTGCTTGTTTTACCGTGTCAAATTAAGGGCAATGTAATACTTAGTGGTTCCACAACTGAATTTCAGCCCCTTCTTTAGCATTGGAGAAAAATATATTTGGGAACATACCTTTGTCTGAGTGTTCCAACAAAGGAATGAAGTGCATCTTTATATAATATAGCCATCTATAAATATGGAAAAACACTAGCAGTCAGAAAGCAAGTCCATGGGCTGCTTTTGGAAAGAGTAAAAATACCAGAAACAAAAAAAACAGATGAGGCTTTGTTATTTTAGTTGAATGTTTTATTCAAGCAAAAGGCATTTAGGGAGAGTATGGCACAAATGTACTCAAATTACTGGTGTCGACAGGAGAGGATGGTGACCACACATCTGTGATAAAAACCAGGACTGTTTCAGCTTGTCAAAAATACTTCACAATTTCCTTAATAGTTTTATCACTCCAAAAAATGAGCCCATCTTTATTAATTTGAGTGACCATAGTATCAACAATGCACCGTGAAAGCAAAATAACCACTATGTCTTAAAAACTACAGGAAATGCACCTTCAACAGTCCCTGCAGTAATGCAATTCATGAGTGAATATTAAAATGCATGTATTTGAATATGAAGAAGACAGCAGCAGGGAAGGCAATCATCCAGTGTGCCAAGTCTATCTCTACACTCAAACACGCACAATGCTCAGCAGCCGTGAACCCAGAGACAACCAACCTACAGCCTCCCTAAGATTAGTTTAAAAAAAAAAAAGAAGCTATTGTTAGAGGCATAATAAAACTAAAATATCACACGTGAGAAGAACTCTGCCTTGATCAGGTGGAATAAAGGCCAGTGTGACTAAACAGAAGACTTAATTACAACGTTAATTAGCTCAGCTAGAAAAGCAAGCAGCAGGTTTGTACAGTTGGAGCATTGAGAAGGCACTACTAGTTTACTCACTGCTCTATGATCAGTGAGGCAAGGCTGTATTTTGGCTGTTCTCCATTGGAGAAACCTATTAAGGCATCTGTCTAACACTAAAAGTTCCTAAGTGTTGTGCTTGAATATATAACAAAGGCAACTTCATGGCACCTGATTGATACCATTTGCAACTCTTAAACCAGTGTAGCACTTTTTAACTTCATGGCATGGTCTCTTTTGCCAAGCCATGAGTCTTAACATATAGACACTTATCTTAACGCAAGCTCATACGAGTTAATTGTTACCGAGTCCTTTGTGAAAGGAAGATGGACAGCTATGATCAGGTGGTTCAACAGTGTGTTACTGGTTAGCTTATCTGTTGTCGGGTGACCAATGAAATTCCTCTTTATTCAATCCAGAATCAAACGTCTTACACATAGAAATGATTTAACAGTTAACCATGTGCATAAATAAAATAAGGCAAACTCCTCCCACCATTCCCAGGTTGCCTGAAACATCTAACTATAATGGAAGGAGTTTCTGTCTGAATGTCTGTCCTTCAACTTTCTCAACAACCGTTCATACAATTGACTTCACACTTGGAAGGTATATTGCTGGGGACACAAGGGAAGGATTATATTAGTGGTGTGTAATGTACACACTGTGTAGTGTTTGAAACAGCATGCCATCTTTTTTCATCCATATGTGTGTGAACATTTGCAGCTAAATGAAGCGTTTACTCGAGCATTGCTAGGGGATGAAAGTGTATCACGGAGGGTGTGTTGCCCAGGAGCGTACGTCACACAGAGATGAGTGTGAAGTTTTTTGAATGAGCGGTTCTTGAGAATGATGAAAGCAGCAATACCGGAGACCAAGCTATCGGCACGTTTAGAAGAGGCACAGCACTAATTCAAAAGTGACAGTATAGTACAATTCTTTGTCTAAAAATTAGGACAAGATTGGAAATGTTGGCATCTGAAAAGTACAAATGTGTATGTGTTTGAGAGGGATCATATATTCAATGATACGCAGGGTTACAATACAAACCGACACACAGAACAGTATATCCTCAAAGGCACTTCTCTTAGTCTGACACACACACAAATCAATGGCTATTAATCAAACATAAAAAAGTAAATATAACTTGAGGAGAGTTTACAATCGCAATTTTCAATTCTAGTCCTGAGTTTGGAGTATGTGTGTGTGCGCTTTTGTATACGTTTGAAGATTGTTTATTTATTCTTTTTTTCATAGATTCATGCAGTTAAAGTTGAATGATTGACCTTTTTCCATATATATGTTTCTGTTTTCTTTGGCAAGTGGCAAAGAATTCCATTAGAAGTGTAAAGATGTCTGGTATGTCGTAGTAATGCAGGGTTAAACTCTGGTATGGTGACATTCACTTACTCAGGCACATTTGCAAACACACACCCCCCTACTCACTCACCCACTCACTCACTCACTCACTCACTCACACACACACACACACACTGAGGGCAAACCAGGACAAGGAACGAAGACCTCCTGCCAGGAGAAAACTGTGGAGCTCAGTTGCCAGTAATGGCATGTTGTCTTCCTCTGAGAGATTAAATATGAACGTTGCTCCTCTCCTCTTCTTCATTGTATTCTCCACTCCTCCTCCTGTTGTCGTTTTTGTTGTGATTTTAGGAGTAATTCCAAACTGTGAATGAAGGAGGTAAAGGATTTCAGATGAAAGACTTGGAAGAGGATATGTTTATTAACCAAGGAATGTAATGGCAGAAACAACAAAAGGATGTAGTATATGTATATATCTACACACTTTTAATAGATTTCAATAACAACCCAGATCCAACTGAATTCTTAGTAGAGTAATTACAACTCTGGCAACTCATTGGAAATCACAGGGATTAAATGATAACAACTGTAACAACCCTGGCGAAGAACATTACCACAGGTTTGATACTCACTAATAATGATGATGATGATGATCACTATGACAGCTATCAGGATGGCCCACATCTGCAAGAGGTAAGGGTTCAGCCTAGTCAGTGCCACACACATGAACTGGGATTAAGATGTCTATTCATTTGCAGATTAAATAACAATCGAACTTTCCTTTAACAATATTATTTTAATTAAATTATTTTGTGTGTGAAATTGAGCATGAATACTTTTGTATCTGGCAAAACAGAAAACATTGTAATTCCATTTGTTTGTTTTATCACTAAACTGTGTCTAGGCACCTTGCAGTTCTTCCACCAGTACTTCCTCTTCAGCTTGGCAGCACTGGTTTCAAACTGGGAGGCTCCGGCCTGCAGGGCGTCGGCTCTGTCGTCCAGTTCAGACAGCTTCTGGTCCCGCTCCAACACTTTGTCCACATTGACACGCATAATATCCACCACCTACACACACACACAGACAGACAGACAGAAACAAGAACAAAACAATTGATATCAGTACTTTTTGTAATGTCTCTTGGTGTAATTGATGTGGATGTAGGGTGATCCTGACTAGATACCATTAAAGATTGACCAAACACTGATTCACCTTGTTATTTTACAATTATAAGAATATATTCCAAGTGCATCCTAAGCAGAATGGCGACATTATTGCTGTAAGTGATGAGTAACCTCTGAAACCACAAATCAAGATGAACAACACATTACCGTAAAAGGTTAAAAAAATAGATATTAAAAACCTTCTGCTAAATAAAATAATATGCCTAATAAAAATAAATAAACAAAGCCAGGCAGATGTGAATGTACACACACAAACAGTCTTGCAGACTACACATAAACTGATCAACAAACCTCACAACTGCCCCTCCTTTCAGACAGAGAGGCGGGGCGGAGAGAAGTGTGTTTGGCCATGCGGGTGTTGCGTAACCGTGGCACTCAGAATGATTCCGGGCAGCCAATCGGAGGCTTTCCGTGACATGCTTATTTTAAATCACAGGGTAGGTGGGGCGAAAAAAATTAAGAGGGACGCCACTGAGAAATAGAACTGTAAAGCTGATTACCAGTGGAAACACAGAAAGAGTGTGATTTAGCAGCCATTACTTTCCTGGTAGCCTCACTGGCATGTTTTTTGAATAAAACATGTATCTGGCATGTGAGGGGACATGTGAAGGCGGAGTGGCAGAGAGCACTGATTACAAATTGTGATGATTCATAACGCCGTTGCCAAGGGTTATGCAAGTATCCAGACAGACATTATGGAAGATGGCAGTTACATAGCGGCTGAAGATGGAGAGGGGGGGGGGGGGCAGTTGTTCAATAACAACAGTTGGCTAAGTGAGAAAAATGACGCACACTGGGAAAGGCAGACTGTGTATAACTGCCTCTGATGTGTCCCAAGGCTCTATAGGTAACATTTGGTTCTATCGGACATCGTGAATCTGAAATTGAAAATCTCTAATTTGGAAGAGTAACATGGTCTCTGATGTTTGAGCTTTCCTTCAAAAATAATAAACTGTAATCAAGAATTTGCGTATAACTAATAATACAACATACTTAAATTGAAACTATTTGGCGTTATCATCCTTAACAACCAGTGTTAAAATGTAATAGTGGAGCTTTAACTGGATCTGGTATACCAGCAATCAGAGATGTCTCATACCTCGTCCACCTGGGCCTGGGTCTGCTGTAGGCGCCTGTTGCCTGGCGCGGCGCCAGCACCATCCGGACCGGCTGCTGACCTGATGAGATGAGGACAAATTAAGAGTAGATATTAGCCTTCTGGATTTTACAGAATTAAAAATGCATTAAACTGTTCAGGCACATATGGATAACAGCAGGTGATAAGTGAAGCAAACAGCCTAACCATAATTGCAAAAAATCATTCTTATCCAAAGTCTCTAGGCTATATCAAGACAACATGTGACTTATATAATTTCTGAATAAGTCAAATTCATTTAAAATATTGTACAATTGTAGGTAAATGAACTGATATCACTTTTTTTGTTAATTCAATGTATTTACAGGCCGTTTCTCAATGTCGAGTATACCTGCTGCAGAGCCACTATTTCAAGTATACTGCGTCATCGAGTGGCGCAGAAGGACAGTTTAAATGCATGTTAAATGCCCAGCATTCTGCGCCACTCGATGACGTAGTATACTTGAAATAGTGGCTCTGCAGCAGCTCTACTCGACATTGAGAAACGGCCACAGTGTAATGTTCAAAGCCCTATGATGGAGTCTGCCACACTGTAAAAGGCCTTTTTTTAAGGTTGGTGGTTTAATACTGCCCCCCTCTGACATGAGTCAACACTGCTCTGCAATAATGACACTTCTCTTCTCTCGAAAACAATAGGAAACTTGAAGCGGAAAGATCGTTTCGAGGTGATCACACCAAACTGTAGAGCGTATACAGGATGTATCTGGACTCTGGGAAAGAGGCCAGTGTGGCAGTTTACACCAAATGCTCAGACTCAATCCACATTAAAAGACTGCTGTAGATTAATCACTGCTCTTCCACTCCTTTACATGCAAAACTGTGATTGCACACCCATGAATACTGAAATACACACACAAACCATGAATTATGCTTTTATATATAGAATTACCAAATTAAATATGTATACTTTATAAAAAGGTATGAAACAAAAGTGAGATTCCAAAGAAAGAGACCAAAGAACTTAAATTGTCAGCCGCTCAAGTCACTTCCTTCTTACAGTCTAGGTTTAAAACATCACAGTCAACTGGAAACTGTTCTGATGAACACCCTACTTAATTACTTAAGGAAAATAAATCATGACATGACTCCTTCCAAAAGAAAGACAAAAAACTAACAAAACAATGGTGAAAAGGTGAACTTAACCGTTGTCATAATGCTTTTTCTCTTAAAAAAAATAGTTCAAACTAAAATTCTCAGATCCAGAGTTACATTTTTGTTTTCAATCAATGTAGATTTAAAACAACCACATTTCAGATCTGAAAGCTGTAAATAACCTTTAAATCTATTCTCAAAATCGATATTTTCTCGTGATGGACAGCCTGTCTGTTAACACATCAGGTTCATCATTCTTGTTGTAATGCCACCGGATATACCCCTGCAACTTGTATTTATAAAATCTCTGACCTTTCTGAACAATTTCTCCTCAATGAATAACCATATCTTCTTTGGTCCTTTACACATCAGACATTCATACTTGTCATACCACAAAAAGCAAAGGTGTGTTTAACATGGATGATGACTTCATTCTGTTTAAGTGCCATGTCCGCCATGTGAAGGCCTATTGACGGCCCCTTTGGTTCCAGTGACGGTTGTAAGCAGATTCTTGTGACTGTCTCGCATCACTCATGACCCTAAAGGTGACATGTGTTCTTCATAGATGTAAAACCAACAGACCGAAGATACAGAAATAGTCTGAGTAATTAGCTAGGACATTATTGCTTACAAAAGTTATTAAACCTGTTGAATAGAGCCTGAGAGCAAACGTTTATATTCTTCAAACTATACATGAGAGGTTGCAGGTAATAAGTTACATCCAGGGATATAACATTATTTTAGTAAACACAGTTTGAAAACTTGACTCAAGAGTTTGACCCAAAATGTATAACTCCAAGCAGAAACCAAAATGTATAAGAGATATGAATTTAGCTATGCTTACAGTTTCCATAGTGCATTGTAGAACTGAAAAATAGGCGTGCACATTAGACTGTTAAGGTCATGTGTCATGTATGTGTGTTGTGAATGTAATGTGCATCACACTGAACCGTTAGCTGACTGCATCATCAGCCGTTAACCTAGATAGATAAACTTCGCAAACATGTCAGCAAAGTCAAACACAAAAATCTGACATATCTTGATTAAATGGTCCCTGCAAGGCCGATATCATAAAAGCATGTTTCCCAACATAACACTGTCCAACTTTGATTTGATATTTTAAAAAATAAATTAAAAAAACTCCCATTGACTTAGCAAACCACTAATACACTTGGTACAATGTTTGAAACATTTGAAAGCAGGAACTATCTTCAGAAAGGAATAACATTATCCAAACAAGTACTATTCAATTATGGATGGATTTAATTAGGGCTGTAAAATAACAGTTTTTTGGTTTACACTTTCTGAAATAACGTTTTATTCTCATTGTTTTAGATATCCTTCCTATGTTTAGGGTGGTAGTAAAAATAATGGAAAAGGATTATGATTTCGCTTGCTCTGTTTTTCTATTGTAATATGAAAAAAAGATCACTAAGTCCTAGCCACACCACTTTATACCTACATATAACGTCAGTTAATAAACTTTACTAACAAAGTATAAAGCCACTGAGACATTTTCTGCTTAAAACTGACTTCACCACTACTTTTACCTACTTTAACTTCTAGTGATTCCCAATTACAGTTGCCATATTTAAAATGTACCTCGGAAATGTTTTAAAAACTGAAAGTAACCACGTAGCTAGCTCTACCAAACAAACAGCCTGAACACGGAGAAAAGGCTAGGCTAGCATAAAGCTAACATTCATATTTAACGATACGCAGCTGTTTACGGTATACAAGCCTGCACTATATTTCTTACTTTAAATGTCTAACGTTGTTTAACTAGCTAAAGGGAGAGGACATAGTTTGTGTTGGGAAAATAAACACATCCCTGCGATAGTTAGCTTAGCTTAAGTCTCAAAACTACGATTCTAGCACTTGTTGCTGCTAGTCACAAAGTTTTGGGCGTTTTTTTTTTTTTTTTTCTGTGATCCTGTTTCACCAAACTACCCGGAAGGTCGCTAGGCCTACATTACCCAGGTTTGACCGTTTACGATTGCAATGTAAAAAAAGTGTAGAAACATTAAAGACTTACATTGTGAAATGAAATTTCTTTGAACGACCGAAGCTGTTTCTTGTGTGCAGGCTAAAAGCTAAAGTGTCAAGCCGTAACAGTTACTGTCGTCGGTTGTTATGCTGCCTTTCCGTGCGCTTGGAAAATGGGGATATTGACACGTATGAAAATTACAGATACTTTATTTACTAAAGAAAAATAATAAAGTGAGAACTTCATTTTTTGCTTGGTGTAGCAGGATGTGATGATAATTGATTTTGGGATATTATATTATATATGGAATAACTTTGAACACAATCATATATACGATATAAATTGTAAAGATAATGACTCAATGTGAATTATTATATATCCACTGTATCATCATGCACAACATACATCTTTGGTGCTTGGTTCCCCAAATAAAATATAATTCGAAAAGAGCTCAATTGATCGGTTATGTTGTTACAAGTAAGGAAAGTACTAATAATTACTACTTGAAGTGGAAAAGGTTGATTTTACGATGAGAACTTGAAGGCAGCATTAAAGAGGCAGTAGCCCGTTGCCTCTTGTGCATAGCTACAATTATTAACGCATAACATTAGCTTAAACAGAAGGTAGATTGTACTTGAAAACATTGCAAATATCCAAATTAGTAATTAAAATAGAAAATGTTGGTCCTTATATTTGTCTCATTACAACCTCCATTAATTGGTTTGATCAACTGTCCAGTTATGCGAGGAAACAGTGACCACCCAAGCCCGTGATCAGCATGTGACATAGGAACGTCAGCTTTATGTCGTGTATATTTTAAGTAGAGTAGGCCTACTTCAAATGTGAAACACTTGGAATCAGAAAACAAACAAACAGATGGATCATCTTTGTGATTTGTGCATTCCTCTGATTTATAAATAGAAACTACACAGAGGGCAAATATATGCCTATTTGCTTCAGATAACAACTAAAGTGTACACATTAGAGATGTTAAGATTCGCAGCATCGGTGCACCGGCATAAACGTTCAAGATGCGAGTGCACCGGTTGAAAGAGTGCACATCGGCTACAGTTTGGGTTGAACCGGGTTGAACTCGCGATGCATCGATTGCGTAGCGTCTTTGCATCGGTAAAAACCATAGACTGTATATATAAATGGACGTAGGGTCCGTGACGTCACCCATAGGATTCTGCAGAGTTGCCGTGAAGCCCTTAGTAGGCGGAGTCGGCCACTAACGGCTCGACAGTGACGTCAGAGTCTAACTCCCGCCTTCTCCAAATAAGGGCAAAGAGGCGGTGCTGAGGCGGAGCCGAGGCGGGACAGGGCGGGACCTGCTGCCACCGAGCGTGACATTCCAGACCTAGCTCAGGCTAAGAAGCTAAGCTAACATGTTCTATTAAGTATTAAGCTAACAACCTATGCTAACAACCCAGCTTGCGGTCACTGCTCCTCGTTCCCGGCATATTCTGAAGATAAGATACCCTGTAACTTTACAAAACTTGTCCTTTTGATTTAAAGGTTCTTGAACCTACACTATACAATTGTTTTTTAAGTGCTTCACCGTTTTTCTAATATAAATGTCATTTGTAACTAAACTTTGTAAACTAGCAGAGATATGGCCAGTGTTGCGTGAATTAAATGTGATTAATTAAATATGACTGTAGAAAAAGAAAGGTGCTTTTATATTGATTAAAACATTTTTATTTATTTCAGAATTAAGAAAAAAGAAGATCCACGCCAAACTGCACAACCTGTAAGTTGATGGTCCTGGCTTACTTTACAGGACTTCAGATGGTTGACATTACACACAAACATACTATACATATACATGTATGCACAATTGTAGATAAACAGCACACAGTATATAAATATATATATATATAAACTGTGTGCTGTTAATCTGTTTTTTGTGGTTTTGCTCTCTTGTTACTTTTAACCATACAGGTGTGATTTCATAGTTATTTTGTATGTTATTGTCAAAGGAACAAAATGAGCAACCCTTTATTTGATGTTCCTCATGATCTGAAGCATTTGTTACTCTCATTTATTTTCCTCCCATAGTGACTGTATGGATAATCGGGAGCTATGTCCGGCGTGGAGCCCAGAGAGCTACAGAGACCATCAGCAGCAACCTTGGCCTCGACCTGAGGGTGTGCTGGTTCGGTTGGGGTGAACTGCGCTGGAGAGGTGTCCTCCCTTTCTTTTCCTACTCCCCGCTAGGAAGAGCAGTCCCGGATGTCCTCCTCATCCACTGTGACTTGGGGGATGTGCCCAGTGTTCAGTTGCTGAACCAGATGAAGGAGGACCTGGACCAGCTTCACCATCGGCACCCTGGCTTGAAGATCATGCTCTCCCAGAGGCGCCGGTGGAGGGCTGGTGCAAATCCTGTCAAAATTGACAAGGCCCGGAAGTTTGTTAACAGTGTTATGGCTACTTTTGTTCATAGCCTAAATGGTGCCATTGTTGACCACTCCAACATTAGACATGACAGTCCTGGGCTGTTTTTGCGAGATGGAGTTCATTTCACCCCTTGGAGAAATGATATTTTTTTTAAGTCACCAGCCAATTGCCTGAAAGACCACCTCCAAAGACTGTGAACTGCTAAAATGTCAGTATCACTGTCTTTGGATTTGGCCTTTAGAGTATGTATTCTAAGGCCCTTGCTAAGCCCAGACTGTCATGGCTAATGTTGAGTTAGATATTACATCTGTAGCCATAACACTGTTGACATGGCTGCTCTTCCTCTTCCCCACATCCCACCCCCCCCTCTTACCCCCATTGGACTCTGCAGCTCTCCAGGCCCATGCTGGGCATGGCTGTCTGTCAAACCTTTTATTTTGTATTTGTTATGATGTTTTTTGTTATTTGATTTGTTAAAAATAATTATGTATTTATGTAAATATTGAAAATAAATTACATTCATATTTTCACTTATTTTGTCTACTGCTTACTGAAAATGTTAGCTATCACATCCAAATGGGACTATCAAATGAAAGGATAAGCTTACCATACAATACAGAAAACATTACAAATTAAGGCTAAAATCTTTTCCCAAGCCGGAGCAGTCTGAAAAGAGTCCCAAGTTTAAAAACACAAATCTTGACAATGAATACTACGCTGTCATTTATCATGACAATGCAAACAACAGGAAGGTCTCCCCTAGTCCCATGTATTTTGGCATCAATGTCATAAGCATACCATAGAATGTAATTATGAAGTGAAATACCCACAATCCCTACAGGGTCGTAACGTCACAGAAGATAATACCTTTTAGAGAGTTTTGTTCAGTATGCAGATAAATATTTGTTTTACAATAGAAACATTTTTCTCCATAAATGTTCCCACATGTTGTGAGCATCAACTTTAAATCTTTTGTCAACAAATAAAAATACATCTTAATTTCCTTTAGGACAACATTTTGTTTATAACACCACTACATTAACAATAAGCATAGGCAAATGATAACTGTCAACATTTAAGATTGTGCTTTTACTCTTTATTTAATCAGATCTATTTACATTGAAAATGTGATAAAGCCACATTGAAAGTTACATCTTGCATTTTATGAAAAGTAAAGGTTTCGAATCATTTTATGACTTAAGTACACGAGAAAATAAATTAAAGATGTGCAACAACTGTATCAGTAATTAAAATGATATAACTTATGTACAGGGTTGGGAGGGCTACTTGCCAAAAACACAACCAGTAACTTCATGTGAGTATCAAGATATAAAAGTAATGTAACGTGATAACTTTATTTTTTGTTTTGGATTACCTCAATATCAAATGCAATGCAAATAAACACAGGAGAGAAGAAATATTAATATGATTTTTTTACTTAAAATGTATAATATAATACCATAAAGCAGATTCAGGCAGTAGGTGTATAGATTCACAATTAGTATTAGTATTAGCCTACAGAACAGTACCGCTTCCAGAGAAGAGATACAATTTGATCATTTTACATATATATGCTCTTTTTAGGTTTTGAATAAGATTGTAATCCTGAGTTTCCCTATTATTAAAAAAAGTAAAACTAATCCGATTACATCTTTTCCTATGTAACTAAGGATTACACTTTCATTTTTCTCAATACGATCTTGATTCGTGTTAGATGTAATCCATTACCATCTAAGCCAATACAAGTCATAACTTTTGGAAAATTGTCTTAAGTTATAAGTGATGCCTTCAATCTCTTTCACGTGGAGAAGACATCCCATTGGCCGAGGCGTTGCAACTTCCCTCAAGCGTCCTACATGAAAGAAAGATCACATGTTAGAAATGTGTGCACAAACTATTCAGTACTTGGTTTAAAGCCCAAGTGTGAGAGTGAACAGAGGCGGAGTCTGTTTGTTGGCTGCTGCTACCCAAACCAACATCCTCCTCACAAGCATTGACTGTTGGAATGTCATTACGCTCCACATGTGGAACAACCAAGGCTTCTTCAGGTGTGCCTTGTATCATAATGATATTGCTCTGATCAGCAGCAAGACTGTTTTCACCACTACCATGGTCGACATCTGCAACCTCCTCATTACTATTAACAGTCGAACTAGGAGTGTCACTTACCTCGTCATTGCTACTCACCTGCTTCTCCTTCCAGGCTGTTGTTCTTTGGTGAAATAGAAAATGGTGGGCACTGCAGTGTTTTTCAGGCATCTCCTTCCCTAATAAAAATAATAAACAAAAACACATAAAATAACTTTTTGAGGTCTGTAGATATTCAACTTTCTTTTGAATAATGTTGTTTTAAATGTAAGAGTGCATTATAAAAGACAATAGAGGGCCAACATGTTAACTACGCAGTTAATCTATTCAACAATTACGTGTTTCCAAGATTCAGATTCAAAGGATTTATGTCATATGCACATAGGCTACAGTGTAGGAATGGCAATGCAAATCATCTGTCCCGAGCTCCTCCAACAATGCAACATAGTTATATAAGACATAAAACAATAAAATAAATTCTAAATTAAATTAAGAATAATAAATTAGTGCAGGCAGAAATCTATATACACGTAAATATAATAAGACATATGCAAGAACAGAATGTAGAGATAAATATTGTATAGTAAAATTAACTTAAATCATTTTTTTTTTTACAGTGATAGCTGTTAAGATAAATAAGTTATAAGATGACAACAGATGAATGAATGTTGCTATTAAAATAATGTAAAAAAAAGGTAATATAATTCATCTGTTTTTAACATAGAGTATGTGGGGGGAAATGGCAATTCTCTATCTATGATAAAGAGTCTTTGCATAAATTGAAGAGAAATGTGATGGTTTGCAAAAAAATCGATTTCTATGTTTCTTTACTTAACTGGCAAAATCTTAATTTGGCCTTTAATCAAAAGAACATTACTCATCACGGATGTGCAAGCTGTGCCATAACAATTATTTAGCATTGTATGATGTATAACATGTATTTAATTAGTAACAACAATTTACACTCACAAATGGAACCAAGTTATTTTTTTATTTTTAAAAAGGATCTGTACCCATGAGTCCGTGCTGAAGGGATGACTCTCAAAGTGTTCACTGCACAGGCGAGAAGAAACGTTGGGGGTCCATGTATTCCTCCGGATGTTCAGCACCCACTGGTCCAGCCTGTCTGGATCACCTAAAGGAAACCGTTATTCAAAAATACAGGAAAACCGACCCAAAGACAACAGGAGGGTTAATGCCATATTCACTTAATAACGCATGAACAACTTTTACAAATATTTCTATATAGTCTGTGTTGGTAAATGTAATCTAGGTTGCACATTTCCTGCTGAAATACATGCATGGGCCTACCAAGTTACTGCGTGGCACTTTGGTTTTGATAAAACAGTGTAGTTCCACTATATAAACGTTACATTCATAATCAAACGAGACAATATGCAAGATAAATAGCTATTTGTTGTTATTCTTAATGCTTGTCATTCACACGTTAAGAAAATAAAATAAGTACCGATACATAGCAGAACAATTGTGGCGATGTTCAGCTTAATAAGACTTGTTCAACATCATTTCTTTAGCTAATACTATAGCAGGCTGCAGGCGAACCAAGTCCGCGTTTCGCTGCATTCCTTGATCTCCAGTTATAACGCCGGGCTCCGCCGCTGGCCGAAGCTAACGGAGCCGCAAAGGGCTAGCTACGGCTCCGGTTAGCTTCGGTTATCCCACCACTGGGATAATTGGGTCCCCTTTTAACATTTGCTCCCGTTTAGCATTATGGGCGTCATAGCCATAGACTATAAAAGTCTTACCCAAGGCTGAATCATAAACTAAACTGTATATATATATATATATACACACACGTATAAAGGGTTACATCCTTAGCTGGCTAATAAGCTACATAACAAGCTAAGCTAACAAGCACACACACACCTGCTAACGGGGTTAACATGTATAATATTATCATTTTACTCACCGAAAAAAGCTGAGAGTAGACTTCTTGGAAGTTCTGTTAGTACATTCAAGCGCACAGCACGACATCTTAATTGTCTGGTATATCACCACGAACACGGCTAAAGCTAAAGGGTCAAGTACAGTACTATGACTAACTAACGTTGTAGCCTCTATGGTTGTAGCCTAGCAGAGTGGACAAGTTGCTGTTAGCTGACAGTGAGGCATGTACGTGTCCATCAACGTGACCACGCCCTAATTAATGCAAAAACTTTAAGACCTAATATAAATAAAAGGGTCGCGTTAGAAAACAATTCACTCACAGATCCATAATCATGAAGGTGGAATCTAACTGTATCGATAATAAAACGTATGGAGCCAGGGAGAAAAACATGTGTTTTTCCGCTGTAAAGTTGGGCATTTTAACATGGGGGTCTATGGAAATTGCTCCTTTCTGCAGCCATCGCCTATCGGCCAATATATGAACTGCAGTGCGTGGCACTTCCGTATTGGCTTCCCGGCTCTTCCCCAGAGTTTGCCGCTTGGTAAAAACCCGATTCATTCATATACAATCCCCTCATCTTGTCAACGCTCAGCAGAGACGATCTTTGATATGTGCTTCGCCACTACGGAGGCCGAGAGTCTCAGTTATCAACACACACGGAAGTTGAGGAGAAAGAGAAACACAGCGCACCGAAAAATACCTACTAATCAAACGTTTGGCAACACTTCGGATTGTTCAAGAAAGACGGTGTAATAGTCCTTTATGCTATATAGTTGACCGCAGGTCATGGAGAGTAATAAGGTATCCGTAGACCTTTGTATGAGGTATCTTTATTACTTAACAGGTCTACAGCCATGATACATAGATCCGTCCTAGATGCGGGCTTGCATACACACAGTATTACTCCGCAGCCGCACCCCATCAGTAACGTCGTGATGATGTGCGCGGCACTATACAGACGGTCAACTTGAAAAATCGCTCGCAAATTGTTAACGATGCCGAGCCGCTTTAAAGTACGAGGAACGACGCACATAAAGAGGCGACATGGGGTCTGCGGCTGAAAAGAGAAACCTGAAAGTTAGACATGAGTTAAATCACTCCGTGAGGTGTTCTGTCAGAGAGAGTGGTGTTTAGTTTACAGCAGCCTGTGACGGCCAATAATAATTTAAATGTCTTCCTTACTGTAAGCAGTTATGAAATACCTGTTTGTGAAAGGTTATTTGTATTCTTTATTGTTCATATAGAACCCACTGCTTTCTGCTCACTTGTGAGTTAGCCTATGAATGAGTGTTAAGCACATCAGTCAGCAGCTGTATGGGCATTGCACTATGGTAGCTGTTATTTGCACATTGTTATTCATGAGAAATGCATCCTTACATTGTTTAACTGTGAGGTGTTATACAATTGTACTGTACTCTGGAGAGCTTTTAAAGGTAAAAAAATAAACTGCATGATGGGATGTGCAGTACCAAATATGTAAAGCACTTTTTTGTTAATGTATTATTTGCTGCATATAAGGAATAAAACAAAAATCCTCTGTCGTACCATATTGAAGTATCATTATTTTTGCATCGTGTTGAATCGCATCGTATAGCACCGAATCGCATAATGTTGAATCAAATCGTATCGAACTGTATCGCAACAGGGGTGAATCGTATCGCATCGGCTGGGCCCTTTCTCATTTCTCGAACTCCCCTCCTCGACTCCCCTCCTCGACTCCTATCCTCGATACTTAGTCCCGCCCACAGGAGATGCGAGCGGAGGAGCCGAGGAGGGGAACCGAGGAGAGAGGAGGGGAAGCAGCAGGCGGTTAGAGAAATGAGAACTCCTCTCCTCTGAGTGGTCATTTTAAAGAGACGTCCATTAATGATGACAGGAGGCAGCAGCCCTCTGTCTGATGGACAGATGTGTTCATGACGACTTATATATTTACTTTGATTCATTCACAGTGCGGTATAATGAGACAATAATGGCTACAGATGCGGACACACACACACATATATATATATATATTTATATAAATATATACAATTTCAGAATCAAGCAGAGCACTCTCATAATAACGTAACACTATCAGAGACTGGATATATCCCCCCCCCCCCCCCCCCCCCTCTCTGGTCGCTACAATGTGGAAAATAAATTACGGGCCAAAAGTTTTATTTACAAGTATTAAAAGTAAGCAGAGGACACCAAACCAACTGACACCTGTCTGTCTGCTGCATCGACCACACACTGTACCACACACACCTACACCACACACACGCATATACAGCTCCTAAAACAGGCTACAGCCGTGGTGTATTTTATTGTGAAGCACTAAATGGTTTTAGAAAAATATCGACTCTTTGTTTGTAGATATCTACTAAACTAAAGCAAAAAGAGTAGGCCTGTTCTACTGAGTGATATATATTATACACACTGCTCTGCTTTCTGCACGGACCTCACAGCTGTTCTCACTGTAAACATCGCGTCGCGATGAAAGCAGTTAATAAAATAATATCCAGGGGATGCATGCAGAGCTGTCATTGGCTGAGATAAGTCCGGCCGTGCGTCACGAGTCTTTGAAACATCTCTGTTGCCGGAAATGCATCCACGAAGCAGCCGTGGAGGACCGTGGAGGACCCATCAGTGTATCCTCGGTTATAGCTCCTCCAGAGAGCCTCCTCGACGCTCGATCCTCGGTCCTCGAAGTGCATTTAGAGAAATGAGATGTCCTTCAACATGGTGCGCTGAAATTCATTTCCGGGTCACTACCGGAGGACCGAGGAGTCGAGGAGTCGAGGAGGGGGATTTGATGAAATGAGAAAGGGCCCTGGTGTTTCAAATGTATCGTTAATGTATCGTATCGAGATGCGCATCGCATCGGCCTCAGTGATGGAGATGCACATCCCTAGTACACATCTTCATGAAATGCAACAGGATACAGGCCATGACTGTAGTGTGTGAATAGTTAAAGTTATTAATCAGAAGGTTAGTGCCATTTCCCTGGATTGTTTTAACTTGATGGATTAATAATGATACCAATACAACAACACTGCATACCAGACACACAGGTTCAAATTGCAAAGTGAGACCTATACACAAAGGTTTTAAAACCTCCTAAAAAAAAGAATCCTAAACTCCCAAGAGATAAATGTCTTACAGACCACTAATTCTTAAAGACCCTTTAATTAACAAAAAAGGTTATAGAAAACATGCATAACATATACATCTTATTTATTGAAACGTTTATAAGCTGAATAGTTGCTCACATATTTTAGAAGTTATAATATACTGGACAACGTATTTAATATGGATACATTGATAAAGATATGTTATGTTTATTTAAACATAATTTCTAACAAGGATAACTACTTTTTATTTTCAAACTCAGTATCAAGTCACATGCTGAACTGTAATAACCAAAGACAGCAAGTGCTAAACATAAAACAATAACAATTGGAGTTGAAAAAATAAAACAACAAGTAAATAGAGCATGCAAATTCATCCTTAAAAGAAATCATGTTAATTATAAACCCTTTGTTCAATGGCTTATTTAAGTGATCAAACTTTGTATTTTACTTTTATAGTGTATTTCTAGTTGCTATGCTTTTCACCGATATACAATCAATCAAAGTTGCCCTTGGTATCAGGAGGCATTTAGGAGAGCTGAGCTTCCCTCAATACCAACAACATCGTCGTGTTGCTCTTTCCCTCTTGGCTACATCCCAGATCCTTCATTCGCCACAGACTCCCCTCCAGGGATCGCCTACAAGGCAAAAGTGATTATAGACTTTATAGGTTTATCCATAAACTTCTTGTGTAAAATAACTCATATGTATCTATAAATAACAACATAATGTAGGTAAGATATAAAACCAAACTTACATTGTGTATTCCTTCCTGAGTAGCACCCCCATCATACAGCAGGCTGGAATTCTCCTCCTATAAATAAGTTTGTTAACATAAGATTTTATTCCAAATGTAATACATACATTACAACAAAACCAGGCTGTAGTTGCTTATAGTATCCATACAAACTGAAAATGGTGTATGGAACAACATTGTTTGCAACAAAGAAACAACATGTACCTAAACGTCTTACAAAATGACAGAAATCCTATTTGATCACATTCCACCTCTCTGCTGGCTTCACCTGATATTAGCAGCAGGTGCACTTAGTAACAGAGTCAATGTTAATGGCCTGCCTTCACTCTCTCTCCTCATTGCAAGCAAGTACGAACACGGTAATGGTGGACGCCTCAGTGACTTGCTTGATTATGTTACACATTATCCCTGTCGAACAGAGGAACGCTTCACATCCCTGGAGTCCAGGTTTTGGACACACATGGTCTTATTCATAGTTTCATGTGCATAATCCCTTTCCATGCAAAGACCCAGATACCCACACAGATTGATGGCACTTTTTCACTTTTGTTTACATGATCTGTACACTGAATCACATTAGTAGGACATCATTGAACAACATGATTGTGATCCACCAAAACATGAACAAAATAAGACTAATTCAATGTCAAATCAATACATTAAAAACATTCTAATAATGCTACATTCTATTGCTACAACATTGACCACCCAACTGTCTCAACATAATAGTATTTTGTTATCAGTGTGGAAATTGCAGGTTTTGAATATGTAAAAAACAATGAAAAACTTGGTTTAACAGCCTATTCATACACACAACAGCAGATTATTAAATAATTTAAGATTATATAAAAAGGCAATTGGGAAAGAAAGTACAAATGACAGTAAAACTTACATATCCAATATGTTCTGTTTCCATCAGTTCTCCAGACTCACTGGCCTCTGAGCTGCAGCCTCTGGGATAACACTCAGAATCACGCTTCTCTCTTGTTTTTTGAAGGAAGTCCATCGCTGTGGATTTCCTCAGCAGTGCTTAAACATAAACAGGTACCAGAGACATAATGATTGTTCAGATAATAGCAGCAAGGTTGCATTTTCTCAGTCATTCTGTGTCATAAAAAAACTCACCTCCCTCGCATATGTAGGGTATCATGAGCATTAGAGTCAGTAGTGTTGCAGCCATGTCCTCATGCAGGTTCTTCATCTCTCACACTGTTGACTGTTGAGCCCCCCTAAAAACTCTGGGAACTTTGTGTTTGTCACCTGAGAAATCCCCACGCCCACCCCGCTCTGAGGATCATTCCAACGGGGACAATGGGTTTGTACTTTGCAGTGGGGAGTGTGAGGGGTTCATACCCTGACTATCAGTATACAGTGTTTTAAAGGTCTTACGAGAGTGATGAGAGCCTGTTGTGCCTGTATTACATAAGAGTGCAGAGTTATTATTATTATTATTAAAGGTCAATTTCAAAAGTAGAAACTTTGTTGAACAATATACATTTTCTTGACGTTTGATTCCCTATGACTAAAACAAAACTGCTTAACTTAACGGTCACCTATTGTGCAATATCCACTTTTTCATGTATTTTATACATAAACATGTGTCCCCTCTGCGTTAAGAGACTCTGAAGGTTTCAGGAAAGAAGATTCGCTCACTTTTTGTCCTGATCCATTTATATAAAAACCTGTCTGAAAATGAGCTGATCAGATTTTAGCCACTTTATGATGTCATAACGTTTTTTTGGCTTGTGTAACCATTAGCCAACCACCAACCAAGGTAACCCCCCACCCCCCCTTATCACCTGAAACTCCTCCTTGAGCACCATTGTGTTCTTTTTAACCAAATATCTCTCAGAGGGGCGTGGGGAGTGGCTCCTTATTTTCATCTAAAGTAACAGACAGAGAATCAGCACTTTTGAAACACTTTTAAAAGGATTATTTAAAAAGCAGAGATAGAGACCAACTGTACTTTCATGCTCAAGACATTAAAAACTTGATTCTTGATAATTCTGCCACCTTGTTACTGCATAGACAATATTTAAACATACATAATAAAAGTCAAATTCCTGTTGATGAAGTTATATAGATCAAGTTTGGATAAATCAACTTAAGACAAGATATTAATGAGATAAATATGTCCTGATATACACATCTGCATTTTCTGTAGATTTAAGACGGTGTTCAAAAACTATGTTTTAATAATCTTCTATTTGAATGTAATGACATGCCAAAATATTAAAGACTACAAGTTGAAAATGGCGAGCCAGTTGAACCTAGAAACTTCCGATCCGTAATCGGGCTAATCCAGAGTCATCCATTGCGACACTTCTTATAGGGAATAAGAAGTTTGATAATTGTATTATTCTATCTGAGACATTACATTACATTACTTTTTCCAGCTTTCAATCAGATAAATCCCAGAATGACATAATGTCAAACTATCTGTCCATACTGAGCTGCATCCTCTCTGTCACAGTGGAGCCTGCACACACTTCTAATAGTTGAATATTTTTTTTAAAAGGACGCAGGCGTAACAATATTTGACAAATGTGTCCAAGGGCGTCACTTTGTTAGAAAGTGGTGGGGACAATTTTCCAGATTTAACATACGCATTCTGGTACTCTCTGAAAATAAAATAAACCAAAAAGACAACATTTACTTCAGGTCAACAGGTCAAACAACATTGCCGCAAGCATGTTTTTGGGTCATTTTAGAGTCAAAATAGTAAGTAGGAATTATATTTGTTGACTTTTTTTTTTTAAGTGCAGGTCAAAGTGGGAGCAATGTTAGTTTTTTACATTTTCTGTTAAAAGTCTAATTACATGTCCACATTGAACATCTTGACACTAAACCAGTGTTCTTGTTTATTACATTTCTTTGTGCATGTTATTTTTCAGAACATTTATAAGTTATACTTTTAAAAAGTGGTGGGATTGGGAACATGTCCCCAGCATCCCCAGTGCAAATTACGCCTATGATTATGTGTCATAGGCGTGCACTTAGTCAAATAATCAGCAGAGTCCTAATTGTACTCCCATCAGATGAGATGAGTTTAAGGGTATAGATTTTCCCGGTCCATCATCAACATTGGAGTCACTGAGGCCTGAATGCCTGAAGTACCATACCGAAAATGGTTGCAGTAATAACATAATTAAAAGAGCATTAGCCAGAAAAATAGACCACAGTGCTATTGTCCATAGAGGGCGCCACTGCCGCATACATAAAGTTAAAGTTAGTCTTTGTTAGTCATTGTTTTCATTGAGATTTAAATACTGTTCTTTGTTGCGGTAAATCCATAAACTCACAACATATGATCTTGAGGATTTCTTTTACATTTTCAGAAAAGTTTAATCTGGAAACTTCACACGCAGGTATGAATGCACACTCTTTATTAGCTCCTGCTGGTGTCATTTAAAAGGTCAGAGGCACATTTTCTACAGGGGATGCTGAATGGGCTGTTCCTCTGATCGCAGGTATTGTGGCTGGAGGAGGGAGAGGGGCCGCAGAGAGCAGAGAAGTTACCAACTGCCTGGGACTATTTTCTTGTGTAAAACCTTTGTTTTTATTGATTCACTGTAAATATTAGTTCAGTCAGTTTTGGTGGAGGTATCTGCATGGAGTAAAAGCACTGCAGGTTTTTTTTCTTGATTACATTCATCTGCAGCATCGTTATCATCGTGTGCCTGACTGACCCACAGTCGTTTTATTCCTGTGGGATCATGTGGATTATTTTGGCGATTATGGTGGCAGCAGCGGCTGCTGATGGGAGATTGGGATGTCAGCTGCCCGGTGAATGGAGACCTCAGACAGAAGCGTGCCGTGCGGAGATGGCACAGATCATAGTGTTTGCCAAGGTGTTGGAACTGCACAAGGAGTTTTACAATGTGTATGATAACTACCTGCCGTCCGAAAACGAGCATCTTTTCTCCGCGGAGATTGAGCTGCTGTGCGACCAGGCGTGGGGCAGCATGCTGGAGGTCCCTGCTGGATCCAGGTTCAATGTTACTGGCCTGGGCTACTTCACCTGCTTCTCCTACAGTGTCACCAAAAACAACAACTACTACTTCTTTCTAAGGTGAGCACTCTAGATATTCCCACTTAATCTAATCATGAAAATGTTTTATTGTCAAAGATACCCAGAGCAAAATGAGTTGGAAGCTTTAGTAATTCGAGTTATATAAACTCTAAACTTGTTTTCCCCATTCATTTCCAAATGATCAGTTAAGTGTAATTCCATGTATTTAGGCCCTACTATAAATAACCTTAACCCTACCAGGGTTTGCACTCTCTTTTCCGACTGTAGGTGTCTTCACTCTACGATCCATATTTCCTGTTCAGAGTAAAGACAATGCTTAAAAAAGGTTGCAGAAATGTCGAGAATCAGCAGTAGCTTTGTCAATTTGGTTAAGACCAAAATTCGTTTTTTCACTCTGGGGTATAAAATCACTGCCTCCATTTATTGGAATGCATCCATGAATTGGACAAAGTTAATGCTTTGATAATAACCAACTGGGAAAGGAAACTGCATAGCAATTTGGTACGTAATCTTCTGCATTAGATGTTGAGTTGTCCCTGGCAAAACTAAATGATGATTTCACATACAAATAATCCACCATCAGTCCCTCTGGACACTTGAGAATACAGTATGTGGAGCCAAAAAATGTATCCAATATACATCATTTGACCTCACCTCCTCCTGGCCCATCCTCCTGTCAAAAGAAAAGCCGAAATTCTTCATACATGTGTGAGATCTCACAGAAGGAAGTGAAAGGACCCTGGGAGGATTCAATCAATCATTGGCTAGTATTGAGACATTCTGCTGTCAAAAGCACTTTTAAAGTTATTAATATATCTAATAGCCTGCCAAATGCTCCACTCATATTTCAAAAATGTGTGTGGCAGGTTAATACTTAAATGTCTGTGTTGGACAGAAACAACCCTGTTACTCAGGAAACGTCTATTGCATTCCAGCCAGTGTAATTACAGAGCCAGACATTTCCCAAAAAGCTTGATGGTATAGGACCACCTTTTGTCCTGCTCAAACACACTGGTTTGCCGCTAGATGAAGGAAAAAACGTGTGCTGACAGGCCTTCACCGATATTTCTGCTTTTTCTCTCAAACAGATGAAGAGTTAGATATTCAGAGGGGGGCACTGAAAAGCATTCCTGAAGTTTAATGTTCAGCTGTGCCGAATGAGGGTCTGCAGCAGCAGGGCCAACCACAATAGTATTCGTTATAGCATATGTTGCACATTATATTCACAGAATCACACACTCACATTGTGTGATTGTGTATTGTTGTGTCTAATGACGACTAAAATATTATTTAGATGATTTCACTGGTTCTGGTTAATAACCCCTCTAGGGATGACTTTGCTGTCCCCTGTTGTGTTACTGAAAACATCCGGACGTTATCCCCTTAATCAGCCCGGCGACCAACATCGGAAACTTCCTGAAGCACTTGTGTTTAAGTATGGACCTGATGATGATTAAGACGCAATGATTGCTCCAGTAAACATAAGCAGATCTTGTGCCAGTGTTTACCAGGGAATGGAGAGAGCAACTCCTGAAAGTCGCTCCCGCATATTTTTCTGTGCAGCAGATTTTTAGCCCACCAGTCATGAAGACCTATGGGAAAAGAAACCAAAGCCCAGATGGTGTCCAACTTTTCTTTTTGATTCTTTAGGATAAAAAAAAAACATGAGATGTAACAAGATAATCAGCTAACTTTAGAGGTGGTAGGCAGTTTTGTTAAAACTGGGAGGAGACAGGCTAGCTGTTTCCCTCTGTTCCCGGTCTTTATGCTAAGTTAAGCTAACTATCTCTTTGTTTCTAGCTTTATATTTACACATTTGAGGTAGTGGTAGGCCTAATGTTCTCATCTCAATCTCATGAACGAACAGAATAATGGTATTTCCCAAAATGTCAGAACTATTCCTTCAAATGTTCATTTAGCTAGTGGAATTACACATTGATGTATCACCATGTTTGTTTTGTTTATTTATTTAAATGTCAACTTTCTTTGAAACTGGAAGAAATTAGATATGGCCTGACGAATTGTTTTCTCATGTCCATGGCTCACGTGAGACTCCACCTCAAAATGCAAACCTAAAACAGATCAGTGTTGAATTTCAAAGGAGTGTTGTTGTGGCAGATCCCAGACTCGGTATGTGCAAGCCAAAACTGAAAAGTTCACATCACAGTCTCCAGTGGACATCTATTTCCTGTTACAAAAGCCCCAACAAGACTTATCTCAGACCAAAAATAGTATTTTCAATCAATCATGAGTATAAGCTCCAAGGACAGGACAAATCTGAGCCTAGCAGGACGAAAAATGCAACTCAGGATCTCCCTCAGGACCTTTAAATGAAACAGGCTGACTGTTCTGCTTGAGCGATACATTTGCTTTAAAAAAGACCTAGGCCTATATCTCCCTTTAAAAAAAGGCACACTTACAATCAAGTTTTTGTAATGCGTTGAGTTGTGCATGTGCTGCATATGTACTAAAAATGTATAAAGAGTGTTATGTGACTGTTTAGTGAGGTTTCCATCATCGTAGAGTCAACACAAGTTCCTCTGGATCTACTATTCCTTCTGACCTCCTGGTCACTGTGTTTACACCTGACCTCTGACCTTTTCTGTTGAAGCAAAACATCAGCTTTCTTTGAGCTCCATCAACACACAGATGCACACACACTCACACACGCACACACAGTCTCTGATGGGGGCAACCATCTTTTGAGGTCCCTCGAGGGATGCAAGATGGAATCCAGATGTTTGAATACATGCTGCTCCAAGGCTTCCTCCCTCACACACTTCACATCCGAGGAGAAGATATGAAACATGCTCAGTAAATCCATTTGGCTTGTAGTTAGCTGGCTTGACTCATCTACATTGAATATGCATATAAAATAGATCAGGGTCTGCTACCAATTTCCAATATATGTTAATATGCAACCTTATATGGATGAATAGGTAAACTAAAAATCTATCTGTTGGAAACATTTTTTACATAAAACATATTATTACACATACTTTACATATTCTATCATAATGTTTTTTTAATTGAGTGATCAATTTATCACAGGACAGGTGAAGACAGGTTTACACTAAACAGACAAAAGAAAAATATACTAGAAACAAACTTACTGCTTTATGTTTAGAGCTCAGCCAATGGTCAACCAATTGATTTATCAAGTGACAGGAAGATAATTGCCTTGCTACTACTTTGATAAGCAGTTTTTTAAATTGAAGGAGATTTTCTGCTTTTCCCGTTTTTATATCATAATAAACTTAATTTGTAGGTTTTGGACTGACAATGCAAGACATTTAAAGACATCACCTTTGACTATGAGAAATTAGGACAGACATTTTCCGTAGGATTAATTGATTAATCAAGAAAATAATCAGCAGATTTATCAATAATCAAAATAATAGCAAATGCAGCTTTACTGTTTTACACATGCACATTTTTTTTTACTTAAGTCAATTTTTGCATTTGTTCACAACCAATACAATCTCTTCCTTTTCTGCCTTGCAGGATGGATGAAAACTACAACATCATTCCTCATGGAGTAAACTTCCAGGACCCCATATTCCCCGACACAGCAGAGAACCACCGCATGTTTGCCAGCCTCTTCCAGTTCTCCAACTGCACGTCCGGTACTCAGGTCCACAGCTTCACCCCGGAGTATGAGGCCCAGGAGGACAGCCGGGTATGTAGCCCATCAGAACACTAACAGTTTCCCGGTGTTGTTTGTCTGTTTTGAAGGGTCTTTCTCACACTCATTTAGTAATAAGGTCATACATTTGAAATTCGTCTTTGATACAAAAATGATTTAGCCAGAATAGCCCGAAGTACTTTGGTAAACAAATGAAAGGGTTCAACATCATTTTGTTCTCAAAGGCATACTGTAAAGGAGCTGGCAAGCAAGACATGTTCTTAATGCATGAGAAACTAAACACACATTTCCTGAGGTTTTGGCGCAACAAAGAACTTACTTTGTTGAAAGGAAAAATCTACTTTAAACAACATTGTTTTTGCCAGCTTGTTGGCTTTTTGTTGTTTAATGGAGAATTTTCTCATGCATATTGATGGCATCGCTAACGTATAAACACCTGAATGTTCAGACATGTCCAGTGCTACAACAGCTCTTTGATGACTTTAAAACGATTACGTTTAAATGTCAGAATCAAAAAACAAGTGTTTTACATGGATGTTCAACAATCAAGTTAGGTGGAATAATGGAAAATGTTAAGGTTCGTTGGACAGAACACAAGTGTAGCCAAAATACATGATAAATATTAAATTAAGAGGATTCACTTTCTTTGGACTGGAAAATTCTGCTCTCTATCTTTTTATGTAAACAGTATTTTGTATGTCCATCCTCTGCGGGATACTGAGAAGAATTTATGGAAAGTTAGAAAATTACTAACTTGAGAAAAAACCAGGGAAAGTGGATACATCATAAAAGTAAATCCTTAACAAAACACTTTCTGGAGGATTACGCAGGACAATGCAGATTGATTGCATCTAAAGTCCACTTCTCTTTTTAATGCTGATGGAAACATTTCCTGAATCAATAAGCTTCAGCTCCGATGTTTAATTGATTAAAGCTCATTTTACCTAAACACTATTGCCAACATTAACACCTGGCGCTCCGTGACTCTGTAAGTTTCCTGCATCTCATCCCAGAATGCATGTGCCAGTATATAAATGGCTTCCAGTGGCTTTATCCCCTTTAATGAATCTAAACCCTTTTGCCTAATCTCCTTGATTTAGGTCAGTCTTCTTCTGTCTGTTTCCAATCATTTGCTGACTATGTTCATAAAAGCAACAATCCTTCATGGGTAAAGAGAATGAAAACATGGTTTTTATTTCCATTCACAGCTTTTGGGTTAGGCCTGTAATTATAATTACAGAGCAACTTTTAGATATCAATGATGCTGTCTTACATAATTCTCATGATTAGATGTTCTCCTAGCAAGATAAAAACAGACTTTGTTTTTAATGGTACTGCGCAACCATTGTTTAGGCAACGGACCTAAAATCACAGTAGAACAGATCATGCCATACGCATCCCATAATCCAGTCCATCAAAGTAAAACACATGGCATTTATTCAATTTCTAATCGAAGAGTATCAGCGACCAACTTATTATTTTAAGCATTTTCCCACAGTTTTGTGGTCCAAACACCAAGGCAGAAATATAAGCTTTAGCAGGCTGTCTGACTCCATGTCCTTGATAGCTGGAAACAAAGACACAACAGATTGCTGCTCATAAAGAGTCAGCTTCAGTTAACATGGACCAAGACACATTTAGTTTCTTCTCAGATGTCAATCATGTCCAATATTAACCCTATATTGAACAGGTACACAGGTATACACCTCTGCCTTTCTTTTCTCTTGCTGTGAATGTCATGTTGAAAACACTAAAGCTTATCACAAGGTAATAAGTCTTCCACCCAGAGTCAGGTTTAAATGGTATATCTATGTCTCGGCTCCAGACTTTTTCAAGGACAATTACCTAAGTATTTGTCTACTCTGCAACTTAGCCTGAAATAACCCTATAAACGTAGACGTATAAACGAAATAAATACATTTTGTGTTTGAGTGTTAATCGTATACCTCGGGTGCCATTTTACATCTCCTGCTTTACATAACTTGGTTGTTCTGCTCGTGAACTTCATAATTCACATTAGAAAGTGTAATCCCTCTTTATATCACTCATGTCATGGGACATAAGTAAGAGCACAGGGGAAAACTCCGTAGCTAATATTAAAACAAGTAATGTTCTAACCAGTGATGTGGGCCGGCAGCCAGCCACACATTTTTAACATTTCCTCAAAACCCTCAGTGGTTGTTATCTGAAAGAGGGGGAATATACATCAGTGTTTCACGCTGGCCCCATGTGGAAGTAGTAAGATCTGTGGAGGAAATCCACACTCAGGCAGAGAAGCATGCAGAAAGAGGCAGCTTGAGCTCGTTTTTCCACCTATAAGAAAAGGTCCAGGCCTTTGGATCGGATGTCGAGACTGCAGACATGTTGGGTTTAATCTCGCAGTGGTGTCTCTCTGAAACAGACTGAGCAACCTTTTAGTTATCTTGGTCCCTTCCTAAAGCAACAATGTGCTGTCAAAGGCTTTTATAAATGTAATGGTACAAACAGAGCATACAGTATATGAAAACTCTTGAATGTATTTCCATAAAATATCCCACAGCAAGAAGGGTATATCTTAAACATACTTAATGAACTTCTCGACTTCCCCCACCCCTTTCTTTCATTTTAAGCACTCAAAAAAGTGTCACTTTCTTTGACTGTCTCACACACAAATGGTGGAAATTGCTGAAAGCTCTTGACACGGGTTGTCAGTCCAGAAGAATGCCAGATGTGTTTTCTTACTTATGACTGAACCAAAATTAAATCCAGCATCATAAATAGCAGGTCTGACAGGTGCTACGTCATAAACCTTACAAAAACATACAAAATCTGGTACGAGTAAAGAAATCTTGTAAAATATAAAACCCAAATCCTTTCAAAAATGCACATGTCCGAAGACAACTTTAAGTCATAGTCATAGCACACTGGCATTATGAAGTTTGAACAGAAAGTTTGAAAAGAGAAGCCATATTGATGCCAGCATTTCTGTTTTAAATAGAAACCTAAATGTACTGTCTTCATGTCCAACATAAAATCCTGCCTGGACACAGTAAAATACTGCAAATACAAACTCTAAGGTTAGTCCCAGCAGCATTAGCCCACTGGGACTAACCTGTTGAAAGTGCATAGACTGTTTGTATAAAGCACGGCACTACACCATGAACTTTTAAACACATGTTTGCCTGCAGTGCACTTCATCAAATGCTCTGCATGCCTTTCATTCACATGTATCTCCTTGAAAAGTTGTATCAAACAATCTTTTTCACTTCCCTTCACAGCTGTTGTGCTCTGCGGTGCAGAAGGCTCTGTTTGAGGAGGAGGAGAAGGCCTGGGTTCTCTCCCAGAAGGTGCGCTCCTTGGAGAAAGCGAACGACCACCTGAGGGAAAAGGTGAAGACCATGAAACGTCTGCTACGCCAGGCCCAGCGGGCAACAACCAAGGAGCAGCAGACCCTCAGCCTCAAACAGCTCTACGGGACAAAGACGTCCCAAACTCACCCCGACCAGGACACTGCTAGGGACCAGCCACTAAAAAAGGTCATCTCCACCAAAAAACAGTACAATTGACATTGACAAAGACAGAGCACTTCATTACATGCTGTATATCTTTAACATTATTAATGTGCTCATTCAAAAGGAACAATCCAGATTAAGGTCCTGTTATATGTTCAGTTTTATTTCCCGTCTGTCTAAATGTGTGTGTGTGTGTGTGTGTGTGTGTGTGTGTGTGTGTGTGCGTGCGTGCGTGCGTGCGTGCGTGCGTGCGTGCGTGTGTGTGTGTGTGTGTGTGTGTGTGTGTGTGTGTGTGTGTGTGTGTGTGTGTGTGTGTGTGTGTGTGTGTGTGTGTGTGTGTGTGTGTGTGTGTGTGTGCTTTCACTTGACCTGTTTTATGGAATTATATTAGGGATTTGTGGATTTAAATGGCTTCACAGGAGTAACAGTTCTTCATGTAATTCTCCTCAACTTTTAATTCTTATTCTACCTGTCTGTCCAATATCATTATGTTGTCTGAATTATTTACTTTCTATGTTAACCCCGCAACTTCTGCCTTTTTGGGCCTTTTTATTAGTTCCATTCAGTGGCAGCACAATATCTTTCCAATCATTGGACAGAGCGCTCAGCTGGCAGCTGCACTTTAAGTGGACAATGTCAAAGCATTGATACATTTAATATCTTGTTTGATTCTGTGCTGGACACACTATGCATTGTATACATGTTAGAATTAGTATCATAATTCAGAAATAGTATCATCAAAATACTCCAACTCAGTATATCACCTTGTTCTCATCAAACTCTTTTGACCAGAACAAGGTGATATAAACATCCATGTGTTCGTTATGCTACGATGATTTCATATGCTATGAGTGTTTATATGAGTTACAGAGTAGCAGATGTGCCAAAGTTTAAAAAGCTGCAAGACCAAACATTACGTCACGTCATTATTTTCGACCTGCTTTTAATTTCTTTGTATCTATTCATACGCAGGAAACTATCCCAAAGTGTATGCTTCTCAACATTCAGTTAATTATTTCTAAGAGTGCCTTTTCCACAAGTTATTCAATCACATCCCACTTAAGGAAAGTGTATATGTATTTGAAAACAGGGTGCTGAGCACTCATTTAGATCAGCCAGTGAGCCTGGTACAGGGTTGGCTTTGAAAGTTTTGCTTATCTTATTATACTTTGTGTAGTTACTTTATTATAACTTCTGCTCTCTCTAAACAGCAGACATATGGTTTGCATTGCCAATAGCATCCTTATTTCTGTAACAGTGCAGTTTTTTAAATAAATAAATGAACTTTTATTAAATGTCCTTTGTGGTTATTTTGAATTGTCACAGTTTAGGTCGTCTTCATAACATCCATATGTATGTTACTTTTTGGGTAGAATTTGAAAGAAATGCACTATATGTGAAGTGAAATACATCCACAAATGAGAGCCTCTAAATATACAAACCTTTCATCATGAATTAATCTTCTGTCTTTATATTTCTTTGTTTTGCTTCATGACTTTTCCAGCTACAGTTTCATGCAACACTTTGAAACAGTTGTTATGGTCAAGGTGCAAACAACAGTGTAACATTATTTGATTCTTTCATCTGACATATTGAAAAATAAATGCGTTGAGCAAAACAGCAGAACAAAGTAGTAAAAGGTTCTAACCCCGATTGTAAATCTTCCTGCATGTTCAGTATGTTTTGTGTGATTCAGTGCTAATAAAACAATCCTTTTCGAAGAACTAGTGCAAGTTTGAAAGGAAATATAAATCGTAAAGATGAATTGGCCCTATTTCTACCTTCTTTTCTCAAACTTTTGTCCAGTTTTACTTCCGGTGCACTTTCAGAGAGAAAACAGAAACATTTGAGACGCAAAATCGTCTTGGCAGATGAAAATGTCAACACAATTTCCAGCAGAACCAAATGTCTTCCATATGGTGGCATACAAGTGAGGGAATTGAGAGGCAGGGTTGCATGGCTGCTAAAACATGTTTTACATCAGGAACTCTCACAGGATTATTCTGCAGTTAAGCTGGACACCAGGCGGACATTTACAAGCTTTCCTCTCGCGCATCGTTTGACCTGTGGAGCGAGGTGGGAAGTGTTGCAGGGAACAGCTTCTCGTCTTGTCTCCTAGCTCTTTATTCTCCCCGTGAAATCTTTGCATCAGACAACCTAGCCTGCAGCCAACTGTCAAAATCCCATGGACCGGAGCCAAAGATGATATACACACTGCCTTCTCAACAAACCACTGTGCACAGCCAAGCTGCAAAGCAGATGTCAGGCACTACCTCGGCATATTGGTGGTCCCTCCACAGGACCGGCTATCTGTGGACTCAGTTTATTTATCTTGCCTTATTTTATTTTTTTAAATGCCTACTTCGGTTTCATTTTTATTTTTGTATTGACAATTCCAGAGCATCTGATTGGTCAATACATTATATATTTTCCTTTTTTTCCTTTAACCTCCCTTTCTGTTCATGTTTTCTCCAGCAGCTACACCTAAGTCTTTCACTCCGCTGTCATTCATCGCTCCGCATGAAGAAATCCACCGGAGACATTTCTTACTTTGAGATCTTTAACCTGCCATTGGCTCCAATGTTTCTGTAGGTAACGGGCCTACTAGGGTCTGCTGGTGTTTCCTTTAGGAAAAGAAAACCAGCACTTCATGTTTTCAATTAGTCACCTTGTTAAATAAAAGAAATTCTCCACAACCTTCCAAGTTGCTACGTGAGGCTGCACAGTTGTGATTCAAGCTACGAGCTAAAAACTTATGCTCACATAGCGTAATTTCCACGTCAATAACTTATTTCTTCTGATTGTCAATATTTAAAAAAACATGAGCTCACTTCTCTGTTTTACTGCCATGAAGTTTACTTGTTTATTTGTATCCATCTTATTTATAATGTTAATTCTTCCTACTAGGACTTGTCTGTTGTGTGTTGTGGGGCTTAAACTCTGACCACTCTGCTGTGTCCTGTCCTCGCATGCTATGGTCACGTTTCAGTTACTTTGTTTTTGTACATAAAAATGTGTCGGCCTACCATGAATATTATAGGATAAAGAGGGCTTCCAGTTGCGACATATGTTAACAGTATTAGTATACGCGGCTGGTCTGTGCCAAAAAGTGTTGAGTTATGGCTCCTTTATCACACAAGGGAGTACTGCTACACTCCAGGCTCACTACGAAAAAGCTAATGTTTACATTTTAAAAGCCGGTTTAAGATGAACAACAATCAAAGATTAGTGTTTTATCATGCTGAGATTTGCTAATTAAACTCAAAGTACAGCTAAGGCTCATTGACATTGATGTTTACTAAATGGAAAATGAACATTGACTTGATGGTATTTGGATCACCAAAGTCAAGAAGATCCATCCGGAGGAGCATGTGAATGTGTGCACCATATTCTTTAATGGCAACAACAGATTTCAAAATATTTTACTAAAATTCTTGTGATGGCGTTCGATTCCGATATTAAGGAACTCTGTGTAAATTCAGTCTAGTCAAAGTGATGCACAAAAAAGATGAGACATGCATATGAACATGGCTTCTATTGCAGTTGAAACGCTTCCTCGCCATTTTTTCATACTTGACCAACCGTACTCTGGCAAGGAGGAGGTGATTTTTCATTGTTGCCTGTCCACGTCAGTTTCAATAAGGATGACTGATGTGTGTGTTTTCCCCGAGAGACCTGGGCTGTTCCACTCAAACTAAAATCACAAGCCTCAGCCTCATACTGTAAACTACATCTTGAGAGCCCATATGGGGAAAAATGCAGTAATTTATGGAGCTAATAAAAGTGAACTTAGTATTTTTATTTTTGCACAGCCAAGTTATGGGTCACAGTTTGTCATTGCCACAGTTCTTGACTAAAAACGTGACAAAATAAACTGTATTTAGGGCTTGAAATCACCTCAGGATTACATTTTTGTGATAAAGGTAAACGTTTTTTAGCTTCACAAGTAACATACTTTTTTCCTTCCCTCCCCCCTTTCTTTCGTCCTCCATCCTTCACATGTAATTATTCCTTTCTTTGTCTGGGTTGCTGACAAAGTCCACAAGACAAGCAGGAGGAATTTGACTTCATGTGTTTGTAGTTAGCGCTGCCTGGCTGTTTTTATGTCTAATGGTTTCACTCGGGGTATGTTGCGTTTATGATGCTGTATTTTCCACCCTGAATGTTGACACCGTTTTGAGTGATTGTGAAGGATTTCTTTTAGATTCATTAGGCACTGCATGTGATGTTTTCACATAGTTTTCAAAGAATAAGATCAGGCTGTAGGTTGTCTTACAGCAACTTAAAATCTGAAAATAATATGCTGTCCAGACGCAACAAAACGCAAACACATTATTCTCAATCAATCCTCTTAGAGATATTTAATGAGTGAACACATGGCGCGCCTCATAATAAGTCAGTCTCTACACTGAGTTACATACAGCCTCACAAAGTACAAAGAACACTATTAAACCATCTCTGTGCCATAAAACACATCCCAGTGCCAGGTGCTGCCCATGCAAGCAGGAAATCGCATCACCCTCCACAGCAGGGATTCTAACAAACGTGTGACCCGATAACCTGAGGTCATATGTTTTTCTTAGACAACCAGATGATAAAACAAAGATGTTTTACCTAAAAGAAAACTTTCCTTTCCATTAAATTGACTGAGGTTTTTAACACCCTTCAATTATTTGCATATAAAAACCTTAATGTTTCAATCAAGATTGCTCAAGAGCATAACCCAGCAGATATTTTTGTTAAAGGCAGGGGGCACTGGACAAGCTTGACACATTAGACAGACACATATTCAAACCTATGAACAATAAAGACTTGTCAAATCAACTCAACAGCACTCTGCCTAGGCAGAGGAAATTAAATAATTAATTAAAGGAAATGTTAAAGCAGATTTAATTCGCAGCACTGTTTGCACCTTGGTTCAAAACCTTTCATTGAGATAAGGTTGAGCATTTTATTTAAACATACATTTCTTCCTGAAAAAGCAAAGTCCTGCAGTGTGTGGGTACATGTGTTTTTGTATTTAATGGATTGGTAGATGGGGGTTCTGTACATTTATTTTCTCACGGCTGGTTTTGTTGAAAGTTGGAAGCATACACTTGGAGCAGAATTTGTTCAAATGTAAAGCTGAAAGAACTGCTCTTATTTCCTAGTTTTTATAAAGAGTAAAGTAATATAAATGTAATTTATAAAAAAATGTAAATCAGAGAAATGTGAACAGAAACAGAATTACTCCAGAAAGTAGCTGCTGTTTTGTACTAGTGACCTGATCCAAGCAAATGACCGATCGAATGAATGAAACTGGGTTATCAGGAAGTTGTTCACATTGCACACATTTCACATGTTTCTACCCCAATGTGACCTCAGACGACCCAGAATTCCCCTCGTCATTCTGTCTGATGTGTGCTTTGATCCATTGTTCCTGAAATAAATCAGTCAAATCCTATTCTAGATGAGCAAAGGTTTTTAAAAAAACACTCTTTCATGATTTTCCTTGCTATCTATCTGTTTCATGTGTTCTTCCTGACCCTGTTTCTCCTTTTCATCTGCCGTGGTCGTCTGACGGACAGAGTCAGGGGTGAACTTCCAGCGAAGGCCAGTATCAGATATTACTAATGCAAGTAACATGGATATCAAGTTTCTGGCAACGTTTGACCCTAATTGCAGACTGAATTTCTATAAGAGTGGAAAATTAGTGGCTATCCTCATACTGCCAGATACTCTCCATCGTGCTCCGCATCCTGTTTGTTATTACCCGCTGCGGTTTGCACAGTCATGCAGAACTTTGAGGGTCTGCAAGTTTTCATAAACTGCTATGCTTTGGCTTCAGGCGTGCTGCTGCAGTAATCCTCAGAGAAGGCCAAGAGTCCATTTGTTTCAGAAAGAGATTTCTGGGCAAACTTTGAAGCAATAGCCTTTGGGACTTTGTAGAAAAACACTTTCCCATCGTCTCACCCACTCAGATCGGCTAAAAGGAGTCATTCACAGCCAGTGAATTGTTCACCAACTGCATGTCACTCATCTCCAGGGCCAGGGAGAGGAGGGTGATCTCACTGCGTTAAGTCCCCCCCTCCGCTTTGTTCCAGCACCTCGGGGGACATTGCTTTAGTTCAGTTGCTCAAACTCATACAACCTGGTTTTGCTCCTAAAACAATGCGAGTCTAAACGACTGAGGAGAAATGGAACTGGAAAATCTTTTAACATTAATGATTTCTGTCTGTTTTTCCGTGTTTTGGTCCAACGAAAATATTTGGCCAAGATCTTTGGAGCTATCTGATGCTGCATCCAAAACAAATGCAAAACTGAGATGTAAGGAAAAGTTCACGGTGATTAAGTGTAGAGCTGTGTTTGTGTGTGTGTGTGTGTGTGTGTGTGTGTGTGTGTGTGTGTGTGTGTGTGTGTGTGTGTGTGTGTGTGTGTGTGTGTGTGTGTGTGTGTGTGTGTGTGTGTGTGTGTGTGTGTGTGTGTGTGTGTGTGTGTGTGTGTGTGTGTGTGTGTGTGTGTGTTGCTGGCCAGTTTAACACACCATCTGAAACATTTGTGTGTGTGTGTTTAGTTTATATTATTATATTATCATTACAAGCCCCTGCAAAACCTCAACCTTCTCCTAATCAACACACACTGGTTTTTTAAACAAAATATCATATGGCATTACACAGTTTGTGCAGCATGATGAGTTTTCATTTTGGAATTTTCCCTCTCATAGGAAAATAAACAGAATATTATACTATACGTGGCGTGTCATTTCATTTGTTACTTCCACCATTATTTTTGTATTTGTCTGCTTCTAGTTAAATGAAGTTGAGTTCAGCCATGGGCCGAGAAAGAACTGAGAAAATGGTGATGCAGGTGCTTTTATGAATGAAAGGTCAAGTACAAATTGAACTGTTTTAACGGCATGAATGGAGTTTTGTATTCCCTCAAATGTGTTCTAATAGCAATAGAGGGAGGTCAGTCTAGAGATTTTCCAAATAATTCCAAATAACGTTTTTGCACAGAAAATAGTGGGAAGAAGTGAAAAGCCCAACAACTATAGGGAAATCTCTCCGCACCTATAGACAGCACAAATGTTGAAGGACGACGCAGATATAATCGGCACATAAACCTCCCGAGAGCACTGACAGACAGAAGCACAATCGTTTCCTGCTGACAGAGAGGAGGGTAGTTTGTGTGCTCGCTCTTTCACTCCGCACACAACGCTTTTAAACCCTTACTCTTTGACAGAAGGTGAAACAGGTCACCTTGAATAATACAGGGTTAGTACAGGGCTATCCGAAAAGATGCCATTATAAGTTCAATTACAGCTTGACCACAGTATCTATCTCATAATTGTAATTAGAGTATACACTTATACCAGGTTCAGAGGGTCACCTTGGATGGGATGGTCAAAGATTTGTGGGAAAACAGTCAGCAGGCGGTTTGGGGTTTTAGCATCGCTAGCAGGGACGGCAATGTTGGTCTGTCCGTCAGTCCACCATGTATGTCCCTATTAAGGATGAATTACAATGGGACGGGTGGCGCAGTGGTCTGTGCATCTGATCATCAGATCAAGGGGGGTGCTGAGGAACTCCAGTTCGAAACCCGCTCCTGCCGCCACTGCGTCAGGCCGTTGTGTCCTTGGGCAAGACACTTCACCCGGATTTGCTCCTGTGGGTATTGTCCACAGTGACCATTGCATGTATAAATAATAAATGTAAGGAATTATTATTATTATTATAATAACTTTGGTAATCCACTGACTCTTTATCAAACACCTCCATCAACAGGTTGAAATATCAATGTGTTTATTACTCACTTCCTGCTAAATGACATTCATCCTCAGCTGTAGGCTATTTTGTGTTCATCTCTATTTCAAACCAATAGTGTGCTTACACTAAATTAAGATTGTGAACTTGATAAACATTATACCTAGCATTGGCACTTGTAATCCTCATAGCATGTTTACGTTAGCATTTAGTTTTAAGTAACAAATGGCTGCTTTAATAAACAAAGTATGATCTCTGCCAGTTATAAAGAACTGAAATGTGTAAGTGTTTTTCAAACAGTATACTGTTTGAAAAACACTGCCATCTTATAAGATGGCAGCGTACTTGCTTACATTTCTAGATTCTGCATTCAATGTAAGTAGCTATGCTAGGGATTGTGTGTCTTGTTTGGTTGAGAGCAACCCATCAACTCTCGGCACACTAAGAATTTACGTAGCCTACGGTGCTCATTAGACAAACGTTTGAAAATATTGCTGACCTCGCTCACATAAATCAATTGTGCAAATAATTCAATTGTGAGTCGGCCGTAGTCAAAGAGTGTACTTTTGGCTGTTTCAGTATCGAATCTCTATTTCACATTCCATGACAGCACAGGCGAAAGTGCTCCATGATAAGAGCAGGATGTGAAGTAAGCACAATCTTTATCTGCAATAATATTGGGGAAATTAAACCCAGGCATAAAGATGTTTGTCAGCCCTAAAATGTCCTCTGGTCCCATCCTAGATTTAATGTTCTACACAGTGCCAAATTTCACTCTTGGTAATGTTTCACTGTGTTTCTTCCATTTGTCACATCTAAACACCACATCCCTCTACCTTGTGATCACTGCAATCTCCTTCCCATTATTTTGAATCAGTCCCCTGTTTCTGGTTTGACCGCATAATTTTTACTCTGTCTACTGTCTCCTGAATGAGGTTGACCACCAGACTTACGCTCTCGCTCTGCTCTCCGGTCTCTTCCAGCGCAAATGCTCCAGAGAAGGGCCTCAATTACCCAGCATTCCTTGGAGAGGACGCGAGAGGCCTCGTGTAGCAGACTATGAAATTAACATTCATTACAAACCTCTAAAGCCACACAACTATTTAATGAAAGCAATAGTTGCAGAAGTTTACCATTGAGAAAAGTATATCTCCTTTTATTTCATTAATTTTTTCTTGCTGTTTTTTGTTTCTGACAAAGGACAGTAGAAGAAACCGTGATATTCTGCCTTACAAAGCTAAAACTACATTGAGTCAAAATGTAGACATTTATGATACGATTTGAATATGTTTTTATTGCCATATGATACAAATATATAATTTCAAAGACAGCAGCATGTTTTGTTATGTTGTTGTTATGTTAGCAGTGTTGTGTAACAGACCTAAGCTAGTCAGGAGCAGGCTTGGAATTTCGTCATTTTAGGGGCAAGGCCATTTGGCCTTCCCGTTCACATTTTTTTTAAGGGCACAAAGGCCACATGACAGGGCACAAAGGCCACATGACAGGGCACAAAGGCCACATGACAGGGCACAAAGGCTGTTTGGTTAAATTACGCTGGTCAATCAACATGACTGAAAAGTGTAGCACTAACGTCAACACCAGTCGTTTTACAAACGGCTGAATAGCAATAGTGTTTCTTAAATGTATACGTTAAGTTCAGCCATAAACCACATAAGTCAGTCAGGGGTAGACAGTAAGGGTAAAATTGTATTGTCACTGGCCCCACCATTGTAACCACTGGCCCGGAGCATTCGTCCACCAAAAAAAAATCGACTAATAATGAAAAATATTAACACATTTGTTGCAATAATTTATGCACTAACTACATTACTACTTGTACTACAACATTTTAATCATCAGTTCTTCCTCATTTTCCTCAATTGTTCATATTTGGTTTATTAAAATAATGATATTGTGGTCATTGTTAAAAAATATCTGCTATTATTATTTGTATAATGCACTTTCTGCCTTCCTGTCATCAGGAGTTAGACATGTAATGGCTATATGTAATTGATTTGATTAGAACCTTCATTATCCTAAACTGCTGGGACATTCCGCCAATACCTTTATATTGTCTACTCTTCACTTACTTGTCAGCATAGGTCGGCATTGATGTACAGAGCCGACAAAAGACCTTGTTTATACTGGCATCATATTGAGAGGTGCAGTGACGCGTCCTGAAACCAGGAAGTAAGCTGCTGGTTCCCTCCACAAAAAGCAATGGGATTTCTCCACAGGGTTTTGGAAAATAGCTGGAAATAAGGTCTGTGGAAAACAAACCTGTTTGATAAATGCACGTTTTGTTCAGCCGGATAATCTCCTACTTTTTATAATTTTCGAATCATAAATCTAATCGATAGATTATAAAAGGGTTTTAGGACGCGGCACTGCAGCCAACTCCCTGTCACTCCTTTAACTCCTCCGGTGACTTCTTTTATTTGAAGATTGTTTTTTGCACGGCGCTTGGCCGGTTACCACTCGTATTAAAAACATTTTTGGCGAATGGTTAGGTGGCGCGATAGTCTGTAGTGAAGAAGGAGCGCCCTCCCGCTCACGGGAGCCTGGAGCAAACAGCTGTTTGCTGCGGAGCACATTGCGAGCAGCAAACAGCTGTTTGCTTTTCCCCCCAACAACGACAACCGACTCACGAAACGCTATGTTGTAGCGTTGATAAACGAAACAATTTAACTAAATTGCTAGTCAAAATACCAATACCACAGGACATTTTTTTTTACTTTTGACAGGGGCACAAAGGCCACTTTGGCCGTGAATTGCATTTTATTTAACAGGGCATCACGGCCAAAGTGCGGGGCGGCCGTCGTGAAATTCCCACCCTGGTCAGGAGCAAGACCTAGTTAGCATTGATTGCCACTGATATTGTCTCCTGTAATCAAAATGTATACATTTTGGTGAACTAAATAATAATGATCATATTAATATTATTATTATTGCGCGTTTCCTCTTAAACAAGGCAGCATCACATAGTCATGGAGAAAAATTAGTTCTGCTAACAAGCTAAGTAGCTAACCTAGCAGAGTAGCAGTAATTCAGACAGACTCCTAATGCATAGACAAGGATTTTAATGTTTCACTTTTAAATCTTTTTCAAGCACAAATCGCTGTATTTCACACAGAGTAGTATAGTCACTTTTCAATATCCCATGATGCTTTGCATGTGTATTAAACAGCAGTTACTGTAGCCTGAAACAGCATTTGCTAAAAGGCAACATACTTATAGTACAAATACTTGTCCTATCATACAATTGTCATCCGCAAAAGAAGCCTTCACACAAATCGACTATTTCCTTCTGTCTTATGCACTGTAAAATCCATAAATGAAATGTGTGCGGTCATATCAGTCCTGCTGTTTTCCTAAGGAGGTTGAGCGGTGAGGTCATGGGATACTTCTCGTTTATGTGTTTCATCGTCACTTGTTTCATTCTCATTACACTGGAATTTCAAAATATTTTCCTTTACCAGGTTCCTTGCCTAAAAAAACACTTTGTCAGGGTTTTTTGTTTAATCCTCACTCACACTGCTCGACTATAACAAGTTCTCATAAGATTTTTCCTCCACAGTTTGTGAGGAACCTTTTCATTTGAGTACTTTTGGGATTGGCTGTGCTGAACCAAAAGGAGCTGGAGTATCATTTTCATTTTGTATATTGATAAAAAATAATCCTCATCAGTCTGCAAATGACAGGAGCTGTAGCGACATTTAACTGCAGAAGATTAATGACTGTGGCTACATGTCAAATTAGCCGAGTGGTTTTCATTGTCAGGAGATAAATTGTGATATTGTCAGCCTGCCAACATTTATAAATCTGCAGACACTGCATCAGCTTTCCTGTGTTTGTTTGGGTCATCCTCTGTCACAGTTATACAAGCACAGTACACACTATAAATCTCAGATGAATAAATAACTCTTAATTACGCTTTACAGTTTGGAGTCACAAGTTACATTACCGTCCAAATATATTTAACAACACAATATAAATGCAGAATGAAGCTCAAACATGTTGAAGCAGCCCATTGAAGTTGTCGAAATGTTAAAACCTTTTTTTTTGCTTTTTACCCATCTGCATGGCACACTTTGGAAGAGCATTCTCAACTTCTTAAAAAGACAAAACTCTCCTTTTAGACTCATCTCGTGGCAACTGTTACATTATCACAATCAGTGTGCACACTATTCATTGTTGATCATAGGATTGGCACAATTCAAGCCACTTCATGCAAATCACATCAATACCAAATGTGTATTTTGTTGTTTTGGAGAAATAGACGATTCAAAAGAAACATGTGATTTGAATAATCAGAGAACAAATTAAGCTGAAGGAGTTTAAAAATCTGTGAGCCATCTCGGACAATCCCTTAGTTCCTGACTGTAACAGGCCAAACATAAACTAAAGACAATTAAACAAATGTAAATAAAGCTCCTATACTTCTGATACTTACGCACTTAATGTCTTTGCATGTTTGAAAAACAATTGGATGAATGAAAAGTAAATGCAGTTTGCTTAACGCACATACAAACATAAGAAGCATTGATGGATGTACAGTAAAGATGAAATGAGTCAATCTGATGCATATTCACATTCTTTAATCCAGATTTCCTCTCTCAACAGGCTGCATGTAGAGGAATCGGGCCGGTGACAGAAGTCAAGAAGTCAAGGGTAGGAATGACGAAATGATTACAGTACATGGTGAAAGATGCATATCAAATTTAGTTTTCTTGCTTTGACACAATCTGCTTAATCCTTCTAAATCAGCCTTCTCTGGATATGACTCTTCATCAATGCTCATCAGGCTTGCAACAACTATATTTTAGGATTTGTATCCAAATAAATAAACATAATTCTTGAATGTGTGTCATTGACTGGAAATAATAATATTTCTGAAAAACATGAATTTAAGTATTTTAAACACTATTCATTATCTAATTTTGTATTGTTTATGTTATTTGTATTTAGTTAGTGCACAGTGTGTACTTCCATCTGATCTTACAGTACTTTACTACACAGCAAAAAGCATAGAACTGCATTTTAAAGCTTACAATGTGATACATACAAAATATTACTTATAGAGCCTGTGCTTCAAGGAACAGACAGAACGTTTCCAAAGCTACCCAAAAATAAACTCATCATACTGCATTTCCTAAAGGCACCTTAGACAAAGATATATCCCTGTGCTTGAGTGGTTAAAAAGGTTTGGGATTTGAAAAGGAGATAGGAGAAGCCCTTTCCTCTCAAGAAGCCTTACCGCTGCATGGAAACACTACATCGCCACGGGAAAGGCTGAATAATAGATAGATGGCGTGTTCATTGCATTTGAACTATTCTGTTACTGATTGTCTAAAAGCATCACTTAAAGACATCGATTAATTTCTGTAAAATTACAAGATTTGCTTTAATTCCTTTTAAATATGGGAACATGTGAAAAAATGCCTTTCCAGCAAAAACAACTTTGCATCGAACTGCATTTCTGCAAGCGGGTATATTTCTAAAACATGCATGGGGAAAACTCTCCTGATCATGCAGATATCGTCTCTGGATTTACACTCCACAGTAGGAGGTTAAAAAGACAACAACACACAAATATATAAAACAAACAAAGAGACAGGTTAAACAGAAGTAAAAACAGTGTCCAACAAGCTCTGTCCTCAGCAAAAACAATCCCCCCTGACATGCTGGTGGAGGAGGTTATCTTCCCCTGCTTTCTTTGTATCCTCTCCCCATTTTAAACTGATCCCAAACTAACAGCCCAGTCTTAAAAAGTAATCCTCCTGTGCATCATCATCACGTCTCCCTACTCCTCCTTTCATCCCATTTTAGGTCTTCATTCTCAGGCTGGACAGACGTGCTCCCCCTGCAGGCAAGAGGTTGGAACGACGCTGTATTCCCAACCAGACAAGGGGGGAGATGGTGCCTCCGGTTCCACCGATGGGGGTTAAAATTGGAAAGTCACTGGGATTGATTGGGCAAGTAAGTGGAGCGGGTGCTGGGATCACACCCTGCTGGTCGGGTGGCAGTGGTAGGTGCATGTGGACAGAGCGTCAGCGTCGCCATCTACGTTCGGGGAGCAGCCTCCTTCGCAACAAGCCTCTGAGAGGGAGAGAGGACATGCTATCAGCACTGTTTGTCATTAAAGCCATTACATGTGTGACATTAGATTACAACAGATAGAGTTGTTCACTGTGAGTGGCTAAAGTGTTGCTTTTGAACAGTGAGTGTGTGAGATAAGCAAATAACTCTGCTGCCGAGGTAATATAGCGACACTAGAAACTAGACTCCAGTGGGTACCTGGCAGGGTGGGGCCGGGTCCCTCGTGGCTGGTGCCCAGCTGGAGACGCCTCATGTGACGGACCACTGCTGTGGCATTGAATGCTTGCTGCAGAGTAAAAGACACACATGGAATTCAACTGAGAAAACTGTAGAATCTCATTACACCTGAAACTGAAAGTTGACTAACTGGGATTAGGTGAGCAGACTAAAGCAATGGTTGCTGATATGTTTATGTACAAATATACCTTCTCAGACTGTTACATTTAAATAGTTTCTAGAGGCTCCAAGCCTGTACATTATTCTAGTAGAAACTAGCAAGGATTAAAGAAAATATTTCAATATTTAATAATTATTTAATACACTAAAATCCAATGTCAGAGGTTTGTTTTTTTCTTATTTTCCACACTGGAAATCGTCTCATGACCCCATGGATTCATATTGCGACCCTTGATGGGGTCCCAATCCCACTGTTTGACACTACTGGCCTATCATTTGTGACAAAGCAATAATGTTTCTAGCGATTTAAACACAATCAATTACCCAAAATTAACTTGAAAAAGGTACTGTACTTAACTGTGGTTTCTGAAGTTTAGAACAAGACTGGACTGTTTATTGTAGTTAAAGTTTATTCTCTTTACGTGCAATAAAGATTCAGAAAGTAAAGAAATAAGACCGTGTCGAGGACAAACTCGAATTATGACTCACCTTCCACTTGCTCTTGGCAAAATTCTTCTTAATCTGAGCGCTAACAGACTCATGGATGTTCTTGTCCAGAGCAGTATCCTCAGCAATCCTACAAAACAAAGGGGTACGGAAACATCAAGAGTTTGTGTGCCACGGGTAGAAGTCACATATTCAAACGCACCAAAATGCATAAGAAGTTTGAGTATCCAGGTTTTACACAGCATCATGATAAGAGGAGTTACAGTATGTTATAGTCAGTACCAGGGGTGCTGCAGAGCCTGATCACAGGTGTAACGTGTGTTGGAGTCTTTTTCCATCAGGTGGACGATGAAGTCTTTAGCTGTAATCAAAGAGAAAGGTTGGAAAAAGTCAATATTAAAAAAAGACACCCGTTGCCTTGATGTAATCATATTTCAGTTATAAGAAAAACACATCTTGAGGTAATTAATATGACAGAAAGTGGACAATGTATAATTTGTATAATTTGTTCCTAATGTTGAAGATATCCTCGCCAAAAGCAGGGAAACAGGGATCAAGTACAGAGCCAGGACTCGGGGAAAACATGTGATCATTGCCTTGGCTTGTGGGCTCACCACCTGTGAGGTCAGAAGGCAGGGACTGGATCATTTACTATCTTAGAAAAGTGAGTCTGGAAACTCAATCTTGGGTAGAGGTGTTTTTTTTCAGGTGGGTGGGTGGATACTAAAGAGCCCTGGCTTCCTATAGTGTTGAAAACAGGAAAACTCCATTGTTGTTTGCACAGTAATGTGCCAAACAGCTGTTAAAAGTATTTAGTTCTCATAAAGGAGAAGCTGCAGGAGAGGACTTCGTTAAAAAATGTCATCATATTGCAGTATTTTATATATTTTAGACATGCGTTGATGTATACAGACCCAGGACCGTTTCCAAGCTAACCTGAGATCTGGAAAGTTGTTTTCAAAAAGATGATGCTGCTTTTATCATTGTTTTGTCCTTTAGGGTCTCGAAAAAAAATAACTAATAAAGATCGTAATGCACACTTAAGCATCTGCAGATCTAAAGATAATTTACATGTGTGTAAAAAAAGCATGTCTTTATGATAGAAGTGAATACAAAATAGATTGATAAAAGCACTGAACCTGAATCAGAGATATCGTCCCAATAAGGCGAATCAAATTCGTATTCTGCCTTCAGGATCTGTTCGAACAGTTTGGCGTCGTTCTCATCGTAGAACGGAGGGTAGCCGCACAACCTGAGACGCACATCAGAGCACAGGAGATTCAAATGACATTCACTGAAGTTTTAAAAGCAGTCAGCAGCATGCAAAACTAGCAGGTGACTATTATACATTAATAATGCGAAGATATACAGTATATTCATCCTGTGTTTGGCTCGGTTTATAATTTAAAAACTCACAGAATATAGGCTATGACACCAATGGACCAGCAGTCCACTGCTTTACTGTAGGGTTTCTGAGCCAACACCTCAGGGGCTGAAAGGAGAAAACAAGACACATGTTTCATGATGTTTGACGCAAATGCAGCACTAATAGAATGTCACTTTTGTATTTAAGCATGCAAGTCAGATTAGAGTAGGACCGTGGTTGCAAAAGTAATTACCAAATTAAACTGGATTATTTTTTAACTAGGCTAAACTGATTCATGACTTTGAATATCTCTATGAGCTTCCAATTAGCTGTTGATGGTATTTAATGAAAGATTATGCATTACAGTACCAGTCGGATATTTGCATTGTGCTAATATTGAATGCTACAGTGTTCCCAAAATGATTAATTCAAGCAGATTTTCAAATTTCAGACAGTCATTGACGTCTTTACCAACATATCCAGGTGTTCCACACGCAGTCGACATCACACTGCCAGAGCACTCGATTTTAGAAAGACCAAAGTCACTGATCATGATCTTGGAGTCGTCGTCCATGCTGTCGTACAGCAGATTCTCTGGCTGCCATCAGGAGGGACAAAACCAGAAATGTTGATACATATCTTATCACACAAATGTACTTTTTCTTAAAAATGGTCAGTGACATTTATATGCCTGCTAACTTTCCCATCATATTTTAGACTGACCTTGAGGTCACGGTGCACAATACCCATGTCGTGGAGGTATTTGACGGCATCCAGAATCTGCTGAATGAGCTTACTGGCATCTTTCTCCGTGTAGAAGCCCTTCTCGATGATACGATCGAAGAGTTCCCCTCCCGACACCCTGAGGCATGAGGGAGAGATTCATTCAATAAAACAAGGGGAAGTTTGTGGAACATAGAGAAAAGTACAGAGACAACATGGGATATAATGTGGGGCCATTGATTAACTGACAGAGCTAAAGGATTACATTGTTGTTAATGGTTGTGAAGGGGTATGGATTGTGTATGCAGTTGGCACATATGTATCACTTGTATTTATCAGAGGTCCTAAAGAAAAGATAATAATAATAATAATAACTTTAATTCATATAGCGCCTTTCATCAACCCAAGGTCGCATAACAAAGAAACATATAAGGACAAAACATAAAACAGGGGGCAGAAATGGAAGTGTTACATTGCAGGGGGGGGGGGGAAGTGAGTTAATGTTGGAACGCTTTGTTGAACAGATGAGTTTTCAGGGTTGATTTGAAGATGTTCAGAGAAGCGGCGTTACGGATTTCAGCAGGGAGGGAGTTCCAGAGGGTGGGGGCAGCGACACTGAAGGCACGGTCCCCGAAGGTGCGGAGGCGTGAAAGGGGAATGGAGAGCAGGCCGGAGTCTGAGGATCGAAGGGTGCGGGACGGGATGCATGGGTGGAGGAGATCTGTGAGGTACCGAGGGGAGAGGGCATGGAGGGACTTGTAGGTGATGCGGGACTTGACCGGGAGACAGTGGAGGTTGAAGAGAGTGGGGGTGATGTGCTGTTTTAAAAGAAGCCACTAGATGGAGACTTCAGTCTGTCTTGGAGAAATCTGAGGCAGTTTGTTTCAGCAGGGCACACACACGCGCACGCACACACACACACACAAACTTTGAGGAAGCCAAATGAAATAGGAAGAACACAAAAGAAGAACTGAATGCATCTCTTGTTGGTGGCATTTCTTCTTAACATGTATTACACTGTGGTGAAGCACTGTGTGTTACATGAAAGAGTGTGCCACAAGTGACACACAAATACTGTAATGACGGAAGAATAGGTTGCTGGGAAAAAGGGGAAATGCTAAGTGAAGATACATTCCTAGCTGAATGTACACCCTACACCCCTCCCTCTGTCTTGTATGTCTCTGATTTACCATTGACAGTGATTAATGCATAAATGATTGATGTTTTCTGGAGCCTCACAGTTAACAGTGCTTCTGATCCTGATCGGTCCTTCCTCTTGTTCTCTCTTTCTCTCTCTCTGACATTTCAGTGGCTGAGGTGGGTGGGTGGCTGACAGGCTGCAGGTGTGAGGGCGAACTCCCCACTGGTGCTCATGAGTAGGCAAGGTACAATGTTGTGTGTGTGTGTGTGTGTGTGTGTGTGTGTGTGTGTGTGTGTGTGTGTTACAGAGTGCAGAGTGCAATTAATGGCATGTGACGTGCAGTGTGTGGGAGTGAGTTTGAAACACACACATCGCACAAATAAGAATGACACAAACCCACGCACACATGTGAATACTCACAGCTGCATGACGAGGTAGAGGTGTGATTTGCTTTCAAATATTTCCTCCAGAGAAACAATGTTGGAGTGTTTGATCCTGCGAAGGAGAAGAGTCATTTTATTTAGCAATTAGTATTTGAAAGATTTATTAGGTAGGGTTCGGTAAATGTAGGTCTCAGTCACATGGGTAACAGCAGTCACATGTAAGGAGGAGACACTGTGTGGTGGCATTCAGCTTCCTAATTGGCTGAACTCAGTGGTCTGCTGCCCTCAAGAACCATGGGTAGTGTGACAGGGGTGGAGAGATGACTCACCACATGGAGATTGGTATGATAACGGTGTGTGTAATACCTGTATTACACACAGTAACCACTTTATTAGCAACACCTGTACAATGTAGTCCTATAAAACAGCTCTGCCATGAATTCAGAATTTTTGGAAAATTGAGCACACTTTATGGCTTTGTGACTCAAACATGTTTCAATGTTGTATGTTTAATAAACTGGGTGAAGGGTAACATTATACATTTTCGATATGAAATAATTTGTACATTTTAAGTGTTTTGGACTTACTTAGAGGGGCAGTGGTGCATATTGAGAAATTATTAATGTTAGTTATCATATTGCTTTGTTATTATCATACAATAATTCAGGTATTATATCGGCATGAAATATATCAAATAATACTCAGCCCTGGATACATTTGTATGTGTGCGTTTTATCATGTAATTCACAACTTTAATACAGTCAAATTAAAAGTGCTAGGCCTAACAATCAGGGAAGATGCATTTTCATTCCTATAAAAACACATTCAAATTATTCTTTTTTTAATATTTTGTTATAATAATTTAAAGGGGGTTACCCATTCATTAAATTAACGTCAGTATCTGGAGTATGACTGGGTGCTTGAGGGTTATTGAGTGGACTTGGTAAGAGGACAAAGACAACACAAAGCCATGTGCTGCCCTGTATATAACGCTGTATGAGTCAGCATGAGCTCATACTGGATTACGGCAATGACTCTTATCCAGATTGTAACAATACATGGACACCTTCATTCACCCGCTTAGCTCTGAGTGGAGGCAGAGATGGACCCAGGGAAGGATTGAAACTGCCTAGTGAGCACACACGTGTAAAGTGTCTGAGCTCAAGTGTGCACTCTTGCACACAATTACTAAAAAATAAAATAGAACTGCAGGCTATAGGTGCATTTAATTTGGATTTCTGTGCAGGTGGGGTTGTGGTGGATACTGGCAATGGTATTTACTGACCTGTCTATTAAGGGTTGGTAAACTATCTGAACATAAGTCAACAACAGAGTTACCATCTGAGTGAAGATCTGATGATTCTTTATCCAGAATGTGACTCAGACTGCAAGGAATCTGGGTGTGACCCTAGATAACAACCTGTCCTTCACTGCAAACATCGCTGCTACAACCCGCTGCTGCAGATACGCTTTACAACATCAGGAGGATATGTCCCCAGCTGACCCAGAAAGCGACGCAGGTTCTGGTCCAGGCTCTCGTCATCTCACGCCTAGACTACTGCAACTCCCTCCTGGCTGGTCTACCTGCATGTGCCATCCGACCTCTGCAGCTCATCCAGAATGCAGCGGCTCGTCTGGTCTTCAACCTTCCTACATTCTCCCACACCACACCGCTCCTCCGCTCCCTTCACTGGCTTCCGGTAACTGCTAGAATCCACTTCAAGACAATGGTACTTGCGTACCATGCTGCGAATGGATATGGCCCTTCCTACATCCAGGACATGGTTAAACTGTACACCCCAGCACGTGCACTCCGCATCAACAAAACGACTCGCTGCACCCTCGCTGCGAAGGGGACCCAAGTTCCCATCAGCAAAAACACGTGGGTTTGCTATCCTGGCTCCAAAATGGTGGAATGAGCTCCCCATTGACATCAGGACAGCAGATAGCTTACACACCTTCCGGCGCAGACTGAAAACTCATCTCTTTCGACTCCACTTCGAGCGATAGAACTATTAACAAAGCACTTATATACTAATAAAGGACTGGCTTATCTAAAGCCAGTTGAGTAGCACTTGAAATGTTTTTGCTCTATGAAGCCTGATGTACTTTATGATTCTGTTTTCTTCAAGTTTGTATTTTGTTGGTCGAACGCACTTATTGTAAGTCGCTTTGGATAAAAGCGTCAGCTAAATGTAATGTAATGTGTTTGTGCTTAATAATTAGGAAGTTTATTGATTTATATGACGAAGCTTTAGGAATCGCGTTTTTCTAGTTGTATTATATATTTTATTAGTTTTTTCTCTAAACACTGACACAATTGTGGCCTCGGAGGTTCTGTTTTCAGCTCAGTCTGTTTGACTGTTTGTTTGTCAGCAATAGGTAAAATACTACTGGCCTGATTTTCACGACACTTGGTGGAAGGTGTTGCATGGCACAAGGAAAAACGAATTACATTTGAAATGGTTCTGAATGGTGGGAACGACACATTCACGTTTTAGGTGCAAATTTTCTATAAAGCCATGTTATTTTGAAAGTGTTAAAAAATACTTTCAGTGCATTCACAGCAACTTCGCACAGACTCCTCTAATTGGCACGGCTACAAATGGCTAAGAATGCTGCGATTACTCACTGTATTTGCACATGTCTGTTTTTGAGTAAATATTTGGTCTAAAAATGGGAAGAGGATGAACAGCAAGCTTACCAATCATATCATATGGCTACATTAGCAGTATAACAAACAACCATCAGATTGATCAACCATTTAACAAACAGCACCGGAACATCTAACCCAACACAAGAGGGGCCATTGAACTAAGAAATGACAGGTAGGAACTGTTGAATAAACACAGATAAAGTAAAGTGAGAGAAATTTCAAGAGTCTTAAAACAAAAATGACGACAGGTTTGGCTGATCCCTAAGATAATTAGAAGAGGAGATGACATGGCCAGTTTAATGTTCTGCAACCCTTTCAGTCTAAGCATGTTTATAAGAGAAATACATGTTTGTGTGCCCATTATCTGCTATAGTAAAAGACAAACAAACAAGAGGTTTATTTCAATGTCAACCTGGATGGTTATGGGGAGGGGTAAGAACACATTAGAAATGAATTTCAATACATCAGATTAGTTTGATTTAATGTTTACAAATACTCAGGTACATGATAAATGCTAGTGTTATCAATACTTGGACTGATTGTTAGCTGGGTTTAGCTGTTGTATTGAATCAACTTGCTGTTATAACACCTCTAAGATGACTGAATATTCTCAATGGGAGGATTTCAAGACCTCACAAACTAATGGAAATGTTAAGAGGATGTTTGCTTATAATTAGCAGTATTCCTAGTATTAGTAACTTACCCTTAAAAGACAGATAGGAGCTGTGAGTGAATCTAAACAGCAATGTTCAGACCGTGAAACAGCTTTTACGGTCTGAACATCACAATGATCTGAAGGACTGCAGAGCTGAGGGGGACGGATACATCTCTGTGGGTTCATCACTATGAGTCATGCCCTTCACAGTACATGTAGTCATTTGATCCATTGTTAATATAAAAACATTGATTAAAGCAGCTTCAATATAATACTCCTCAGTCGGGTCGTGCCTGTGCTCTGAGTATCGAGGGGGAGTTGAGGATGACGCGTAGAAATGAGTAATGAAGTCTTTGTATGAGTCCACACAAACTTCAGACAAAGCAATCCAACCACGATTTTCAGGCCAACTTCACCTCAGTTTACTCCATTTGTCAAAAATAATGACTGCTAACTAACCACCACCACTCTCATTCCTCCATCCTCACCTCGGGAGAGATCATAGCGGCATATTGGCGAGAGTTGTGTCTCCTGTAACCCAGGCAACAAGATTTCTAAAAATAACTTGGGACTCGATGTAGATCAGCCATTTTCACCGCGGCCTGTAATTCCCCGCATCTGAAGAGAATTGCGTCTGAAACGCTCCACGATTACAAGCAGTGTTATCGTCACTTCCCTTTGTCTTTATATGATAAAACAGTGAATCTCTTGAGAGAGAACGTGAGCACGAGCTCGGTGAGGAGGAATCATGTGAGGTCGTTTTTGAAAGTGTGAACGCACCTAAGCATAGCGTTTTACAAAAACACTTATTTTGCATCATCATCATCATCATCATCATCTTTATTTAAAGAGACTCTTGGTCCATTATTACAAAACATACAACACTCAAATACAAACTAAAAAAAGGCAGCCATACCAATGTTTCCACAGAGGTGACTGGTATCGTACAGCACTGAGACACGGATTTGAAAGCAGCATAATGACAGAGTTATGAGAAACATTCAATCGACAGATAAATTTGTACATCAGACCTCTCAAAAGAGCATGGAACGTGTTGACTCGTGCATTACAGAACATGTCACTTGCACTGCACCACCTTGGTTTTCTAAGCAGTATACGCAAACAGTCATTATATGCAACCTGGAGCTTCCGGAGGCTCGCCTTCTTATACTTGACCCACAAGGGGGCAGTATAGAGAGGAGTGCAATACGCTCTAAAGAGGTTCACCCTTAACCTTATCTGAACACCAAGAGAATTTTCTAGCCAACATGTTGGCTTGTATATATAAGACACGCCGCTGTCTATACATGTCATCATCATCAGCCATTTCATCTGTGATGATGTGTCCCAGATACTTCGTGTTACAGCAAACAGACAGCACCTGTCCTGACAGGTAGAATGTTGGAAAACAAAGGTTCTTATCCCCTTTTGCTCTACAGATCATTACAGCGCTCTTCTTAGCATTGTATTTAACGTCAAATTTGACTCCGTAATCAGAACAAACATTTAGCAACTGTTGAAAACCAGCACTGCTAGGAGAAACAATTGCCAGATCATCGGCATACATAAGATGGTTTACAATCACATTACCAATCACACACCCTGTTTTACAGACACTTAAATCATCTGATAGATCATTCATATAGATATTAAAAAGGCTCGGTGAGAGGAGCCCCCCCTGGCGGACTCCATTACCAACACCAAATGGCGCCGAGACTGCATTCCCCCATTTGATCCGCATGCTCTGGTTGGCATACCAATAAGCCAGGATCCTAATTATACTGTTAGGCACACCTCTTTGTCTCAATTTTAAAAACAGTTTATGATGGTTAACTCGGTCAAAAGCCTTAGAGGCATCAATGAAACCAATCAGAACAGTGGAATTCTGTCTTCTATATGTTTCTACCATTTCCTTCAAAGCATAGATGCATAGCTCAGTACCATGCTTAGCCTTGAAGCCAAACTGGTTATCTGAGGTACATAAATAAGAACATAGTCTATCCAACAAAATTCTTTCACTGAGTAGAAACGCTGCTTTTCTGTGAGGATCATAAAACAATAGCACTGTCATCGTTAAGTAGATAATTCTAAATCATTTGACTGTTTTGTTATCATTCACCTTAAGTACAAGAAAAACTTGGTACATTTGGGCAGAAACTGCTTGTCCGGTTTATCAACAGGACAGGTTTTACAGAAACTTTTTCCTAAGTAGTAGCTCATTCCAATGAAAACTGTACTCTACTGTTTTTCCAGATTAACCGGGTGATTGCTTCCTGACATACAAGCTGATTTTCTCATTGGATGACTCGATACTAATTTGAGTTTCGTTCAGTAACTTTAGTGGACTGGCCTTTCTTGTACTGAATATTTGGATTAATAATGTGGATCCAAGTCTTACAGTGATCAAGTGAAAAGTAGATTAAGTTCAATATGATGCATATACATTATATATATGTCAAAGCATATGATATCTAGTAATGTGATACAACTTAATGAAGATACAGAGATGAATAATGTACCATCATGAGGCTTGTGGCTAGTATTTCAGATGCAAGGTTATGCCCAACATTTTGTTTTAGAAGTGCATGTCTATGTTAAAACAATATAATACAAATGAACCTAAAAAGAACATTATACATCAGGTTAGGACGAAATGGAGGGTCAGTTGAAGTCTGCTTACTTGTGCAGGACTGCGATCTCATTCTCGATGCTGTTTTCCTTTCCCTCCAAAGCCTTCTTGGGGATGCACTTGATCGCCACCAATTTCTGGGTCCTCTTCTCCTCAGCCAGGACCACCTCGGAGAAAGCTCCTCTGAAACACAAACACACAGGTCAGTCCATCAGCCCTCAGTCCATTCATCTCCCTGTGTTTAGGGAGAGCTATTCACATGCTTCTGTGACATTGTGGACAAAAAAGGGGGAAACTCCTGCTTTGATGTAAATTGGTCCAAAAGCTTGTGATAACTTGGCCCCTTCCATCCAAGTGCTGGTAGAACTTGCTGATGCCAGATTGCGTTTATTTTTAACTTCAGTCTGCTGTTGAAGTCTTTGGGTTGCTGATGAGTCAAGTTTTGGAAAGGAGACAACTTGGTGGGATGATTTCGAAGCACCAATTACAAACGCGTATGGAAATGATTTCAACTTTCAAGATTTGGTCTAAAAAAGTCAAAAGTACGTTTTTTAAAATCCCCTATATATATTATGTTGTCAGTCCTAAACTCAAAGATGTTCAGTTTGATATATAACAGTGAAGAGCAGGTAAAGGTCCATCTTTTTGACATTTTTATATGAAAAATGACTCACTTCATAAAAATTGGCGATAATTGTTTTTACCATTCGATTCAGCTCTAATAGAAAGAGGTCACTTTCTTTCATTTATGTCAACATCATTCACTGACATTACAAATAATAATAAGACTGAAATATTGGCCAGCTTAGTTTGGTACTCTAGACAAAGGTATGTGTATCATACAGTTCACTGTGGCCAGGTTCTGATACAATAACCATTACCAAAGCAGAGCAGCTAACTCCATTAATTATTTAATTTACATTTTTAAGTATTGCATTTTGACACCTATTTAACCATCTAGAATTATATATTTTATATGTGTACAGACAACACTGCTCAAAAGTTTGATGTTCGGTTGTGACATGCTGAAGTATCCACAGTGTCGCAGTCTGCCCTGACGCCTTGTACTATAAACAACCACATTTCTTTTTCTCCATGTGTCTCCCTGCCAACTGAAATCAACAATGGAAAACAAGTAAAGCAGCAGAACTGAAACTGCAAGATTCTATTTTCGCCTTTTCCCATGACCCATTTAAGAGTAGAGGCAGATGTTTTTTCTAACCACGAGCGTTTTGGCAGAGGTCCAGAGATGTATTGACTCAGATTCAAAACTCTACAATAACATTGTGGAATCCTGACCCACAATTATGAATTTCGACTGAACCTTAGACCAATGGATTGGAACAAAAACTATGATGACACATTGCACAGGCATGACAGCAAACACTGATCTAATTAAGTGGGAGCAAAGTTTGAAAACAATGCTGCTGTTACAGGTAAAGCCGGATAAGGACCAACATAACTTACTGTCACTTTGGGTTTCATATTGTCTCATGTTTGTGTGTGACAAAGACTTTTCAATAACACACAATCACTTTGAATTGTCATGTCTTGTGATGACTTCTTATTATGGCTGCGAGCCTGGGACTAACGATTATTTTCATCTTTGGTCAATGTGCCAATTAATTGACTAATTGTATGGTCAAATGTCAGAAAATAATAATACAAATGTTAAAAGTATTTGTATATATGTATATATAGCGAGAGAGAATCTCAGTAGGAATTCCAGTAATCAGCCCCAATGCAAAAAATCTGTTGTTGCGTCAAACATTATGATCTCTTCACGTCATGTGGGGTTGTAGAGATGGGAAAGTGTGAGATTCTCGGGTAAAACTCAAGACATTGCAGAGTTAGCTAGGTCAAATGTCAAAGTTTAATACACTCCCAGTTAGCATTGTGAGCACTGGGTCGATACATTTAAAAAGTTGAGGTCTCGTTACATCACAAAATGTACAAACTAACCGCAGAAGGGAAACACTCTTTGTATTTCACAGCTCAGAAGATGGCAGGAGTGTCACGCAGTAACAAAGACCATTCAGACCTCATGGGAAGGGGGCATCATTTCTGGATGAAAAGTAGTTGTATTTCTACAGGGAAGTTTACGTATCAGATCTTACTCATACTTCTTCTTATGTTTTGCTACCACGCAACTCATGGTGAAGACATGCATGTTTGTTTTGGAACAGGCTATTATCTAATCATTTTACTAGCAGTGTTGCCAAAAAGAATTGGCAGCATCAGCATCTATAAACATGTCTTTTAATTTAAAGTCGGATTGTTTGCACTGCAGCTAGGAATCAGACAATGCAATAACATCCCTTCAAGTTAAGTAATGTAAACACATACTGTATATATATGTGTTTGTTTGGGGGGGTGGATGTCAGCTGTCTTACAGTATCTCTTTGGCCACATATAGCTGTATGTGTGGGCAGAGAGGAACCACAATCATCCAGTCACTAGGTGTGTAGATACTTTATCAGCTTACCGGAACAAACAAGGAAGACTGCGTGTCTCCTCCATGCCACTGGGACCAGAAATTAAAGCTCATGACCTACAGTCCACAACATCTCTATTAATCATGCTGTAAATGCATTTTCAAAATGAACAGCAATAAAGAACCTCCCCTTGTTCCAAAATGTGTCAGAAACATTGCGGTGTACTCTAATGCTTATTGATTTTCTTTTCCTCCTAACTCTTAACGAGTGTGTTGCTCAGCTCTGAAATTGAAACATGTCTCTTCTCCTCAGGCAGACAAACTGGGAGCTTTAACAGGAAAATCAGTGAGTGTTTTCTGAAAGCGCACCAAGCATGAACTCTCTGATGAACTCTCTGACTTATAAATGTTTATATATAGCTGCAGTATTTACATTGGCTTCCTATCCAGAAACCTACGGTGCATTTGGTGACTCCATTTTAAAGGTTCATACATACCAACTTAAATTTGTACATTTTACACCATTGAATCATTATGGGATTCCCAAAGTTTGCTACTGTAGATGAATGGGTTTCATTTGGAAAAGCAGCAACAATTTTCAAGAATTGAGATATGTCAGTCTTTCAAATGTCTTCTGACCCTGGCTGGATATCAAGAGATCTCCCAAGGGATCCCACCCCCAATATTTTGAAACTCAAGACAACTGTAAATCGTGTCATAGAAAAGCACATACTCAGAAAGATAGAAATAGCAAAAGGTGCACTACTTAAAAAGTAGTAACTACTAGTATTTAACTTACTACTACTACTACTACTACTACTACTACTACTACTACTACTACTACTACTACTACTACTACTACTACTACTACTACTACTACTACTACTACTACTACTACTACTACTACTACTACTACTACTACTAGTTAATAGGATTGATTTCACAGTTTAAATGTAACCACTGGTTCCTTTAGCAATCGTTATCCAGAGTAACCCACATACAACTTCGCTGGTGTTATTCACCTCAAAAGCTCAAAGCTCAAAAACACAGAACCCATTTACTGATAAAAAGTAACAATTATCCTGGGAGTGAGGCCTTGTGGTCACACAAGTTAAACTGTCACAGAAAGGCCATTAGCTTTGGCAGAGATCCAGCTGTGTGGAGGAGGTTGTCAGTGCTGCAAATTCCTCTAAAGCATCTGGAGGATTTAGCTGACATTCTCCATGCTCCTACTGAGGGGCTCTGGGGAAGTGTCGAACAGTGGTTCACACAAACATTGGGAACAACTGAGTACCCTAATGTGTCTTTGGAATATAGATGGTACCATTGTTTGTTTGTTTGGTTGTTTGCAAGCAAACCTTAATGGTGGCATATAGTTGCTTTGTGATGGCACATTGCAACATGTTTCCCCTTTTAATAATTCCCCAAATGAAGTGAAACCACATGCCTGGATCAGATCAGCTGCAGACTAACTCTGTTTGAAACAAAAGTCTTTAACCCCCAACTTCCTGTAGCAAAATGGCCCTGCACATACTTTTCATGTTGTCTTTTTATTTCATCGGATAAAAAACAATTGAGATAAAATCTTTTTAAATTGGTGACCAGGAATCAGGCATCAAAGTTACATTTTAACTATGCGTCCAATTCTTACATTGGCCTCCAACTATATAAAAACAATACATTACAATGATAAAGAGTCAAATATACTTCCTCCTTTCTGTCATAGAAAAGCAGTTTAACAGTTTCACTCCAACACAACAAGGTGTTATGTATCATCTTTGTTCTGTATCTTTGGTTCTTGCTCTCTCCCCCCTCCCTTCTCTGTTTTCCTTCTCTGCAGAGCTGGGGGCGTGGCCGGCATTCCCCCTGGCTGCAGACGAGGCACACCTGTTCCCAATCACCTAATCAACCTGTGCCATTAAAAGCCCAGTCCTCACTCCACTACTCCATGCAGTTGGATGAACCAGAGTGCCTCTCTGCAGCCTAGAGCTTTGTGTTTCTGATCTCCTGTTTTTTGTGTGAACTCCAGTGTCTTTTCTATGGACAACTCTCTCGGTGTTCATCGGAGATATTTCTGCTAACCCGCTAGCTTCCTGCCATCACTGCCTGCCTTTTTTTGTTGTTGCATTCTTCATTAAACACCTTGAAAACCTTGCCTGAATTAGTCTCTGCTTTGGGGTCCTTTAAATACCAGAGCGTCACCAGGTACATTTAGCATATTGTGGAATATGCAGCACATGCCATTAAACAAAGTATGGGCATAATAGCAATAACTATATATAGCTAACGGCTGGCAGTGGTCTGCTTAGTTCTAATACCAATATCACTTGCTTACAATTACAACACTATTGTATCATCCAAGTTATTAATGCGGAGATAACAACAGTTTTCCTTAGCACTTGTGATGAGTAAGAATATGAGCTGGGTGAAAATACTCAAGTGTTATGTTTAATACAAATGCTGAGATGTCACAGCAATAACACTTTTGAAACGAGGGGAATAAATACTTACTTTCCACATGGAAACAGATAATAAAGGGAAAGGTTGAGAGAAAAAGTACATTTTACACTGACACAGTGCAGGCCCAGAAAAGATGAACAGCATAATTGTGAAGAATATTTGATAGGTGCTGAGTTTGCTGAGAGCTTAATCCTGGGGAAGGTGTCAACTGTATTATAAAGTAAACAACTGTGTTTGCCGAGCTGTTCCTGTTCCTAACAGGACATTCTTATCACCATCATGAGACCAGGAAGAGGATGCACACACAGACAAATACACACCCAGGTCCACTGTGCAGCTATTTGCCACTAAACCCTTAATAAAGACACGCTTACTGCCACTATCCAAACAGTAAGGCGTGTCCTCAAAAATTCCCTGTGCAAATACCCAACAGATGCATGTAAATACAGACAGGCAGCAACACAATGCAAATATGTGGAGCCTCAAATAGATTAAATATTTACATGCCGATTAAAATCATATACCCCATTGAACTGCAAAATGACTGAGCAAATTGCACTGCACAAACGGTGGACAAGCAAAATGCATTTTAACTCGAAGAACTAAGTTCAAATATTAGCTCAGTTCATTCACTCAGCTGTTTATTACGTCACTTGTTTCTGTCTACCACTAAGCTGCCTGTTTAAAATACAGACTTGGCGTGCTTAGTTTCTGTCACTTCAAGCAGCGTTCTTCTTGTGTGTGTATCCCTTGACACCTCACTCGCTTCATCAACACAATTAATAACCAAAGAATAAGGATCTCACATGCACGCATTTGTGCTTCTACAAAAAACACACAGTCGCATCGCATGACATAAGATGCAAACATTTAAACAGCAGACCAATTTAAGAGGCTGTACTCACATCTACAAGCCATGAAAGCTCTCTATGAGTTCCATAGATCTCATCAACAAAGACTATTACTGACACAATTTACATGCCGTCACGTTAAACACAATCTGCACAGACTTCTTGCTTTTGCCCTGAAGCCCTCTCGATACGCTGTTACCGCCATTTCCTCATACAGCTGTACCTTGCTCTTTGTAGAGTTCAGTCTGACTTTTCTTCTTCTAATTATCTTTTGAGGAAAACATTTGTCCTGCTTTGTTACCATCTGCTGTGTTATATATAGATGTCTGTGCCAATGATTGGAATTGTAAAAATAAAAATGAAAGCTTTCCTAGTATGCTTTGGTGTTTTTTAGAAAATGGAGCTTCCCCGTCTATCTGCCATGTAATCTTTTTGTTATAAAAAACACGTTTCTCAAACTTCAACCAATTGTGCCATCTGTCCTGCTGAGAAGTTGGTCAATAAGGTATGTAACAGATGACAAAATGGTAACTGTGGAAAGGTCAGAGAGACATAGGGAAGGACCATCTGGTCCAATCAGGACGAAAAAGACACCCGACTGGGATTCTGGCCCCGAAACATGAAAAGACCATATTTGCTCTGCGGGCCGTCCAAACAGTGCTCTTCAAAGACACTTTACATAACAACTAGACCTAAATGTAACGCTCAATTGAAATATAAACACCCATTTCTAGTCTAAATAAGGTCATATATAATATTGATGAGCGATTTTAAGAGCATAAGGTTCTGTTAGGAACCCTAAGTTTTTTTAACACAAACAAACGATAGATTATGTATGTATTATTATCCCTCAACGAATTTAGCAGCAGGCCTTCGCTCTATGGAGCCTTTACAAGCTAAAATGTTGTAACATCATCTATTTATGACGATAATTACGTCAACCTTGTGATTACAGCTCCTTATACTGTCCCCAAGTGACCAAATACATCAGCGAGTTCAGGTTTGAGCTAATGTAATCAAACATAAATCAAAGTTGTTTTAATTATTTATCATACATGAATAGTCTTATAATTAATACATATCGTGGGGTTTGGGGGTCAACACATAGCTATTTTTGTATACAGTCTGGGAAGCTAGAAAGTGGCCCACATGGCTTGTGGGCCATAATTATGATGAAAACAATCCAGCCACTGATACTGGTATTGAAGAACTTTGCACAACTTGGACCATTGTGTTATTTTGACTCACAATTAAATGATGCCTTAATAAGAGGGTGGCCGTGATGCTTGTGTGTTAGACTCAGTAGCTGTGTCGCATCCCTGCACTCCACAGTATGGCTCCCCGAGGGGAAAAGTCAAGAATATATTACGAAATATGAAACATAAATAGTTTTTTCGTCAGATCCAGTAGGGAGTATGGTGATGGCGACAGTATCACTGGAATTCAACGATTTACTCTGACTCTTCCTCCCCAAAGTACTTCACAAACATCTCAGACCATCTGTGAATCTGAATGTTAGAATAACTAACTATTTACATTTGGACATGTGGTGTGTACATCAGACACCAAGAACCATTAACAACAGGCATTTTCACATTTGACATAGTACTTCACATTTGTAAATATGTCAAAGTGTAACAACTTTAAATTTAGGTTAACATAATAATGTTTTTACTTTTTTAAGGGCCAGTGTGTGACGTATATTGTGGTTGTTCAACGGGATCTTAAGTCTCCTGATGTTCAAGAAAGACCTTATAGTTAACAGCTCTTGTACACAGAGGATTATAATCCGCCCTGAATCTCTAAACAGATTCTTAGCCATATTTACCTGGTTATTTTTGATTTTATGATCTGTCAATTTACCATTTCAATCTCAAAGTTATAAACAATATACATTCCAACAGCATTATAAGCCACTATTTTCAGCAAAGAAGTTTTGACAACAAGCCTAACACCTAAAACGGACCAACTTAGCATGCATCTGCTAAAGAGAGTTGATGATCCAGCACGATTAACACACATATTTAGCCCTAGAGGAAAAACTGTCTCTTAAAACGGAGCAAATGTGACATAAAACTCCGAAACATGATCCCACAAATGGATGCAGGCGATATCGTGCTCACACATTAGCCATCAAGTGGCTCAATAAACCAAACTTCAAGTGGTTTATATTCCATGTCAGGAAAGAATAGATCCAACTTCCCACCGATGCAAGTCCAAATGATGAAAGGACTTGCTTTGAAATACAGACATGAAAAACCAATATTCCTGTGGTAAAGTGGACTGTAATTACGCTGCAAAGCCAATAACTTGCTTCCCTTAGGATTTCTACGACCAGAGATAAAAAGCACAAGGAAAGACTTCTCAAGCCAGTTTGCTGATATGTGGGCAGCTTTTAATGAGAAGAACATGGGAAAAAAGGGATTATACAAATTGCGAAAGGCTGTGGGAAGATGAACATGACAAGCCTGCAAGTGTACTTAAAACTGTTGGGGGGATATTTTTGCTGTGAGCAGATGGAGATGCATAAGTGGGCCAGACAGTGGAAATAAACACATGTGTGTGTGCGTGTTTGTGTGTTTTCCAGGAACTGCAGGCTATGCCATGCTGAGCTGTGCTGTGCTGAGACGCAGGCTTCTGTTCGAATTAGGTCAGGGCAGGGCTGAAGGGCTGATGGTGCCATAAGCAGGGATGGTTTTTCAGGATTGGGTTGGGAATCGTTCCAAGTTGTCATTTATCAGAATAAAGGTTAAACTGTAATTTCTAGAAAGAGTGTCAAAATGAATCTGAAGCTTACTTGATTTGATTTTCCTGTAATTTCTCTTATTATGGTTGATAGCTTTAATGTAACCAAAGAAGGTCCAAGCACTGAATCAAACTGAGAGGAGATGAACAGACACAGTCGCATGCCAGAAGCCTTACTCATAACTCATATGCGGTCTTATGAGGCGCTGAGATAGCGTTACAAAGACAGACACAGTAACGTGTTGTCCTGCATGTGCAAAGAGGTCCAGCACATGAGGACGAGGGCACCGTGTGTGCCTCCTCCCCTTTAATGAAGGAAAGTCTTAGCACTATCTAATCTTACAGCTTGGACACAATCAAATGTTTAACAAAAGAGAAGCTTAGCAAAGAAATGCAGTCCTTTCTAGGAAGGCCAGTGGTGTGCAAGTAGGAGACACTTTTAGAAAAATAGAAACTGATTAAGAGGAGTGAAGATGAGTGTAAATGTAATAAAACAGAAATGCTATGGGATACATTTGAATATTTGAATGATATAAATGATGGGCAGAGAGGAAGAGACATAAAGAAAAAGAGAAGCCTGGAGAGAGACACAGATGAAAAATAGATGAAGTGGGACAGCTCTCATGCTGGGAGACTCATCCGCCCTATAAAGGTGGCCGTTTCCTTTTGTCGGAGGACCCACTTGGTTAATACTCATTTTGATGGATTTGATCCTGACACATAAACACTGACACATTTAGGAGCAACAAAAATAGTACACGAAAAGTCAATTTGGGCTCAAATTTCCTCAAACCTGATTTATGGGCTTCTTGCTGTTTATACAACTCAACTAAATGTTGGAATTACATGCAAAAAGAAAATAAGTAGACAGATGGGTGGGCGATCAGAGGCTGCTTTGCCTCTTCACTATCTGGAAGATAAGACAATCAAAGCAATGAAGCAAAAGCACTTGTAAATGAAAAGACTGGTATATCTTTGTGCTGTCAGGCAACGTTAGCAGTAATATGATGTATAATGTCCTTGGCATGATTGAGAAATGCAGTTTGTTGTGGATGACTAGTTTGTTTATACCAATGCTTAAGAATGTGTTTGTAACAATATCCCTTTTCTAGTATAATGCAAAAACCTAAGTTCTAAATGTCCAATGCTCATACTGTATATAATACGGCTGCCAGATATATTGTATCAGCATCTACGTCGCAATGTGTGCATTTGCATTATTGTCACATTGCAGGACATGCAATGTCAAGAAGGGTGAGTCACATCATGCTACAACCTTTTTGCTGCTTGATTCAAAAAAGGGAAACTTGCACGGTTGTCATTTGCCATTACTAATCTCGTCTCCTAGTGAGTGACATGAAGGCTTAGCATGCACAGAGAACCAACAGCCATTCTGCATTCATTTATTAGACAAACAAAGCATGCCTGGCTTGTTCAAATATGTCTCAATGTCCTATTTTTTCAATATCCTGTTACGCCTCGTCTATAACTTTCTTAATAAAAAGAATCTTCAATATTAACAAATATGTAATTTTAGGTTGAAGTGGACCCTAAGTGGTATGTCCTGCAGTGCACAATTATTAATATAAAATCAAATAAATTGAGACGGATAACGAAGTCTCCAGCTGTATCAAACGTTACATTTCTCCTTTTAATATAGTTGCATGAAGTGAGTCACTGCGTATGCTCTCACGTCTTGGACCTTGTTTATAAATGGTAACATCTATCACCTGGCTCTTTATGCAGTATATCTCTCTGAATCTCCAGCATATAAGCTTCATAAATACTCAAACCTCTCTGAATTAATAAACTTTGTCCATTGAATATTTTACAAGATAGCTCTTAAAAGGAAGATTAAATTGAAATACACATTGTACATAGATAATTTGCATTAGTTTTTCATGTCATTCATTTAATTAAATTACATTTGACTTTAGGTTACAGTCAAAGCGACATGTGCTTCTGAAAGTGGACGCACAATCACTTGCGCATGCAGACACACACACAAACACACACCCTAATGAGTGTTGAGTTATTGAGCCTTTCCACTCACAACCAGAGAGCCCTCAGCCCGAGTGGTAGATCAGCGTTAAAACCCGTATAATGTAGCCAAGAGTCTGAGCGGGCACAAGTAGGGCAAACGGCTCCTCTTTTAAGTATTCTAACCCAGCCCACCAAATTATGAATCACTAAAAAACAAAAGGCTGTGTGGATTCTGGGTAAAATATTCAAATGACAATATGAAACACTAATGCCTCCCTAGGGTATTTCATTATGTGCTTTAATTCACTAAATACGGTTTAAAAAAGGCAATGTGGAAGGTAATCTCACTCTGAAGTCGGGATGTACAAAAAATGCCTGAGAAATGTTTTAATGAGCAATCTGTCTGTGAAATTAAAAATAACAGCTTGTGGGTGAGAGGGCTCCTTGCTTTGGAAAAAAATATGTGTGATGAATGGATGTTATGTGTTCATTTTGAGAGGGAGGGAAAGGGAGACGGGAACACTGGGGCCAAAGGTCATCAAGAAGAAAAAAGCCCACAGGAAGGACAAACAGAACAATTACAAACCAGCAATTACAAACATAGGCGCTCGTGGACATTCAGAAAAGTGCAGAAAATAACAGACTAGAAACAAAACAAGTGTTGTCTCTCCCTCGCCCAAATGTTCATCCACACACCACTCCTCCCAAATCAATATTGGCCAATGAGATGATGCGAGGGCTGAGGCGACTGGGTCACCGTTCGACATGAGTGACATAAACAGGCGCAGGCCAATCCATCAGTGCAAGTGATTTTCGATGATTACATCACGCTCCCTTACCCTCCGCTTCCTCCCATACCCCATGCCTCTCTTTGATATATTCTGGTCTGTATGCTGGGAATTTCCCCCTCACTGCTCTCAGCATTCATTTGAAAGACAGAAAGAAAACAGTTTATCAGTAGAAAAATCGCAAAAGTAGTAGAAAAAGCGCAAAAGCTGGCAGCTGAGTGTGGGAAGTTTCAAATAATATAAGTCTCTTTATAATAATGTTTTCTACACTATTTCCACATCACAGGACATGAAGATTGAGAATATTATTTACTCCTAATGACGACATCTGTCATAGACCTGTCAGCTGGTTGTTTGAGATGGAAATATAAGTATAAACGGTGCACTGCTAAAAATAAATGTTGCTTTAATATAACGGAGTTGCAGCAAAAACAACAACAAATATCAATATTCATTTTCAAAATACGTGACCTGTGAGTCCATAAGCTGTCAGGTTTGAAGGATGATGTACTGAACAACATACTGTATGCTGAAGAGTGCTGGGTTAGTCAATATTTGAAATAAAGCCAAGCGGAGCGCCGGGAAGCCAAGGGGATTCAACTTGTATTTGTCCTTGAGGGGCAATTGGTTTTAGTGGCGAGACATAGATAAGATGATAAAAATAGAAAAAGCTTACATATGAATATAGATTTAAACCTTGCAAGCAAGAATGCCTGGGTAGGTAGGTGTGTGTGTGTGTGTGTGTGTGTGTGTGTGTGTGTGTGTGTGTGTGTGTGTGTGTGTGTGTGTGTGTGTGTGTGTGTGTGTGTGTGTGTGTGTGTGTGTGTGTGTGTGTGTGTGTGTGTGTGTGTGTGTGTGTGTGTGTGTGTGTGTGTGTGTGTGTGTGTGTGTGTGTGTGTGTGTGTGTGTGTGTGTGTGTGTGTGTGTGTGTGTGTGTGTGTGACACAGTATAAAAGGTGAATAACCGTAATTATACTAGCAAATAGCAGCTTTTGAGTGTTATCCGTTTAACTGTTGAGTAGATTGTAATTTGACTGTACTGTACTGTACTATTGGTGATGATAACTGAGGAGGAGGATTGTTTCGGCCTTACGTGTCCTGATCCCTGTACAATACCAGCTTTAACCTAAGCTGTTAATCAGGAACACAATGTGAGACCAGGAAGCATTCAGAGACCAGGTGACTGGGAGGGCGAGCCAAAACGGAGCTGGATTTGTGACAGCTGGGATGTGGTTTTGGGCTTGGCTGGACAGCGATAGACAAACAGAAAGGGATACAGAGTTGGGAGGGGTAGATAAACATTAAGTAACAAATGAGAAAAAAAGAGGATTTGAGTGGATTGCAGTGACAGTGTCTGCATTATTAATTCCCATCTGTTTTGATTAAACAACACGTGGCAGCAGCTGGAGATTCAGAGTACATCCCACGGCCGTCTGTTTTAAAGTCCCTGTATCCTTCAACTTGTGTCACAAAGGTCAGACATTTGTAAGAAATAATCAAATGTAATAACTATTTATTTGTGTATATTTCAAATGTAATTTTTACCTATTAACATAGATACAAGATAATCAATCAGTCAAGAAATATATCTTTCAAGTAGAAGACAGTTTAAATATAATATACATATGGATTCATTGATTGGCTAAACAGTTTTCTTTCGTGTTTTTTTTTTAAATACAAATGTTTATAATGTAGGAAACAGCATCACGTTTGGTTTAGTGATTAAGAGGTGAATTGTAGCACCTACGAAAAATCTCCTCCAGGATCCAAATATCAGTGAGGCAGGCTCCAGACACATAAACGCATTATAGAGAAGTGTCTGCATGTGTGTCGTTTTTCTGTGTTTTAAAGAGAGATCCAGTTCATCTCTTGCACAATGCACACATATGCAGCCGTTGGAGGATTATTAATAGCAAATCAAAAACTTTGTTTCCATAGTGACTGTTTGAGTCCATTACGGAAAGTGTCTCCTGTTGTTACCAAGACAACAATCCAGCAAAAGCAAATGAATGTGGCGCACAGCTGAGTGATGCGGTGAGCCGGTGATCTCTCTATAAACAAGCTGAGCGCAAAACTGGGAGCAGGTGGACGACTGGAGACTTTGTATGTATTCAGCCATCAGTGGTGCTTATAAGGCCTCTTCTAGTAGGCATGATATTGCTCTATGTACCTGTATATATGTACACGTTATCAATGCACATAGGGTGCTAGCAAAGTAATCTAAACATTTGATAATCCAGAGTTTCCTTTTGTAGTAACTACCCCAAACTGGGAAGATCCTTTTTCTGAGTTAGCTGTGTGTGAACTACATACTGTAGGTGCTTTTAGGAGGATGTGTTGTATTATAGTGCTCAGTCAGGCGTTTGAACAACACATTGAAGTATATTTTTCCAGTTGTCTGTCACAATTGAGGGGCCATTAATTTTCCTAGTTGAGAAAAAAAAAATCGGATTATTCTAACACCACATGATTCATGATTCCCCTATCTTAACCTGTTAACCAAGATGAAATATAATACCAGTGTTTCCGCACCATGACTCGGATCTGCTCCAACATTTTATACTGTAGTCCCATGCTACAACATTCCACCAATGTTCATGAAAACCAAGCCAGAAATGTTAAAATGTTCCTGCTCCAGATGAACAGACAGAGAGGAACATTGTCATTGGTGTGCACATTTCTATAGTTAGTTATTGCACATTTCACATCAAATTATTTGGCTTTCATAGCTCTTTTTGTTGGGTGGGATTTTGTCTTGGAGTGTTACAGACAGAATATATGGCGAGCTTCTTTGTCATACTTTTGTAGCAAGGTTTAAAACTGTGGTTCAGCTTCAGTCGTTCTCGTGGGATTCTTACAATAAATGTTTTTCCCTCTGTGCATCAGTGATTAAATAGGATAAGACTGGCTTTAATAAACCAACAAAACACACTTAACTTCAATCCAGGATTCAGTCTGTGTTCACAGAACTTAATCCTGTACTAACAAGGATGTCGGTGTATGCACTGTGAAGGGTGCATAAAATGAGACACCTTGGATAAACATCCTGTCTTATGACACTCGGCATCCCATGATTAATGAGCGATAATTCAAAGTGCAGTAGCATTAAAAGCTACACTTTCACTCGCAGAGCAATTTGTTATTTGAGAACAAATTAAGGTTTTGGTTTCTGGAAGCTAAGCAAACCCTTCACTGTGGAATGGATAGCACGACTATTTAGACAGGGGGACCAAGTCAACTCCAGGAGGGAGCCAGAAAGAGTCCTGTCCTGCAAATCGAATATTGGTGTGAGTGCCAAACTACATCTGGGTTTGGACAAGTGTACTGTATAGCTACAAGAATTATGTTCTGGCTCACTTGCATACATATATAATATAATGCCATATAAGTCTGGATCGAGAGATGGTATACGGTATAACACTCATGTCAAAAACTGCTGAAGTGGAATTGAACCTGCCAGTGTCTTACATCAAGGCATTGTCCATTAAAATGGGAAAATATAATGAGATAAGGCACTAGACGTTGCATATTTAATTTAAAACGTATTTTTAGCAGCATAAAAATGGACCCATAACTGAAGTAAAAAAAAAAGATTCTACAAAGACCTTGTTTTTGGCTCTACTGTTGAACAAAGCTGGAGCATGACTCATCCCAGCTAGAAGTTAAAGCTTGAACTGATGTCAAGGAAAACTCATAACTGAGAATGTCTGTATATTTCCACATGTAGATGCACTATGTTGGCCACTCTGGCATTACAAATTATTTTCGTTTTTGTGAAGTTTAGCGTTAGTAGATCTTTGTAGTCATGTCCTTAGAACGATCCTTGAGAGCTACCACTGTATTAAGTACACAAGTAAACTGTAATGTCTCCTTCAATAACTGCTATCTATTAAGGGTCGGTTTCGTTGACACGGTGTCAGAGGTGTTGACTCAACTCTATGGTAATTTATGGGATTGTATATTTAGTGATGCCGTATAACTGTGAACTGCCTTCCTTAAGAGGTGATACTAATGTTCCGTCTACAATAATTTACATGCAGGGAGGAGAATATCAGCCGCTCAACATAATGTTTTGTCGTGGTTTGTTGACATTGTGTTGGAGAGGTTAATCAACAGGTTTTTTTTATGACGCAGTGTAAACAAAGGAGTGGCATTATAATCTTCACAAATATACATTGCAGTGTTATTATACTGAACATCTACTGCAGGGCTACTATATTCATTTACTTTAGACTAAATACATCATGAAAACTATCCTTTGGATTTGAAAAAGAGTGTTCCCACAGGATCTGTCATGGTGCTCATCACAAAATGTATTCACTGTATTAATGTGTATCAAATGCACAAAGAGAGTGCCTTTCTTGCTGTAAATATTGTTTTTTTTAACTGTTATTGAGCTTTTGACATAGCTGTTTGTGTTAATATACAAACTAGAGGTCAAAGTCTGTGCCATTACACTTACAGAGCCATGAGAAGAACAGCGGTGTTGCAACTGCTGGCGATGCACTGACACAGTTACCACATATGTGCTGCTTGCTCCACATCAGGTTCCCATCATTAGAGCCTCTTTTCTCTAATTAAGCATCGAGCTCTTTTTCTCTAGGGACAGCCCAGCATAAATATACTTTGAGCCATAACTCGTTTACAAAATACAGAAGCTTGTAAGCAGGTTAAACTGTAATATATTCAGGTATAACACACAGTAAGATTGCACTTGCGGCATAGTGGGGACACACACATTCCTATATTTACTGCATAGTGGGGGCACACACATTCCTATATTTACTGCATAGTGGGGGCACACACATTCCTATATTTACTGCATAGTGGGGGCACACACATTCCTATATTTACTGCATAGTGGGGACACACACAGACAGTTATACTTGCATTATAGTTTATAAAATTCAAAGTGTTGGGAGAAGTCAAACAAATGCAAATGTTCTGTCTTTTGTCGATCTGGCTTGCAAATGAGCATTGAAGGCATCGTTAGTTCGTTACTCTGCGCAATGATTCCCCGAGTGTGAAAGAGACATCATACTATGCTGAAAACACAAGGAGTTGTTTTGCCCCTGGCACTGACACACTTACGTTCCCAGGATCTCTTTGAAGTCATACTGATCCTTCACATCTGTGGTCTTCTTTTTCCAGGCATGGCAATCGTCACCCAGTGGCATCTTCTTGTTGTTACGGTCTGAAACAATGCTAGTGAAGAGAAAAGGAGAGGAGGAAATACTCATTAATACCAAAAGTTGAACTGTTTCTCCCCGCTTCCTGCATGAAAAACAAAACGGTGCTGATACTGCAGCTCACTTTTCTTAAATGGTTGATTTTATTGAAGTTACGATAATTGTCTTTGGGGATTTTTCATACAACTTGGATTACTGACATCAGCGGATTTCTTACCGTTTTTGACTGTGATGATGCAATACATGATAACATGTTGGAACACACTGACATATGATATGACCTGTGCGTCTTCCGACATTAAGGCGATTCAAAGTACTTTACATTAACCATTTGTAAAAAAAGAAGCATGTCCAATTTCTGTTTAACATTGTTGTGTAGCAGGCATTTCACTTTATGGTGTCAATGGCAGGTGTGTTGGAGGAGAGTACTTCCCTCAGTTTAGTGTCGCACAATGAACAGAAGTAACGCACCCATTGTTCAGCACAATTAAATGTCATGATGCTAAAAAGTAAAAAAAATGTAAAAACAGGTTCAGGCCAGGATCTGGTCTAAACGTACTAGTTGTAATCGTATCAGCTAACAAACAGATCATTATAAAATGTGACAGTCTGATAACATCTACACCGTTGCATGGGTCCGAGGTGACATTAAGAATGTGGTCAATTCTGTTTCCTGTCTAAAAACACACCGAACGTATCGTATGACACTGGATACAGACCAACAGGCACAGGCTATTCTACAGAAATGCTTGTCACAGGTTAACACTCATTGTTGTCTTGCAACTCATGACACTTTAGGGTGGTTTGGGTTTCAGCATAATTCAAAGTGATTCCTGCAATGTTTGCAGCATGGCAGAGTGAAGAACAGCTGCTGTGAATGTATAAGATTGTTTTTGTTTTTCTAGCCAAGTATCTTTATGACCTCTCCAGCTTACAGTGGAATTTAGGGCAGAGAGGGTAAAAGTCATGGTTAATGAGTCAGTTCAACAATATAGTGATCCATTGTATACCACATGGTTAACAGCTGCATAAAACCATTGTGTAATAACTTTATTGTCAAACGTTCAATGTCTGAAACACACCGAACTGTGTGTCTGTCAGAAGATTCCCACACACACCGTTGTATAAGAGACAAGCTTATCTGAATATAAAATGTTAGCCTATCTGTAATGTGTGTGCATTTACTGAGCTTGTATAATGCTCAAGCTTAGGTGAGGGGATGTGTAAAGCATAAAAACACCTTTAAAAGTAATAAAAAACAAAGGATGTTAATTATTTTTGTCTCCCTTGCTCATGTTTTTCAGAGGAAGTTAACATTCAGATGTTTGTCCTCATGACATTCTCTGCTGTCACAGCTATCATCATCTAAACCCAGAAAGTGCCTTTAACTGGAGGCCTGAAGGACTAAAATAGCTCTGTTCATATCAGCGCGCCTCTCTCCTCCTCTGCTCCTGCTGCCTGCCTGGCAACTTCACAGTCTGTCTACATGAGATGATGTAACGTATTGTTCTCAACTGTACAAGAGCCATTTTGTTAAAGACATTATAATAATCATTTTCCTATTATTTCTGAGTCGAATCATTAAAATACTGAATTGTGTTTCTGACTGGCACTGGGCTGCTGTTATGTCAGAATAAATGTTAACAGGACAGGACCTATGCTAGCTGCAGACACTGATTGACACACACACACACACACACACACACACACACACACACACACACACACACACACACACACACACACACACACACACACACACACACACACACACACACACACACACACACACACACACACACACACACACACACACACACACACACACACACACACACACACACACACACACACACACACACACACACACACACACACACACACACACACACACACACACACACACACACACACACACACACACACACACACACACACACACACACACACACACACACCAGAAGTCAGCTTCATACGGGTCGTCATGGAAACCCAAAGCAGCTGTATCTGAGAGTGGACATTGCGTTAGCAGCTTAGGTGGAATTCTTTCTGGACACTTTAATGGCTATATGCTGTTGATTCATTACCAAAAACCACAACAAAACACAAGAGCGTCCGTGTTTTGTTATTGGATGTGAATAAGAACAGCATATCTCACACAAAAACCAATGACAATGATATAACCTAATCAGGTATACACAGCATCTGAACAATGTAACCAAAGGTTTCAGGAACAAACTGCACAAAAGGATTACATTTCAAATTGTTATCATTCATCATTTCCTCTACCGCATTTTGCATTCCATTTGAAGCAACTTAAGTAAAAGGAAGTATTTCCAAACATGGCATGGTAAAGCAGCATGCAATGTGCTTAGAGGAAGCAGTAAGAGGAAGTCCAGTCAAATGTCTGGTAAATGTTTGCTGGTAAATCTGCACCTTTAAAGCCTCTCTGTTGCTGAAGGTAATAACTACTGTAGGGCACAAACAAACAATACATAGCAGACTAACTCTAGTCCTCAGTACGTCTTCAACTTGACACCAGTCTCTTTCTTCAGAATTGAGGTTCCATTACCAAGATGATTTTTTTGTCGTCTCACTTTGCTCAGAGAGATTTGTGTTAATTCATTCGCTGATATTGAACATCAAAAAATATCATTTTAACATCATAGCCTTTTAAAATCTATAAATGCATCTGAACTTTGATCGGTACTGGGTGTGCTCAATTCAGAAATCGACCAGAATTTACAGACACACACCTCAATATTCTTCAAAACACACTTGGATTTCACTTCAATGGCGCAAACATCCACATATGTTTAACTTTATATTACATTTCATACAACACATGTCAAAGCAATTGGAGTTCAAGAGACAATGTTCAGCAAGTAGGGTCTGCTTTTCAAACAAGGCAAAAGATATTGAGTAAGGTTCAAGTTACTGACACGCAGGGGCAGATAGGGGCAAGTTTAAAAAATGTGGGAGAGACACATGCAGGTATTGCATGAACAAGGCCAAAAACAGCCAAATCATGTCTACTGATGACATGACTTTTGGCTAACGGGTGAAGATGAGCTGCTCAAAACCCACGAAGCAAAAGGATTGAAAAGGCTGGAGGAGATGCATGATATTAAGATCACAAACCCTGACTAGTATGTAACATGCAGTATTCATTCTTTTCACAAAGGTTTACACAAAAGATAGTCGCAGTACTCACTGGTTTCCCATTGCTGTGATGTGCAGAAGACAGAAGAAAGACACACACACACACGACCACAGTTAAAGTGACGAAACGACATGTGGCAACTGTGTTGTGTGACATTTTATTTTTAATGGTGTGAATACTTTTAGCAACACTACTACACACACGAAGGACCTAGAACATACTAACAGACAAACTTAGAGTGCTGATACTAAAACTAGATGTCTAAAAGCTAACTTAAAGCAACTGCTCTTGAACACATCACTTGTTTTGTGTGAACTGGGTGGCTCCAGTCTCAGCGGAAGACGACCAAGACTTGTCATGTTAACGGACTGCTTTCCTTATAGAGCAGATGCACTACACTGAAAGCCTAATAGGTCTAGTTTGTGTAATGATTTTAAACGTATTTACTTATTTCAGATCTTTATCAGGGTATGCGCATTGCTACGTCTCAAATATTGTAATGCTTTCAGAGCTGCAGAGGCACTACGCTCATTATCAATCTGAATACTGCCCTGAAGAGAAAAGCTGAGCATTCTCCTCACACCTGGCTGGGCAGGTTTTGTATCAGATTCCATAGAGTATAATGCATTTTTTGAAGGACAATAATAGTATTTTCTAAATCCCAGAAGTGTTATGTTTTCCCATAATGGCTTTATTCTCTCTTTGTAAAGAACATCAACTGAAGTGAAATGCATGCAGCTGGAGCCAGCACAACAAAACTCCATTCACACACTTAGTACAAAAAATACAAATGATTCATTGTTTCAAATGGTTGAACTGATAAAGATAAGAGGTATCTGTGGTGGGCGAGTGTATTTTCTGTAGGCCAGTGTTTAAACAAAGAGATAGCAGTGGGGAGATAGTTCCGGATTCCCTGTTTAATAACTTGTACCCTTCATTATTATCTATTGATTACCTATATATTCTGTTCTGCATGTCCCTCGACCCATCAACCTATTCATCCACTGGCTCAGTGACAAACACAGAGATGACTAACAGCAGTCTGTAAATCTTCTTTAAAAGTGACCTTTTTAAGTGATAGCAGACTTATTCCATAAGTGATAAGAATGTTTTTTGTGTATGAAAGAGAGATGAAAGAGAGAAACAAAAAGAGGGAAAACGAAATTATAAATGAGTGAGGGGGTAAAAATACACATCCTGTCATGTTTACTGAGAAATCCTGCATGCTATTTTTGCAGTGAAGAATGATAATAATAATAATAATAATAACACCATCGCTGTTTATATGTGGTCAGACCATATTATAGAAAAAAAATATTGACCTTATATGGTTACAATAATTCAGAAAGCAGTGAAGTTATACTGGTTGCATGGAAGAAGACAGGTGTCACTTCAGTCCCTCATACAGCCCATTATATTGCAAACTGCAGCTTCAGTTACACAGGTCCTCTGCATGTGAGTGACAGTATTCATAACGAGAGTGACAGTAAACTTCAGCAGCCTCCACTGAAATATAGTTTTAAAGTCAACAAACCCCTGTCAGAGAGTTGTAAAACGTTCCTATAAACGCAAATGAGTGCATGTTAAGCGCTTGTTAAGGTTAGCTAGTGATACATGCTGCCAGAAAACGAGCTGCCAAAAAAAACCCGGGCAAAAATCCACGCTCTAACATCCGTCTAGCCTTTGAGAGTCAGAGTTAAAAGTTTGTGTCATGACAGTGCAGCAGCAGTCCTTCCTACCTGTAATGTAACGGGCAGTAATGTCCAGCAGCAGTGTGTCCTTCGGTCTGTCCGTCTCTACAACTCGGAGCCCTCGCACGCGGAATCTGTACTAACCTCACTAGCAGCGCTCCTCCTGACGTCACCTCAGGGCAGGCCGGCCCACCGACCAATCAGAGCCAGAGCTGTAAACACAGGTAAACATTTTTGCCTTAATGGTTTTATCTGGTGGCCCTATGCTGAAAGCCAAGCAGAGATGGAAGAAGTACTCAGATCTTAGTTGTACTTAAGTAGAAGTATATATACCAAAGTGTAGGAATACTCTGTTACAATTAAAAGTCCTGCAATCAAAATGTTACTCAAATAAAAGTATTAAAGTATTGGCATCTACATATACTTAAAGTACCAAAAGTACTCATGCAGATTGGCCCATTTCACAATCAATATATATTTTATGTTTTGATTATAATTATTGATGTGTTTATCACATTTATACCGCAAGATTGTACTTAAGTACAGTACTTGAGTAAATGTACTTAGTTCCTTTACACCACTGAAACTATGGCATTCAAGCTGCCAACAAAGATGTAATACAACAATATTACTCATTACATTTGAATCTCAATCATCTGGATTGGTAGACTTGATCATCTATCCCATTTCAGCATATTTTGTACTTTTCTTATATATTGATGAAAATCAATGGAAGTTGCTAAATTATTTGTGGTCGTAGAAAAGTATTAATGTATTTACAGTGAAAATGAAAATGGCTTTGCAGATGCAGGGATTATCTCTAAAACTCTGGATCACATGATCACTTATTTAATATAGACCTGATCCAGAGGTAAAGGTCACACACAATGACAAAGACCAAGGCTACAAAACTGGTTCACATAACTAATATAAGCCTTTTAGTAGGCTGATGGTAGAGTTTGTGGTATGCAAACTTCTGACCATGCACAAGTACTGTTGTAGGCTCATTGATTTGATCTTCTTTTTCAATTAATTGATTTAAATCTACTTTTTAAATTTTTTTTTAATATTTTGTCTTGTCCTAACGGACCTTGTCCATTTATCCTGCAAGGTGCGAGCAGACTTTGCTATAGTGAATTTGTGCAGATTGTCTCAGATTGAGTTGGTCTTGTGCTCCATCTGGTGGATAGTGGGCCACAAACAGGCAAGGTCAAGAATATTACACGTCTGCAGAAACAATCTGCAATAGTTATAGTGTATAACAAATGTTCTCTCTGACATGTCATGTCAGAAAAAGTACAGGTGTAATAAGTAACTCTAATGAAAGTTACATCTCATTGCATGTAGGCCTATCTATGTACTGTCAAGGGATAACGGTATGGACACCATTCTTTGCAAAGAGCAAGAACTTAATTATTGGGCCTATCAAAAACAAGCGGGGCACCATGTACATATGGGTTATCACACTGAATAAACAGCTAGGCCTCTTCACCTCTAACCTTCACTCTTAAAAAACTACAATTTGGCATTACCTTTCATTTCCTAGTTAAGGCATTTCTAAGGAATGGCTTCTGTTAAGGATGCTGCCAATACCAGCTGTAATGTGTAACCAATGTGCTGCAGGTCACCCTTGAAAAATATATATTTTGATCTCAAGGGGCTTTCACCTGGTTAAATAAAGGCTACAAACAGACAATACCTTATTCGTTGGATAGCAGTAGCTCTGTAGGTTCTTGGCTGTTGGTAACCCCAAAATTATTTAAATATTTTACAAAAAGTCAATCCGAACTTTGTTTTTGTAAACAAAAGTAAAATGCTACTTGATGCAACAATATTATCTAGAAATATCACATATATATATAAATATGATTATAAACACAGTCAAAGGCAATTTTTCTGAAGAATTTACTTTTTATACTTTACATTTTGCAGATAATACTTTTGTACTTTTACAAGTAAGGTTTTGAATGCAAGACTTTTACTTGTAATTAAGTAATTTGACAATAATGATTTGGCACCTTTACTCAAGTTGACATCTGAATACTTCTTCCACCACTCATAATGTCATGTTAACAACAACAAGGTTAAACATTGAATTTCCCCCGTGGGAATTATCAGTGGTTGAAAAAGTAGAACTACCACAGAATAGGAATACTATGCAAAAGTCCTACATTCAAATTATAACTAAAGTGTTATTTAAGTGTTTTTTATATTTCACATCATTAGTCCAAATATGCAAAGTAACTAAAGGTATTTAATAAATGTAGTGGAGTAAAAGTACAGAATCTACTTCTGGATTGTAGTGGGGTAGAAGAACAAATTAGCACAAATTGAAATACTCAAGTTAAGAACAGGTCTCTCAAAGGTGTACAATACTGTAGGCCTACATCACTGGGGTTTATTAATAAAGTATGTATCATTCTTCGCCGATGGGGGCGCTGTGGTGCACACGGCACTGTTTCTGCTCCAGTAGGTTCCTCTCAGCTTCGTCGGCAGAAGCTGAGCTAGACAGTTGCCTAGTGACGAAAAACTATCCGCTGCTGATTTCCTGCGTTCAAAACCTCATCGCTGGCACTCTGAGCTGAAGTTTTCACAACATATTTCACAGGTTTATCTCGACTGTGCAGCTCGAGTATGGGACCAAATAAACCAGTTATTGTTCGTGGACATGTCGTGTAATGTCTGCGTTTCTGGTCGCGTTATGAAGATTTTCCTGAAGGACAATGAATAATTATATTTTCATCAGGGTCGTCGGGAAAGGGAGCTATGGGGAGGTGAACTTGGTGAAGAACAAAACAGACAGAAAACAGGTGATGTTTGTGTGTTTGTGGAATATACAGCCCAAAACTACTTAAATAAGCTACGTAGCTTTAACAATTGGCGTTGCTTGAAACGTTATAATCACCAGGCATGACTCTACAAAGACTCAGCTAAGCTTCAACTAGCTTAAAGTTAGCTAAAGTATGCTAAAACATAACAGATTTGTTTACGCTCTTTTATATTATGTTTGATATGTATGCTATGCACACAATACTAGTAACAGCTGGAAGACAGGACTCAACAGTAATATGTTAGTAAAAACTATTTGTGTTGTTATTTATTACAGGAAAATAACACTCAGCTGTTTCCTGTCTGCGATTTGTAACAACAACATTTCTTATAATAAGCCATTCAAATTAAAGAAACGGTAGCTGGATGATAATTGTTCTGACCATCATGGGGACTGTTATCCCCCTCTTGTAATGGAAGTTTGTAGTTAGAACCTAAGCTATAAAACAATAACAAAAAATAATTCATGTATGTTGGATCTCAGAATCTGTGGTCTACACCTCTCTTCACCTTTTACCAAAACATGATATGATGTCAATGAGAACTGAAGCTGATTTGAAATGCTTTTTCTTTTCCCACTTTATGGGGACTTTTCGCATTTTATGCCAGGTATATATATATATTTTATTTAACCAGGTAAAAGACTCATTGAGATTACAATCTCTTTTCCAAGAGTGACCTAGGTATTTTGGTTTCTAAAAGTGTTGTTGATGTAACTTCCATCCATCAGGGAGTCATTGTGCCTATTCTCTTTTCTCCAGTATGTCATTAAGAAGCTGAATTTAACCACCTCCTCGAAGCGGGAGCGGCGTTCTGCAGAGCAGGAGGCACAGCTTCTTTCCCAGCTGCGACATCCCAACATTGTGACGTACAGGGAGTCTTGGGAAGGAGATGACTGCCAGCTGTACATTGCCATGGGTTTCTGTGAAGGCGGTGACCTTTACCACCGACTCAAACAGCAAAAGGGCGAACTGTTACCTGAGAGGCAGGTGGTGGAGTGGTTTGTCCAGATAGCCATGGCTCTCCAGGTACTGAAGGCCATGCAAGGTCAGACATCATTTATTCTCTTTATATGAGTACAGGACACTTGTAGTCACTGTTGTGATTTTGCTTTGCAGTACTTGCATGAGAGGAACATTCTTCACCGGGACCTTAAAACACAAAACATCTTCCTGACAAAGACCAACATCATCAAAGTTGGAGACCTTGGCATCGCACGGGTGTTGGAGAACCAGAATGACATGGCCAGCACTCTCATAGGGACCCCTTACTACATGAGTCCAGAGCTCTTCTCTAATAAACCCTATAACCACAAGGTAATATGGTTGAATGCGTTTATTGTGTGTTTTTATTAGTGAATTGTCATAGTACTGCTTTACAAATGGATTTTCTCTGTTTCTTTAGTCAGATGTATGGGCCCTGGGCTGCTGTGTGTATGAAATGTCCACACTGAAACATGCCTTCAATGCAAAGGACATGAACTCGCTGGTTTATCGCATCGTAGAAGGAAAGGTAGATATTCTAGGTTTTGAATTAATTATCTTTTCTCTAACTAGTACAGCATATTATGTTTCTGAAACCTTGATTTGGCCAAATAGTTTTAAAACGATTTATAACATTTCCCTCTGGTTTTCTCATCAGCTGCCACAGATGCCCAGCAGGTATGACCCCCAGCTGGGAGACCTGATCAAGAGCATGCTGTGTAAGAGACCTGAAGACAGGCCTGATGTCAAACTGATCCTCCGACAGCCCTACATCAAACGACAAATTGCAATGTTCCTCGAGGCCACTAAAGAGTAGGTGGCACCAACAGCAGACTGCCTAATTGTTCAATTCTAATTTCATTAAAGCTATTGTATGCACATTTCACTAAACATCTACTGGAACTATTCTGTACATCAGTCAGATATTTGTCTCTCTTTTATTTTTGTTCCACTGAAACGGTAAGCTGCTAGCCTTGAGCAGAATATCATCTTTTCTTACATGTTTGTGTTTCATTTGGTTCTGAACAGAAAAACTGCCAAGTCCAGAAAGAAAGCTGAGGGGGGCAGTGGGGATTGTGGTGCCAATAGTGGACCGTCTGGGGTGTCATCTCAGCCAAAACCTGAGAGAAGTCCCCAGCATGCACCTCCAGCCAGGGCCAAACGGGTGAGTGAGTCGTGAGTTGCAACACTGGTTTAACACAGACAACACACAACTATAACATGAACATATTTTAGATTATTCCTACAGTTTCTCAACCACTCAGTATTACATTACTGTGTTGTTATTTATAGAATTGTACTTTTTCATTGGATTAGAAGCCTATTATGTCCAATACCATGTTTTACGGCAAACTAGCATAGCACTAGTTTTTGATATCAAATGCTTGTTCATGGAATGGATTCGTCTGCTTGGATATATTGTCATGGACTCTAATGCATTTGCTCCACTTTAGAGTTAGTTATCACAATGCTATCAGTGGGCGGCTGTACTTGTCCAATAGCAAGCAATAAGGATGGTTGTAACCGTAATGTTTCTGATTGGATCAGAAGCAATACAAAATGTATAATATTCTTTCCGCATTGTCTTTAAATGTATAACATACCACTGTATCCAGGTTTTACAAATCAAACAATTTAGTCATGAATAATTACTGAATAAAGATGTTTTTTGTGTGTGATTTTATCCTGGCTGTTAATGTTGCAAAGGTTCCAGTGGATTGCTGTAAACACTAAAGCGTCTTCACTTTCTTCACAGTGTTTATCATGTTTTGGTTTCTTTCTCTTTCATTTTAGAAAGAAGAGAAATCACAACACAAAGTTTGGAACGGCGTCGCAGATCATTCTCCGGTCCAAAAACCTCCATCACCCAAACCTCCTTCCCCTGACGCTCTCATTGCATCCATGGCAACCATCAGCAACATCAATATTGATGTCCAATGTCAGGAGGATGAGGACGTGATGAAGAGGCAGGTGCAGGGGCCCCCGTCCGCTGTGTCTCATCACCGTGGAGGGAATGAACCCGTGACTCACAGTGTGCACAGAGACAGCCAGGGGAGAGGGAAACCAGATCCCACTCCCCCCCCTCCCCCTGCTAAGCCCCCTCTGAAGTCTGTATCAGGTGTTGGCAGTCAGGGAGCAAAAGAGAGGATGGAACCCAATGGATTGTTGGGTAATCATCCACAGGCTGCACCAAACCTTGTGGATACATTTTCTGTGATTGAGAAACAGATGTCAGATGTGGATAATAAGGATGACACCATGGAGTTACTTAAAGAGGCTGACCTGCAGAGCCCAAAGCTGGAAGCTGAGAGAGAGGAGGCTCTTTCTACACCTGAGAGGAGATCTGCACACAAAACGAATAAAGAAAACATCGAAGTTAATATGGACGATAAAGATGACACCATTACCCTGCTGAAGGGAGCTCCGACCAAACACAATACCCCTGACATCCAAGTAGGTGCTCTTATTAATATGCAGTATATTTTCTGTTTGTCTCATAAAGTATTCTTGTCTATTTTGAATGTATTCATTAATTTATTATATGTGTTTGTGTTTGTAGGAAAGCCTAGAATCTACTGAAAAGCTGTTAGAGCCGTTCCCTCCAAAACTGGTGAGCATTACAATTATTTCACTCTTTAACCCGTTAAGCCCCATAGCCCCCGCCGGCAGGCGCTACAGGCTTTTTTCACGAAACTGTGTCTCAGGGCTTCTTAACATTTAATATCTATGAATGTGTCATACTCACTTAACGGGAAGAAACTCAGCTAACTGACGATATGAACCATTTTTACCGAAATAAGTCTCACAAGAAGCGTCTAAATGAGCCCTGAGCGAAAAAATGCTAACGCACTTAGCACAGAACTCTAGGTATAAATACTTTATTACCTATCGAAACTGCACGAACAAGATTATCAGATTGAAGCTGAGATTCCACATATTCTAGAAGTATTAGTATCATCACTGAGCGATCAGAACTTGCGACATGGGAAGCAAACCCAGACATCACAACACGTAGCTTTAGGTAGCAAAAACGGAGATATTCTTACCTTTTGCTGTTGTTCTGATCAAAAGTTGTGTTCAATGGCATTAAAACGAGAAAAACGCGGCTGAAGGTTAATCCATAGGTTAATCCAATGTGTCTGTGTCGCTTTGAAAAAATTACTGATAATCCATCATTCCATTTTTATGTCAAAAACTGAGTTTTCATATTAGCTGAATGTGTGACACAGCTGTGCTCCCAGAGGCACGACGTTGGAAGATTTTAGCCACTGAGGAAACAATGTTATTGCATCTCTTTAGGAGCCTGTTCTGGAAGAATCTCCCTCACCAGCCAGTAAGCCGGGTCAGACCCCTCCGTACCCAACTCCCCTGTTCCTCTCATCAGAACCGTCTGTGTCGCAGCAGCACAGAGGCAGGGACGTTAGACGGACACTTGGGGATCAGGCAAAGGTAAAGACAAATAGATAAACTCAAGGACTGTTGGTGCTGTGGATTAAAAATATAAAACATTTTACAGCAGGTCTGTTACGGGATTATTAAGGGATTGGACAACTTTCGAAACATAAGAAAGAAACGTTTCCACCATAACATATTTCTGCTCAAATACTGTCTACTGTCTTCTCCAACTGAACATCATATTGCATTTGGGAATGGACACGCAATTTATGCTAGGAAATATCCTCTTTAATAAGTACAGTACATTTCTCAGCAGTTTTATATCCAACCAGTTAATATGACAAATGTGAGACTTAAAATACCTAACGATCTATATTCATTAATCTTAATTCAACTTTGATGTATTATGTTTTGCCCTCTGTGCGTCCAAGGTGGCTGCTTCTAGACCTTTACCTCCACTCCCTGTTGAGAGCACAGCCGTGGAGAGGACGAAGAGGAGCAGGAGGAGCACAGAGGGCAAGAAATCCAGTGCAGCTGCCACCTCCACCTCAGTGAGCTCCTCGAAGGACGGGTTCTTACCGCTGCCGCTGGTGAGAGTTCTTCTCCACTCAAGAACAAAAGCTAAATAGACTACAAAACTAAATTAAAACGTATTATTGGTCTGATTATTATTGGGACGTTGTTATATTCTTGCCGAATTCAGCAAATAATAATCACAGAACATTTGTCGATTTTACTATCAGGATCGTCCTCTCACTGCCAGAGAGAGGAGAAGACTGAGGCAGTCCCAGGAGGTTTCCAGCCATACAGGTACCTAGTTTTCATTTCCTGAAACACAAAAATCATAGTTGGAAACACAAAAAAACTGTAAATTAAATAGTTGAATTTATTTGGGTAACTTTCCTGTTGTTTCTACAGACGTTAGTGCTGTGAGAAGGGCATCTTATGATGTCACTTCCACCAAGGAGGAGCACCACAACTCTCCATACACCAGATCTGTTTCAGCATCTTTCACTGAGATCAACTGTAAGGTATGGACACCCCATCTTTTTGGATGACTATTAGAATGAAAAAAAAAAAGGGCTGCATGTGCCTTGTGATTTTTAAACAGAAGTGTGTGTGAAATGTCCGTCACAATAGTGGGATGTGTTTTATTACAGCAGGATAAGTTGCCGGAGCAAAGGTCAGATGAAGACGAGTGCAGCTCATCCACAAGTTCCACAGAACGTTTGGAGGGAGACTGCAGGGAAAAGTAAGAGCATACTGCTGTTCATTTTATTTCTCTAGGTCTGATATCATACTAGTTTTTGTGTAAACCGTGTAAAAAAGTACTTTTGTACATTGTGCTGTATTATCCCTGATTTATGGTTCATCTGCAGGAAGACCGATTCAGGTGACATGCACGATTTAGTCAACATGATGACCCAAACTTTGAGAATGGATATTGGGGACGGTGTGACTGAGGTGGACAAAGGTGGATTTAGCTCTACCTCGTTGCCAGAATTCAAACTGAACATGAAGTACAGAGACACCCTGGTGCTTCATGGGAAGGCTCGAGAGGATGCGGAGAACTTGTCACTCGGTGAAATACCAATCGGTTAGACATTTTGATCAAACGCTATCTTGCATCATTCAGGCATTCTGGAGACTCTTTGTGTTCAACCGGCTTCTCTCTCAAAGGCTCGTCGTCTGGTCCAGCCAAGATCAGGAGAGCCATAGAGAAACTGAGGACAGATGTGGTGAAGGGTCTGGGGGTCAAGCTGCTGGACAGGGTCCTGGAAATCATGGAGGTGGAGGACGACACCAAACGAGAGGTATGATGTTCAACAAATCACACCAAATCATATGTACTGCACCCGGGCTTTAACAAAAAAAACAGGAAGCAGCTAAATATGATCTTGGGAAATACGTGTGTTCATTTTTGCAAATGATGGAGGAGTATCATGGTTTGCTTAGGTGCAATACATTGTGCACGTGTACACCAGGAAAGTCCCTAAGATGAAAGAGTGGTGTACAAGTTACATACAGAGACTGATTTATGAGTTTATGATGCATTAGTGAGGTCAATGCATTCATTTAATCTTTGTGTTAAGAGTTCCGAAAAACAATAAATTAGACTGACTTCTTTATGAAAATGTATGTTATATTTAAGATCATATTGTATGATATTCTGTCCATATCACACCTTAGAATATAATAACTGGTCCATGGACAGTGTAATCGATTTGTCTGAGACGTCAAGCCAGATAATCCAGCGGTCCTTTGTTTCCTAAATGATAAGTTAGCATCCTTTTTCTCACTGCAGCTGTGCCTTCGAGATCAGATGGGAGATGAGAAGTACCAAGCCTATGCTGTGATGGTGAGGCAGCTGAAATTCTTTGAGGATATTGCCGTCAATGGCTAGAAGAAATCCTGAATACAACAGAGAATATGTTCAATGATACCAATTGTGAAAAGAGGCTTTTTGATTGATCTCTAACATTTGTCTACGGGAGAAATATTTCAGCTTTCAAGTGTGCTCACCAAATATGAATTGTTGCCTGCCTAGACACCAACACAAGCTTGTGCATTGATGTGTGTAGATTGAATTTCCACAATGCTGAAGTGCGAGCAGTCTTCTGTTATTTGTTTAAAGTTCCTTTTTTACCTCGTTTTTCCAAAAATTACTGCTGTAATTTGCAGAACGTCTATGCATATGTTGAGTCATGTTAAAGCACTCTTTGTTTTTCTACTTTCTGTAATGGATACTTGTTTATTTATAATCCATCTATACATTTCAATAATTGTTTCATCTATGCTGTTTCTTTGAAGACACTAGATCTCCCTGTTCTTGCTGTATTCTAATTTCTTATACACAAAATAATGTAATGTAGATGTATTGCAGATATTAACATTTGAATCTTTTCTAATAAATTCTAAAATGTGATTTCTTTATCAGTCTACGAACTTGTTTTGATGTCAAGAACCACAATAAAACAATTTGGTCATTTAAAGTGACAAATATAGAGTAACACTAAATAAAAATGCATATTTCGGATACAATAACATACTCAATAACCCTTACAGGTAGAGAAATACACTTGAAACATCCCATTTGTAAAACAGAGAATCAGATGTTTATCATTTGGACAGTATTTCACGATTGACTTACAAACACTGTAACAATGTTTCCTTCCTAAATGCTTCAGATGTAGACTGTGAAACAAAGTTCCAAATCTTTTCTGATAAAGGATGTATTAACAGCCGGGCAGGGAATGTTCTGAGTTATTTATGCTTCTTCTTCTTGAGGGCTTCCTGAGGTTTTTGGCTTGGCTCCGCGCTGGTCTCTGGAATAATTGGCTGCCAGGACAGAGGATTCTGTCTGTACATCGGCCATGGAGGCAGCGTCAACTACAGTCAAGAACAGACAAATATATTATTTAATGATGGCTGTTGTTTATGCACCCCTACAAGAAGTACACACATGGTATGCAACCACAAAGCAGCCAGCAATCAGATTGAGATTATTTATATCAACACTACATCGTATCTATATGTCCTCGCTTCGCTAAAACAATCACTGAAGGATTCTTACCACACAGGACACCACAAATCCAGCCAAGACGATGTACACTGTCCATCCAAACTGTTCAATGATCAGACCGTACACAAATCCAATCACCTGGAAAGATGATACAAAATATATCAGTGAACCTGACAACAGGTACACAATATATATATATTTAAGTAAGAATCTTTGAATTGCTGGTTTGCATGTGTCGTGGTTAGTTACCGCTGAGATGAGTATTATTCCTTGGAAAATCTGTTCAGCCAGTTTCTGGCCTTTATAATCCTGTAACATAAGGAAGGGGACACACATAATTTAGGCAACATTTATCAAGCATCCAACAATGTTGCTACGGGTTCAGAGAAAATGTTAACACATTTTCTCTGAACTGGGATTGGAAGCACTAAACCTTGTTTGATCATTGATTAGGAAAATACAGTAATACATAAGATTTAAGACTAACATTTCACTTGCACTACATCATCTATTGCTTGGATACATTTCTTATAGCATCATAATAATTTAGTTGACGTCTATGTAAGCGTGCATTAGTGTAAATGAACCTCAAATGTAAAGACTGGTTAATAATATTCTCTTAGCAGGGTAAACATTTCACAAGATCAGTACAGATTGAGACAAGGGAGTAAATGGGTCCACCACTGCAGAATAAATAACCGACGAAACTGATACCTAAACTGAGAGTTGCCTTATAGCCTTGTTTAGCTGTTAAGCATAATGGTTCAGAGACATTGGATGGTTGGTTAACATATTTTGAAGTATGTAACAACGTTTGCTAGCAGCTGTTATCAATACACTGGTTAGCTAGGAAATAATGTCACCGTTAGCTTGATACAAAAGCATGAATTAAGAACTTGCTAAATAATTCCTCTTCACGTTAAAAATGATACAAATGTCTTACCATGTGCGATGGGATGGATTTGAATATCGACAGCATGTTTGTACTTGAAGTAAATTAAAGCACAAACGGAGAAATTGTGGAACAAACCAAACCGAAGTAGTTTGACTTCCGGTTTGAAAAAGCTACGTCGTGTTGTGAAGGACCCATCCGGGTACTTCTGAGGATTGTAACATTTTTACCAGATTTTTACCCATAATTAAAAACATTATAGTAGCAAAATCATTATGAATACAAATGCAATTAAAACTAATTGTGTATTTAACAAATATTTAATCTGAAATATGAAACTGTGTTTTTTCTTTATTTTATGTATTTTTTATGACTTTATATGTCTACCGCTGATACCAACTTTTTTAAATGATGTTCATAATGTTCTTGAATAAATAAAGGAACACAAATATGTAAAATCCTGAATGTCTGCGTAGCTTCACAGATCTATAACTAACAGGGATTAGGTAAAGTCAGCGCTGGGTAAACCCTTATTATACATCCATGGGTAAAGTCCATTATACATCCATGGGTAAAGTGCGCCGCGTTTTGAACACAATTGATTTGGTGGTAGTGAAAAGCTTTGCCTGACTACATTACCTTTAGTCAATATGTCTCATGACGTAAACCTATGCATATTTAATTATAAAATGTTGAACTTGTATTCCCAGTCACTAAATGATATCAACGCACTAAATTAAATTCACAATGATTTCTGTAAAGATTGGAAACAGCAAGCTAATGCAATTACAATCAGGCAAACGCAGGGGCAGCTATCACTATGTGCATTTGTGCTGGCGAATAAACTTGTTGCTGTTGAGTTGGCAGTTTGGCTTCAGCGTGTATTACTTTTGCTGTCCTCCCTGCTTTCTTAAAAACTAAACCTTCTGTTGCTAAATGTAAGCAAAGTAAGACACCGTTAAAAAGCTACTAGTTTGCTGAAGGTCCCGGTGTGTTTTTATGTGGACCAGAGCCGTATACAGAGATCTTATACGGCTCTGATGTGGACCTAACACAGAGATCCACGTTTATCTCAGTCCTCTTTAGCCAGCTAATGCATCCTGGGCTGCACTCAGATCAACTCTGAGGTTTCTTACAATTATTTGATTTTTTGGCCGTTTTCGTGACAATGAAGAGAGGTGAGTTAGTGTAGAGGAGCATAATACAAATGGATACATACGCAAACTGGCTACCACATTTACCACACTGCCACTGTTTAATTGGGTTGTGCACCACAGCTATCATTACAATCAGCTAATCTCTTTTTCAGTAAACTTGATCATCCTTGTGCTGCTTGCTGTTGCCTTCCTGATCATAGTTGAACGAAACCTCCTCAACCTAAGTGACATTTTACATTTGGAAAATCCAGGTATGTCTATTTATTATTTGGTGAAGAGTATTGCATATCAGCTTTGTAGCTTTGCCTCAGAATATCAGATATATTGTTGTTTGAACATCTTTTCAAACTAATTCAGTGCGAAATCTAAAATGTGTCTTTTGTTATGCAGATGCAGGGATAGTTCTTCCCTTTGAATCCGAGGTGTCTCCAGACCTTAGACTAGAGACAGTGAGGAAAGGAGAGGAGATCCCTGTCCTCATCACTGCTGCTGAGGAAAGATTGGGGGCGGTGGTTGCTGCCATGAACAGTGTTTACCAGAACAGTAAAGCCAATGTTGTGTTTACCATAGTGACTCTGAATGACACGGTGGATCACCTAAAGTAAGACAATGGCACCTGTCTGTCTTGCTACAGTCTGCATACCATTATATTGCTTTGGGCAGATGTCTTTAGTTAAGCTAAGAGAACTTGTGAAAATATGAATTGTCTAACTTGACCTTTTCTTCCTTGTCAACAGTGAGTGGCTTACAAAGACACGGCTAAAAAATGTCAAATATAAGATTGTTATTTTCAAGCCTGAGCTCCTCAAAGGGAAGATATCTAAAGATCCTCAGACTCTGGAAGCTGTCAAATCGGTAAGCCAAAGGAAGGTTTTATTACAGTTTTTACTGTGAATATTTGTCAGTTACAAACATTGTTAATCTGTCTTTTTTTTCAGTTGACCTTTGCCAGATATTATCTACCTGCATACCTACCTGAGGCAGAGAAAGCTATCTATTTGGATGATGATATTATTGTACAAGGTAAGACGCCACCATAAAGGAGGATATTACCTTGGCCATAAACGTGTAAAGGACTATTTTACAGCCATTTTGCATTCAGAAAAATGTGTTTTAATGCATTTATTATGATCATTAACTTTTGTAATTATACATGCCAAAGCAGTCAGAAAAATTTCCTCTATAAGTGAATCAAAAGTGTAATTTTGCTGTTCTTCTGGATCTCAGGGGACATTCAGGAGCTTTATGAAAGTAACCTCAAACCAGGACACGCAGCTGCATTTTCTAATGACTGTGATTCAGCATCTTCTAAGGGTTTCGTTCGAGGGGCTGGAAATCAGGTGTGCCATCTCTTGGAGTTTTTCCAGTTATGTAAAACAATTCCAAGAGTATCATTATGTGGAATGTTTCTATACGAAGTTGCCAACATTTGATTCTATAATGTATTTTCTCCAATAGAATAGCTATATAGGTTTCCTGGATTTCAAGAAGGACGCTATTAAGAAGCTAAGCATGAGGGCTAACACATGCTCCTTCAACCCCGGGGTCATCATCGCCAACCTGACGGAGTGGAGGAACCAGAACGTCACCCAGCAGCTGGAGCACTGGATGGAGCTGAACACACAGTACGTCACTCACACAGGGGAGAGGGTGGATTAATGAAAGGCTAGTGGAGTCTTTCTGTTTGCTCATCTGCTTTTGTTTCTTCAGGGAGGATCTGTACAGTAACTCGCTGGCAGAGAGTATCACCACCCCTCCACTCCTCATTGTTTTCTACAAACGCCACTCCATGATCGACCCGATGTGGCACGTCAGGCACCTTGGTAGGTTTTGCTTACTCACTGATAGGACACTTGAACATTAGGGGTTTTTCTCAATGAAGCCCCGGTTGTAGATCTAATTGATTTTACACACAAACAATTCCAATTGTTCTTTTTCTGTAAGGTTTGTGTGATACAGACAGCAAAATTCATTTATTTATGAGTTGTGATACTCTTTTTAAACAGAAGAGGGCATTATCTTCTTTTGACTTCATTTTATTCCTATGTCACTACCTGGATCAAAGTGCAAAGATGTGCCAGCCACAGGGAACATTTTATAAATTGCGGAATAACAATCATGTTTTAAAGTGGAGATGTGGCAGGTTTTTGCTTCCCCAAGTCAGAAAATGCAATGGGTGAGAAGAGAACAGATAAGATCAAAACCGTGTGCAAAAATGGCAAGAGAAGAAAGGGCTATCATGAGCTCAATTTCATTTTAAAACAAAATATGTTTAAGTTTTATTTTTACAAAGAAAAAAGGAATTATGCACTTTTCATAGTCTACACACCTACTGGTAGATTTATGTCTGATAAATTGTGTCATCTTTTTCAGTAACTTACCTACCGTCTTAATGTGAGAAAATGTATGGTTTACTTTAGGGAATGGAATCAAATCCTGAGTTAAGTGTATCACTTGGCATATGAGTATACACCCAAGACTTGTGCTTGAGAAGCTTATATATAAATGATATACGATGGTGGTTTCCATCTTCCCCGATAACTCTTGGAAATTATTGAACTTGCCAACATGTTTAACTATTCCTTTAACAGACTTGTTGAGGCAGTGTCTTTTGTATGAGCATCTGGTCAGTTTAATTCCAGGTCCGCTGCAACTCTGACTACTTTTAAATCCAGACTAAAGACTTTTCTTTTTGCCGCTGCTTTTAATTGAACTATTCACATCTTAAACTGCACTGTAACTTTTATCCATGTATTTTTTCTTTTAATGTTTATTTTATTATCTTTTCTTTTTAATGACTGATTTTAAATGCCATTGTCTTAATGTCTTTCGTTTTTTGTAAAGCACTTTGAATTGCCTTGTGTTGAAAGGTGCTATATAAATAAACTTGCCTTGCCTTAATTATACTACTTTTCTTTAGGACGTTTTCAGATTAAAAGTTAAACATTTAAAACGTTTTTGACACCAAATACAATCAACAGTATTGACATTGTTATATTATATTATTATATGATGGCTAAAACTTGTATTTTCAGGCTCTACAGGTGCTGGAAACCGTTACTCCCCACAGTTTGTGAGAGCTGCCAAACTCCTCCACTGGAATGGACACTACAAGCCCTGGGAGAGAACATCCTCCTTTTCTGACGTGTGGGACAAGTGGTTCATACCCGACCCCACAGGAAAATTCAATCCAGTCCGTCAACACGCAGAAGACTGAAAAAATTGTTGAGCAGCCAAGCCCGCCCGGTCCCAGCAGGATCACGCCTCGCAATACCTCAGGAACTATATAAGGCCTTTTCACTAACCAGCCCTGGGCTCCAGTCAAACATCTGGACCTGTGTTCTCTCACCTTCACTAAATGCACATTTTTCCTTTTTTGTATACCAATTGCATCCTATAACTGCTTAGAGCACACACACATACTGCCCATGGTTTGGTCCAGAAACCTAGTGCCCTTAGATTGCTTTTAAATATAAATAAATATGAATGCGTTGTTCCCAGACAGCAGTAATGAGATTTGCCAAGACTACGATGTATAACTGAGGCAGTCCAAGGAGTGGTGCTTTACGGAGTTCTATTTCATCCTTACTGACCGCCAGAGGCGGTGCTTTAGCACTGGATATCTTCCGTCTCGCGCATGCATAGGTCGAATATTTATATCAACAAAGTCACGTGTGACCTCGTATGACCCCGGAAGGCTTAAGTTCCGGTATTGTCAACGAGTTCAGTCCTTTTTCATCTTCTCGCTGCGCAGGTTACTACTTTTTGAGTAGAAGCCAAGCTAGCTAATTGAAAATTAAGATTCTAGCTTATCGCTACCTGTAGTCTTGTGATCGTCTCGCTCGGAGCTGCGGGCTAGGAAAACGCTCGCCCTCCAAAGGCTGCGACGAGCTAGCTGTCCGCCCTCCCAAGGGAGGGGACTGCGGTGTTCACCGCTTGGACCCTAGGAGCTCCGGACCGGTAAAGAGCGGACGCTCCTGCACGTCAGCCGGTGAGATCGCTACCATTTATCGCTGATTGTACAATCTATTCTCAAGCTAATGAGATAACTGTGTACAAGTTAGCCGGGAGCTCTCGCTAATTTGTTACTGCGCTAGTGAAGGGAGCGTCTCCGCCCCCCTCTCACTACATTACATTACATTGCATTTAGCTGATGCTTTTATCCAAAGCGACTTACAATAAGTACATTTGACCAGGAAGACACAACCTTGAAGAAAACAGAATCATATAAGTACATCAGGTTTCTTAGAGCCAAACATTTCAAGTGCTACTCAACTGGCTATAGATAAGCCAGTCCTTTATTAGTATATAAGTGCTCTGTTAGCAGTTATTTGTTAGTAATTCTATCGCTCGAGTTGGAGTCGAAAGAGATGAGTTTTCAGTCTGCGCCGGAACATGTGCAGGCTTTCTGCTGTCCTGATGTCAATGGGGAGCTCATTCCACCATTTTGGAACCAGGATAGCAAACCCACGTGTTTTTGCTGATGGGAACTTGGGTCCCCCTCGCAGCGAGGGTGCAGCGAGTCGTTTGGCTGATGCAGAGCGTAGAGCACGCGCTGGGGTGTACAGTTTAACCATGTCCTGGATGTAAGAAGGGCCAGATCCATTCGCAGCATGGTACGCAAGTACCAGTGTCTTGAAGTGAATTTTAGCAGTTACCGGAAGCCAGTGAAGGGAGCGGAGGAGCGGAGTGGTGCATACATTTGGTTCCTTGCCTGTTCTATCGTCCAGTTAGCTGAGTGTTTTCGTTCAAGCTAACTGTTACGGCGCTAGTGAGGAGAGTGTCTCCGCCCCCCTCTCACCGCATACATTTGTTTCCTTACCTGTTCTATCGTCCAGTTAGCGGAGTGTTTTCGTTCAAGCTAACTGTTACGGCGCTAGTGAAGAGAGTGTCTCCGCTCCCCTCACAGCTCACAATTAATTCCTGTTCTATCCCCAGTTAGCAGAGGGCTCTCGCTCAAAGCTAACTTGCTACAGCGCTAGTGAGGAGAGTGTCTTCGCTCCCCTCTCACGGCGCACAATTGGTTATTTTATTTAATCGTTTATTTGACAGGGACATGCACTGTAATGAACACTTATATGTCAAGCGTAACAGTGCCAGATTTAGCTTTGAGCTACTTTCCATTCCCTCACATAAAACATTAGGAAATTACATTTTACAAACATGGTAAAAAAACAAAATACATGATATGCAAGGAGTGGCAACGACATATAAAGTGCATCCATCCTCCAGTTAACTGAGTGCTCTCGCTCAAAGTTAACTTGCTACAGCGCTAGTGAAGAGAGTGTTTCCACTCCCCTCTCCCTGCACACAGTTGGTTCCTGTTCCATCCTCCAGTTAACTGAGTGCTCTCGCTCAAAGTTAAAGGTGACCTATCATGCAAAATGCACTTGTGTACGTCTTTTATACATGAATATGTGTCCCCGGTGTTCCAGGGAACTCACCAAGTGTCAGAAAACACAACCCTCTCTATTTTCCTCTATACCCAAATCTCTTAAAAAGGGGCTGCAACGGATCTGATACAGACTGATCCAGATTTGAACACTTCTATGACGTCACAGAAGTGGTGCTACGGCTATTGGGCCAACTCCACCAATCAGGAGGAGACAGCCACGGACATTGCCGTTCGAAAGCGCTGGAGACGCTGTAGTACATATGGCAGGCCTGTAGATGGTGCTGTTCTCACAGAATCAGCCCATCAGCATGATCTGTTTGGTATTTTGAAAAATAAAAAGTATATATATGCCTTATATAGGTATGGTCCTATACTATATTATATTTTTCAAGGGTGACCTGCAGGACATTAGTTACACATGTAACATAAAAACAACAGAACAACAATAAGGATGACATACAACGCTTCCTCTACCAGCCTCAGTGACGCCTCATTACAGGCATTCGCTCTGATGTCTAGAGAGCTTGGGCGCCTGATGTCCACTCTCGTTCAGACTCGTCGCCAGGTTTGGCTGACACAGTCACCCTTATCAGAGACATGTAGGACTCTCCGTCCACCGGCTCACCCCGGTGCCCGCCATGGGCCTCAGCGCCCCACGAGGGGGCTGGCCCGCTACGGTCCTGTTAACTCGCCCCCAAGGCAGCCTCGGTATCCGGTGCCTAACCGTCGCCCCCCCAGAGCCAGAGGCCGGGGGGCGAGGGTCTGGGGCCGGCTGTTGGTTATCTCTCCCATCAGCAGCTCAACTACCGGGTAGCTCAAGCTTCAGACCCCTGGGTGCAAGGGTACAAGCGTCAGTTCCGATGCTGGCCCCCAGTCTTCAGCCGGGTCAAGATGACCACCATAAGCAACCTGGCAAAAGAAATCGCCCTAAACCAGGAGATGTCAGTCCTCCTTGCCAGGGGTGCAATCAAGCCTGTGGACCCCATCTCACAGCCCGGGGGCTTCTACTCGACCTACTTCCTGGTAAGGAAGAAAGGCGGTGGACTTCGCCCAATCCTCGATCTGAGGGGACTCAACAAGTTAATAATAATAATAATATATTGGATTTATATAGCGCTTTTATAGTACCCAAAGACGCCAAAGTTCCTAAAGATTTTTCCTTTCCATTTGCTGAGCACAGCGTTCTTCGTACCGTGGCCAGGAGGGAATGGTTCACGTCCGTCGACTTGAAGGACGCTTATTTTCATGTGCCTATTGTGCCTCATCACAGGCAGTTTCTTCGCTTTGCCTTCAGAGGCCGTCATTTCCAGTTCAGGGTGTTCCATTCGGACTCTCCCTCTCCTTAGACGACTGGTTAATCTGTGCACCATCCCGGTTACAGACGATCCAGGACACGGCTCTCCTCTCTCATGTCGCCCGGCTAGGCCTCATGGTGAACATGGAGAAGAGTTGTCTGAACCCCTCTCAGAGCCTAACCTTCATTGGGGTGGCTCTGGACACAGTCACTCAACCAGCGAAAGCAGTGTTCTCGCCCCCACTCCTGGTAGACGTGATGCTTTATTCTAGCAGCAGCCGACTGGATAGGCTGTCCTGCTGAAACTTCTTTTTTTCCCCCAGCTAGGTGAAGGTAGTGCTCCCGCTCCCTCTGCTGATAACATGGGTGTAGTTACATCCCTTTTGTGTTCGGCGAGTAGGAGCGTTGCTCTACTCTTTACGTTCAGCAGGTAGCTAGTGGAGGCTGTGTTCTTGCACCCGCTCCCGGTTACGCTGCATCTGGAATTCGTTATCAACTCAACCAGTGAAGGCAGTGTTCTCGCCCCTGCTCCTGGTAGGCGTGTTGCTTGATTCTAGCAGGAGCCGCCTGGCTAGGCTGTCCTGTTAAACTTCCTTATTTAACCCAGCTAGGTGCGGGCCTGTCCATCTGCTGCACAGACTCTGCTGTGGGAAGCCTTGGCGTCTCCCCAACAGGAAGGACCTCTTGTCTCAGTTGGAGGCACCCCGACCCCTGCCGCCTCCAGCTGTGGGTCTGGCCACTGGAGGACCCGACCCACTGCTGAGCGACTGCATAGAGCCTGTCAGGAAGACTATTCTCAAATGCCAGGGCACCATCTACTCGTAGGCAGTACGAAAACAGGTGGAAACTGTTTTGTTTTTTTGACTGGTGCCAAGGGCGAAATGAGGACCCAGTATATTGCTCGGTGCCTACGACCCTTGAGTTCCTGCAGTCCCTCCTGGACGACGGCCGGTGTCCCGCTACCGTCGGGGTGTATGTGGCTGCTATATCAGCTCAACACACAAGGGCTGACAACAGCACAGTGGGAGCCATAGGTTGGTATCCCTCTTTTTAAGGGGGAGCTCTGAGGCTTCGCACCCCCGAATAGCCCAAGGGCCCCTACATGGGACCTGCCCTTGGTGCTGGATGCCCTATGCTCGCCTCCTGTTGAACCTTTGTTACAGGCAGAACTGGAGTGGCTCTCAGCTAAGACTGCTTTCCTTCTTGCCATCACCTCAGCAAAGCTTCAGGCCTTGTCCGTGAACAGCTCGTGTCTGAGGTGGAACTCGGATGGCTCAGGTGTCACCTTATGGCCGAACACAGCGTTTCTCCCTAAGGTGCAAGGACATATGTGCTGCGGCCACATGGGCATCCCAGAGCACATTCGCCAGATACTACAGGGTGAATGTTGCTGCCCCTCATCCGCTGGGTGTGGTCCTCCTGCAGAGTCAGCCTAGGCCATCCTTATAGCAGGGGGAGTATTCAGACTTCCTCGTGACTCTGTTGGTATAGGTCATCCAGTGCTAAAGCACCGCCTCTAGCGGTCAGTAAGGATGAAATAGAACGATAGTTACGTATGTAACTACGGTTCTATGAATACTGGATGACCGCCAGAGTTTCTTGGTCACTCGGAATCTCGTGTTTCCGCGAGAAGATTCCATAGGACTGAACTCGTTGACAACACCGGAACTTATGCCTTCCGGGGTCATATGAGGTCACACGTGACTTTGTTGATATAAATATTCAAGCTACGCATGCGCGAGACGGAAGATATCCAGTGCTAAAGCACCGCCTCTGGCGGTCATCCAGTATTCATAGAACCGTAGTTACATACGTAATTATCGCTTTGTTTACATGCAACTTTGTACCAATTTACTTTATTTGAATCCTAGGTGGTTAAACAGTTACCTCATTCCCTTTTTCAATTACATTCCTATCAGTTATCACTGCAATCTGAATTGTAACTGTTAGCCATGCAGAAACCTCAATGAAATACTTTCTGTGTATAAGTAGTTTTATAATAAATTGCACACATTAAGATCCGTAGGTCAATGTTGAGATCAGCCTTTCCATCAAACATTTTAAGGTTATTCTCAAATATGGATTTAGTGGGATTTTCAATATTTTGATTCTTCCCACCTATACATTGACTTCTAAATGAACACTAATTCAGTACTGTATTGCCTTACAGGTTGAACTTATTATTATATGACCTTATATGCAGAATAAGCAAATGTTACCATGCTTCATATCCCCTCATTCAGGATTTGTATACACGTTGAAAAGCATTTGCCTTGCTGGTGTAAATATTTGTCACCTTTTGTATAGTACATAAATACAAATAGTTACATTTTTATCATTTATATTTGTAGTTATCTCAACATTTGCCCTTTCTAAGATCATGCTAGTTTTTTTTGCAATACTTCCTGAAAACGGGTATGAAATCGGGGTCACAGGAAAAACGCTGTTCAAAGGATGCAACAGCATGAAACTGCTATATTGTAAATTCAAGGTTTTGTATTTGACTGTAACATATTTAGGCTTTGTTATGGGTTTATTACATTGTCTATAAACATTATTTGACATGAACATTACTAATGACATCCGGACATTTAAGACGGGTAATCTTTTAACAACTTCTGGGAGAAGAAGTCAGTGGGCATGAGCACTAGACCATGATGACAGATCCAAGTCCATTTGATGGGCACTGATTTGTCCTAGACAGCTGAAAGACGTCTAGGATAAAAAGGTGAGTCCTCGTCTGGACACTGTCCCAAGGTCTACCAGATTCAGAAATTGAAGAAAAGGTAAAAACAGAGTAGTCAAAAAGGATTCAAAAATCTACTTTGCCTGACAAGATCACCCTGACATTAGAGAGGGTGACTTAGAAGTAGAGAGCAGCCTTTCCATCCAACATTTCAAAGTTAAAATGAAATATTTAGTGGGATTTGCAATATTGTGATCTTCCCACCTATCAATTTTACTTCTATAAATGAACAGGAATTCAGTAGTGTATTGTCTGACAGGTTTTATATAACCTTATAAGCAGACCACTAACAACAAACATCACATTGAAAGGCAATTGCCTTGCTGGTGTAAATATCTGTCATCCTTTGTAGATGAAAGAAAATAAATAGTTTAAATGTTTTGTTGCCTTTCAGAATTTGCAAGATCAGTCCATGATTTTTTGTAATACTTCCTGAAAAGAGTAATGAAATAGGAGTCACAAGAAGAACATAGCATGAAACTGCTATATTGTAAATTCACGGTTTTGGAATGAGGCAGTGATGAATGATATAGGCTTTGTAAAGGGTTTATTACATTTATAGTACATCGTCTATATACAATATTTAGTATGAATATTATTACAAATTACCTCTGGACATTGCTAGTGGAGCCTCGCAGATGGGGGGGCTGCTGCAGCCCCCTCCGCGTCCATTCGCAATGTCTTGCTGTCTCTCAGGAAACCACACCAGTAAGCCAGCTGACAATGTCAGCTCCTCGCAGCAGCGAGCTGTCCAATCAGAGCACACTGGGCTCACGTGTGTGAATATTTTCATGTCTATTTGCTGGGCAGTCGTTTGTCCTAAACAACTGAAAGGTCAGTCCTCATCTGGACACGGTCCCAGTTTCTTTCAGATTCAGAATTGAAGGGGCAAAACAACGTAAACTTCAAAATCATTCTGAATCAACTTTGCCTGACATTTTGTAGTCAAAGGCACCCCAACAGTCCGCCTTGCAGTCAGCTTGTCCTTGAATGCCGACATATCAAGGTCTGCATGTCTTCCTCACAAAGAAGGCAGAGCTCAGTTAAAGTCTGTGTTGAAGTCATAAGCCGCTTTCACACCGCAGGACTTGCGGTACTTTAGTGCCGGCACTAAAGTACCACGGCACTAAATCCGCCAGGGGGCTAGTGCCAATCGCATTCACACCGCAGTACTTTCCCTGAGGCACGATTACGCTGACGTCACTTCGTCTTCTTCTTCTCTGGGTTTACCGGTAGGCCGCAAAACCACTTCACGGAGAGTACAACAAAAAAACGAGAGAAGAACTACACGGGGGGGTATAAAGCCCATCCGCTGTATGAGGCGTTTGTTTACTTTCTGACCTCAGACATGGAGTTCATAAGGGTAATTTACAAATAAAATACCCCATTATAACAATGGACTTTATCTTTATGTATTTATTATATATTATCCCCTCAGGCTGATTTTGGAAAAGGACATCAACCCTTGTTTGGTGTTTTTCCCTTATTTATCTAAAACAAATGACATGATAAATTACTTGTGTTTATGTGTGTAAGACTTGTGTTTCTGATAAATTCAACCACCGACACCCGTCTGCTCTCACATTCTTCTATTCTGCAAATTTGGGGTGGGACACAATAAATAAAGCTTCGCCAGTTTGTTTGTTTGTTTTATTGCACAGTCAAGACATAACAATAACGGCATCATGCTGTTCCAGGTGTGTCGTATGCATGTAAATTGAAGTTAAATAACAGTGTGAAATGTAAAATAAAGTGTAAGTAGTTTCAAAACAATGTAACAGTGGCAATATATATAGCAGCAGACACGGCTTAGTGCAAGTTAGGTGTCAGTATTAAAAAACAGTGGCAATATATATATAATAACAATAGAACATCGTTACCACTCTTATTATTGTGGTCTTTAATTTTTTTATAGTCCTGCCTGAGTTTCTTTATTTTTACCCGGCATCCGTGTGCACTATGCACGATTCCCAGCTCAAGTAGCGAACATCGCTCAAAACATTTGGAGTTGGGAACTGCTTTCTGTAGAAGCTGCTGCATCCCGTCCTTGGAGTAAATTGCCAGAAGCGCCGACACTTCCTCATCATTCCACCGCTCCGGTGTTGTAGTACGTGTGGTCATAACTGCTTTAAAGTAAAAAAAAAAACTACTCGCTCAGGTGTGGCTGTGGTTTTGTAGCGAGGAAAAAAATGGCTGCCTAACAAAACAAATTCAGAGTCTAACGGGGCGTGGTTTGCAATTCGCCCAGCCAATAGAAATAGAATAGAAATTGGCACTCTTTTGTCACCAGGTTCGTACCACCTCTCTAGCAGGGACTAAAAAGTACCAAAAGAGTTCCCGGCACTGAGTAGTCCCGGCGGTGTGAACGCGACATTATTGGTACTACCGGAACTAAAGAACTAAAGTACCAGGGAAAGTCCTGCGGTGTGAACGCGGCTATAGGCGTCTCCTGTTGAAGCCGCAGAGCCGCTCATGTCGACGGGGACAGACTCAAACTGCACATGGCCTGGGTTTCCTGGAAGACAAGGCAAGACATCAAAAATAATGCTAATGCTGGGAAAGCATTTGGTAATAAAAATGAAGTTTCAGACAGAACTTACTTTTAATAGGAGGCTCCTCTGCTTGTGTCCCATTTGCCTCTGTTGCCTCCTCTGGAGTCTGCTCAGGCTGAGAGAAAAGCAGATAGTTCAACTAAAGTCCAACAAACCTCAGAATACACAGAAAGTCCAGACAGCAGGATCAGAGTTGGATTAGAAGTCTTCATATTATTCAGTCTTGCGTTTTTTGTCCTCATTTCCAGCAGACCAGACAGCTAGCATTCTTAAAAGACAGCTGTGTATTCTGGTAGTCTCTAAAAGGAATAATAAAGCACTTCTATAGTTACCTGATTCTCATCATTCTGCTCCGCGCTCTCCGAGGCTGCATCAGCAGGTTTTTCCTCAGTGACGTCCTCAACTCTCAGTAGGCCTGCAGTCGGGCCCTTAGAGGTTAAGCCTATACTGCCGGCTTGGCATGTAGGCTGGGAGGTCGCGGTTCTCCGATGCCTTGCAGTGATAGCTTAGCTTAGCTCTGAGGAGACAAAACAAAGAGCTCTGTGAGCCTGATATACAGTAGCATTACCTTCTCTTTACATTATAATGGTTGCATTATCCTCCACAGTGTTGGGATCAGAGTTGGATTAGAAGTCTTCATATTATTCAGACTTGCGTTGTGTCCTCATTTCCACACTGATGAAGCATCCTTCAGCAAAAAAATAAAATACTCACCCTGTCCAGTCATCGAGGAAAGCCGTGGACGCCTGCTCTGCGTTGGGGATCCCCCCTTCTGAAGATATCCACGCTTCTTGGCCAACAACGTCAAAAACTCCAGGGAGTTTCTGAAGTCGGGGACATTATATTGAAGCATGATCTGAAACCACAAGAACACTGAAATTAATATGTTGGAAAATATATCTTTGTTTTGTTCACAAACACACTACACATCAGCTCTGCTTATATGACAGAGCCACTGAATTGAGTGGTTAGTGAGTTACTTTAGGAGGCTATAACCAGTTATAGCAGCACTGCAAGCTGCTCAACCTTCTCAGTCCTCCAGATTACACTGATGTATAAGGGAAATAAAAACACAGAAATCTATCTGACAAATGCAACAATTAAAAAAGAAAACTCCAGTGATGGAACTCCTCTTACCTGGCTGTGGTCACACTGTTTGAGCAGAGTCCGGACCGCCTCATGCGCGCTGACACCCCCCTCCTCCACCTGCAGGCTCCTCAGAGCCATGGAGGCTGGCGGGTTGGACGGCGCCGCCATGATGCCAGGGCTGTCAATTAGCTTCACGTTCTTCAGGATGTGCACCTCCTGCATGGATCTGATGGGGTGGGAACAGGAAACATTTCATTATTGGGATACAAAATAAGAAAAAAGGGGAAAGTTAATTATCACTTTGTACAATTTGGACATAATCCTATACTAAAGCAGAACATGTTTGCAATTCTGCTAAATAGGCACGATGATACTAAACTCAGAGAAAAAGCTTGAGTTGTGTTAGGAGTTAGCATTTTATGCTAATTTGTCACTCACTTTGTGATGCCTCTCTTGACTCCAGCATTGCATGCGAGGATCCCCTTCATACTGTTGATGAGACTGCTTTTTCCCACATTAGGAAAACCTGAAGGCAAAGAGGATATTGCATCAAAGATAAGCATTCAGATTACACACTTCAAGAAAATGTAAAGAAATTAAGACTATAATCAGTTGAGTATATTTATGCCGCAGAGCGAAATAAGCCAATTAAGCGATTTGTATTGTGCTTACCTACTACGCCCACTTTGAGTTGAGCCTCATTCTCTGTTTTAGTAGCATAACTTGACAGGAATTCGCTGAGACAGCCGTTTCCAGAGCAGGCTGCTGCTCGGGATCTGTCCAGGACTTCATTGGAGGCTACTATCCTGCTCTTCCTGGCTCGCTGATGGTGACACAGAAAAAACAATGTTAATTACCGTCAAGTTTTTTTCATTTTTATTAAAAATGAAGTTTCAAACAGAACTTACTTTTAATCAGAGGCTCCTTTGCTTTTGTCCCATTTGCCTCTGTTGCCTCGTCTGGAGTCTGTTTAGGCTGAGAGAAAAGCAGATGGTTCAACTAAAGTCCAACAAACCTCAGAATACACAGAAAGTCCAGACAGCAGGATCAGAGTTGGATTAGAAGTCTTCATATTATTCAGGCTTGCGTTTTTTGTCCTCATTTCCAGCAGACCAGACAGCTAGCATTCTTAAAAGACAGCTGTGTATTCTAGCAGTTTCTAAAAGGAATAATAAAGCACTTCTATAGTTACCTGATTCTCATCATTCTGCTCCGCGCTCTCCGAGGCTGCATCAGCAAGTTTTTCCTCAGTGACGTCCTCAACTCTCAGTAGGCCTGCAGTCGGGCCCTTAGAGGTTAAGCCTATACTGCCGGCTTGGCATGTAGGCTGGGAGGTCGCGGTTCTCCGATGCCTTGCAGTGATAGCTTAGCTTAGCTCTGAGGAGACAAAACAAAGACAGCTCTGTGAGCCTGATATACAGTAGCATTACCTTCTCTTTACATTATAATAGGTGCATTCCTCCAGTGTTGGGATCAGAGTTGGATTAGAAGTCTTCATATTATTCAGACTTGCGTTGTGTCCTCATTTCCACACTGATGAAGCATCCTTCAGCAAAAAAATAACACTCACCCTGTCCAGTCACCGAGGAAAGCCGTGGACGCCTGCTCTGCGTTGGGGATCCCCCCCTTCTGAAGATATCCACGCTTCTTGGCCAACAACGTCAAAAACTCCAGGGAGTTTCTGAAGTCGGGGACATTATATTGAAGCATGATCTGAAACCACAAGAACACTGAAATTAATATGTTGGAAAATATATCTTTGTTTTGTTCACAAACACACTACACATCAGCTCTGCTTATATGACAGAGCCACTGAATTGAGAGGTAAGAGCTACTTTAGGAGGCTATAATCAGTTATAGCAGCACTGCAGGCTGCTCAACCTTCTCAGTCCTCCAGATTACAATCATGTATAAACACAAAATTAGTAGCCGTTTTTTCTAAACTCCTTATACATTTCCATTCATTTAAAATATGCTGCAAAAAAGCTGGATTTGAGCGAACATGCGTTTAGATGCCCATAGCACAAAGGCTTGAACTTAACTAGGATGGGTAATGCATCCAAAAGCTGACATGTTTCTAATAGAAAAGTAATGCCAAAAACAACAACTTTGGACCAACAGCTTTTCGTATAAGCATTATAAATTGCAGATCTAAACACGCGTTATTGATCACAAACATGTTACCCTTTAAAAAAGGGAAAGGAAAACACCGAAATCCATCTAACAAATTCAACAATTAAAAAAGAAATCTCTCCAGTGATGGGACTCCTCTTACCCGGCTGTGGTCCCACTGTTTGAACTGAGTCCGGACCGCCTCGTGCGCGCTGACCCCGCCAACAGATAGATGCAAATCCATTTGGTGGGCACCGATTCGTCCTAGAAAGCTGAAAAAACATCTTGGATAAAAAGGTGAGTCCTCGTCTGGACACTTTCCCAAGGTCTTCCAGATTCAGAAATTGAAGAAAAGGCAAAAACAGAGACTAATCAAAACTCCATAAGTTCAAAATGATTCAGAAATGTACTTTATATGACAAGATATGGACAGTCGCCTTGATATTAGAGCAGCATTTCCATTCAACATTTTAAAGTTATTCTGAAATATTTAGTGGGATTTGTAATGTTCTGATCCTCCCACCTATCAATTTGACTTCTATAAACACCAATTCAGCAGTGTATTGTCCGACAGGTATTATATAACCTTATATGCAGACCACTGAACAAACATTGAAAGGCAATTGCTTTGCTGGTATAAAAATCTGTCATCCTTTGTAGATGAAAGGAAATATTTTGTTGCGTTTCAGAATTTGCCATTTGCAAGACCAGTCCATGATTTTTTTGTAATACTTCCTGAAAAGAGTAATGAAATAGGAGTCACAAGAAGAACCTGCTATATTGTAAATTCACGGTTTTGGAATGAGGCAGTGATGAATGATATAGGCTTTGTAAAGGGTTTATTACATTTATAGTACATCGTCTATATACAATATTTAGCATGAATAGTATTACAAATGACCTCTGGACATTTAAGACAACATCTGGGAGAACGCGTGTGGGAATATTTTCGTCTATTTGCTGGGCAGTCGTTTGTCCTAAACAACTGAAAGGTCAGTCCTCATCTGGACACGGTCCCAGTTTCTTCCAGATTCAGAATTGAAGGGGCAAAACCACATAAACTTCAAAATCATTCTGAATCAACTTTGCCTGACATTTTGTAGTCAAAGGCACCCCAACAGTCCGCCTTGCAGTCAGCTTGTCCTTGAATGCCGACATATCAAGGTCTGCATGTCTTCCACACAAAGAAGACAGAGCTCAGTTAAAGTCTGTGTTGAAGTCATAGGCGTCTCCTGTTGAAGCCGCAGAGCCGCTCATGTCGACGGGGACAGACTCAAACTGCACACGGCCTGGGTTTCCTGGAAGACAAGGCAAGACATCAAAAATAATGCTAATGCTGGGAAAGCATTTGGTAATAAAAATGAAGTTTCAAACAGAACTTACTTTTAATAGGAGGCTCCTCTGCTTGTGTCCCATTTGCCTCTGTTGCCTCCTCTGGAGTCTGCTCAGGCTGAGAGAAAAGCAGATAGTTCAACTAAAGTCCAACAAACCTCAGAATACACAGAAAGTCCAGACAGCAGGATCAGAGTTGGATTAGAAGTCTTCATATTATTCAGGCTTGCGTTTTTTGTCCTCATTTCCAGCAGACCAGACAGCTAGCATTCTTAAAAGACAGCTGTGTATTCTGGTAGTCTCTAAAAGGAATAATAAAGCACTTTTATAGTTACCCGATTCTCATCATTCTGCTCCGCGCTCTCTGAGGCTGCATCAGCAGGTTTTCTTACAGAGATTTCAACAACTCTCAGCAGGGGTTTTTCCTCAGTGACGTCCTCAACCCTCAGTAGGCCTGCAGTCGGGCCCTTAGAGGTTAAGCCTATACTGCCGGCTTGGCTTGGACATTTTACATCTGAAAAAACCAAAATGTTGACAGTCAACAGACAGAAGTGACTACATGTTATTAGAAGCTACATCACACAGACGGGTCTACAAGCCCATTAATGGCCCCTGCCGTGTGGCTCATTACATCATACATGAAGAAGACCAAGTGTTACATCCAATCCCCATGCTCTGCCCCTTATAATTGAATAAAAAGGGGTCTGCCGATTTTAAATTGCTGATAGAAGACTCAAATACCCCCAATACCTTTCAGAGTTCCCTCGTTGCCCGTTTTTAGACTGTTCAGATCCCAGCCGGTCTGCATCTCAGCCACAACAGCAGCGGACATGTAGGCTGGGAGGTCGTGGTTCTCCGATGCCTTGCAGTGATAGCTTAGCTTAGCTCTGAGGAGACAAAACAAAGACAGCTCTGTGAGCCTGATATACAGTAGCATTACCTTCTCTTTACATTATAATGGTTGCATTATCCTCCACAGTGATGGGATCAGAGTTGGATTAGAAGTCTTCATATTATTCAGACTTGCGTTGTGTCCTCATTTCCACACTGATGAAGCATCCTTCAGCAAAGAAAATGAAAACACTCACCCTGTCCAGTCATCGAGGAAAGCCGTGGACGCCTGCTCTGCGTTGGGGATCCCCCCCTTCTGAAGATATCCACGCTTCTTGGCCAACAACGTCAAAAACTCCAGGGAGTTTCTGAAGTCGGGGACATTATATTGAAGCATGATCTGAAACCACAAGAACACTGAAATTAATATGTTGGAAAATATATCTTTGTTTTGTTCACAAACACACTACACATCAGCTCTGCTTATATGACAGAGCCACTGAATTGAGTGGTTAGTGAGTTACTTTAGGAGGCTATAACCAGTTATAGCAGCACTGCAGGCTGCTCAACCTTCTCAGTCCTCCAGATTACACTGATGTATAAGGGAAATAAAAACACAGAATTCTATCTGACAAATGCAACAATTAAAAAAGAAAACTCTCCAGTGATGGAACTCCTCTTACCTGGCTGTGGTCACACTGTTTGAGCAGAGTCCGGACCGCCTCATGCGCGCTGACACCCCCCTCCTCCACCTGCAGGCTCCTCAGAGCCATGGAGGCTGGCGGGTTGGACGGCGCCGCCATGATGCCAGGGCTGTCAATTAGCTTCACGTTCTTCAGGATGTGCACCTCCTGCATGGATCTGATGGGGTGGGAACAGGAAACATTTCATTATTGGGATACAAAATAAGAAAAAAGGGGAAAGTTAATTATCACTTTGTACAATTTGGACATAATCCTATACTAAAGCAGAACATGTTTGCAATTCTGCTAAATAGGCACGATGATACTAAACCCAGAGAAAAAGCTTTTGTTGTGTTAGGAGTTAGCATTTTATGCTAATTTGTCACTCACTTTGTGATGCCTCTCTTGACTCCAGCATTGCATGCGAGGATCCCCTTCATACTGTTGATGAGACTGCTTTTTCCCACATTAGGAAAACCTGAAGGCAAAGAGGATATTGCATCAAAGATTAGCATTCAGATTACACACTTCAAGAAAATGTAAAGAAATTAAGACTATAATCAGTTGAGTATATTTATGCCGCAGAGCGAAATAAGCGATTTGTATTGTGCTTACCTACTACGCCCACTTTGAGTTGAGCCTCATTCTCTTTTTTAGTAGCATAACTTGACAGGAATTCGCTGAGACAGCCGTTTCCAGAGCAGGCTGCTGCTCGGGATCTGTCCAGGACTTCATTGGAGGCTACTATCCTGCTCTTCCTGGCTCGCTGATGGTGACACAGAAAAAACAATGTTAATTATCATCAAGTTTTTTTCCTTTTATTGCTGAAATAGTCTGTGTAAATCACAGCATTTATTGGAAAATATATCTTTGTTTTGTTCACAAACACACTACACATCAGCTCTGCTTATATGACAGAGCCACTGAATTGAGTGGTTAATGAGTTACTTTAGGAGGCTATAACCAGTTATAGCAGCACTGCAGGCTGCTCAACCTTCTCAGTCCTCCAGATTACAATCATGTATAAACACAAAATTAGTAGCAGTCTTTTCTAAACTTCTTATACATTTCCATGAATTTAAATATGCTGTAAAAAAGATGGATTTGAGCAAACATGCGTTTAGATGCCCATAGCACAAAGGCTTGAACTTAACTAGGATGGGTAATGCATCCAAAAGCTGACATGTTTCTAAAAGAAAAAGTAATGCCAAAAAACAACAACCTTTTACTTGGATCAACTGCTTTTCGTATAAGCATTACAAATTGAATAAACATGCGTTATTGATCACAAACATAAAATGTTACCTCTTACCACTGTTTTGTGCTGGATCTGTTGTGATGCTTTGAACGCCACAACTGGAAACTCCAGCTGTAAGCACTGGATCCACTTCTCCACATTTTCCTTTGGTACCAGATCTACAACAAAAGATAATTAAAAAAAACAACATTTAGAGTCCAGACAAAACTTATTTAAATCCACAAACCCCTCATCAGTGTGTATGTGTGCTTGACTTTAAATCTCATGTCCATTTACCTATTTTGCTTAAAACCAACAGCAGTTTCTTGTTGCCTCCCCTCTGCAGCACCGCCTCCTCCAGCTGTGGACACCGACACCCCATTGGATCACGTGCATCAAGCACTTCTATTACTACGTCAGACGCATCAATTACCTGAAAGAAATTCAAGGGAGAGCAGGTTAAATATCGAGTCAAAACCTTTTTTTTACAATAAAACACTGACTTGGATTGTGAAGTTTTACCTTATTTAATTCAGAGCAAAGGTACTGTTTTGAGCCCTTGTCTGGGCCGGGTTCTTTCTCTGGCTGTTCGACAACCACTACTTCCTATGGAAAGAAAACACCCAAAACAATCAAATTAAGTGATTGAGTGACAACATGTGTTACTGAATAAATATTTAAGCGTTTGCCTTTTTACCTTTAGAGGCTTCTTGGCTTTGGGTTCCGTTTCTTTTTTTCCGGTAACTTTCTCCCTTTTTCTCTTCTGGGCCCGCTCTACTTTTTTTGCTTGTTTTTTTTTGTCTTTTATTTCGTCAATCTGCAAGAAAGAAAACATGAACAATAAATACAACCGCTTAAAACTATTATATCAAATGTGAACAACTGAGGGGTACACATTGCCAAAATACTGGTTAAGTAACACCATAAACCTCTAGAGCAAGTACCAGCCATCTTGTTGTAACAAAAAGTTGCTAAGTAGGGTAGTTTATTTATTAAAGTTATGCATGCAATACTGTTTTTAAACAGGCTAGGCTTAGGCTAGTAAAAATATAATCATCTGTGATATAAGAGCAAACTGTCTTCTAAAGATCCACACTGTTCGGGCCACCTGGTGGTTGCATTGGAGCACATAGTTTCACTTTTAGAATCTATTGGCGCATTATTCTCACCCAACTGTATAGCTTGGAGCTTTTCAGTCAATACTAACCAATATTCATTATTATTTTTAATGTTTTAGCAGATTAAGTGTCCATACCAGTTTTTGAAATAAAGCTCAGAAAACAGTTAGTCAACTTGGTCAAGTATAATTTTAAAAATCAATCATATGTTGTAAGTCGTGAATCCAAATGTATAGTCCAAAACAAATTCAGATGCATTATTCACAGAATCTTCAGAAAAGATAATGGTGGTATTGCAACTTAAAAACTATATTAATCTAGACAAAGATTGTATACAACATTTTTAAAATCATATTTTTCACCCTTAAAGCATCTCCATTTAATCATTAAAGCTGATATAAATGCACACAGTATGTAAACACAAGTCTTATTTATAGTGTGTTGTAGTGTATGCATTTACTACAAATTCCATATAATTTAAAATTGATTTTGTATATTGGCACATAGCTCCATTATGAATATAATAGAGTACGCATGATGCCCACCTCTTGCCTTCTCTGCTCGGCCTCGCGGAGGACCTCCTCTTTGAAGGGAGCGCTGTTGGGCACGCCGAGATCCTTCTTAGGCCTTTTGCTTGCTCCTCCTTTCTTCTTTAACTCTTTTCTTAGTTTTCTGGTGTGATCCTTGACCTAAACACACAACAAAATGTAAACAATTCCTTTAAAAACAATACAAAATCTAAACGAGTAAGACATGTGGGTGTCATTAGCGTTAGCAGCCTCGTTCACATAGGCCTCATGGTGTAAACACATGCGAACCTTTATCTTTACAGGAAAGTATTATAAAAAGTCAGACACTTACCTTTTTCTGTATTTTATAGCGTTTGGAGCATGTCACCCGCTTGCTTGCTTTCTTTAACTCTGAAGACAAAAAAAAATAGTTATGCGTCGGTCATTCAATGTTACCCTAAAACGAGGCTAAAGCAGACTGACAAATTGTGTTTTTTTTGCAATCAACATATAGTTTATTAGCTGGGAGAATCAACCAAATCATACAGAATTAACTAGTTGTTTTTAAATAAGCTTACATATACATTTAGCATAGCTATCAGTGCGCACTTACTTGGTCGCTTCATGGTGGAGCTGTCGATCTGCCAATGTGCTTTTTCTGCTCTCACACGTGGAGCAGTGCGCAAATTTGACGCTACGTCATTTCCGCTTTTGTCAGCGACACGGCACCTGTCCCGCCGCCTGGCGAGCTGGAGTACAAGTGTTCAAGCGTGAGAGTTTAACCACTTTAATAATTTCAGAGATGTATCATTCTTATATATTTATAAAAATGTTATTAAGATTTTTATTGTTTTCCTGTTTGTTTAGTTTTTTGCTTGTAAATCTCCATATTTATTGTACGTTGGTTTGTTTGACATGTTTGAGTCACAAAAAAAGATAGGGCTGGTAACTGAGCAGAATGCTATAAATACTATGTGAACACAAATAAAGAATTAAACAAATAAAAATGAAATGTATTCAAATGCAAGGAAACCAGACTTCCAGGTCATGCCACCTGTTTACTTAATTAATTAATTAATTGGTGATTAAACAATAATCTACAAATTCACATTAAAAAGTCATTTGAAATACTTCCCTTGTTATTAAGTCCTGCAAAAGTCGAATAAATATAGAAAAGGGAAACGTTATAAAAATGTAATTAAATATAAAAATGTATATGACTGTGCCCCTGAAGTGAGCTAATATTCTAATTTGGTTTTCAAACACAATTTATAAAAGTCTCTCTTGAACTCATACTGCGATGATGGTGTCTACAAACTGACCTGTATAGACAATGATGTAGTTCCCAACTTCCCACACTGTGTTGTTTGTAGTTGGGACTTCTTATTACTCAGATAGAACATTTTCAAAATAAGATACAGAATGCTTTGTTTGGTCTTCATGTATAATATCAAAGCTTGTTCACAGGGGGTGTGCTTGACATGAGAACCACAAAAGTGTGCATCCGTTCAAATGTAATGATATTACATGGCCCTTTGACATGTTGTGCCTTATTGAACAATGAGCCTTGAAATAACAGAGTTCTAAAGTCATAGTGCATTAGTATAAACTCTATAGGCTACTGTCTTTTTCTGTTACGGTGATGGCAGCAGCAGCACCATATTCAGTGACCTAATTAGTGTTACGTTACAGCATTCAAAGCCGCAACTAACCCAAATCCGTCGCCTCTGCAACTCCAAAATCTAGCACAATCAGTGGGGTCACAGCATGGATGGGTCACAGACAATCTTGGGGGAACGATGAAGAAGGAGCAGCAAGCGGAGAAGACATAACTCCGGGTCACGTGATTGGGTCGAGCATCTTTTTTGGTCCATTTTGGAGAACAGCGAGTGCTCCGTGCAACCCAAGAAAATGACCAAACTGCAGTTTTTAAACGTCTTTTTGACTGAGCGTCTCATGCTTGCTGCACAGGAGATATACAAATCTGTCGAGGATACTATTTTGGAGTACCAGGAGGAGATAGCGATCAGAGAGCGGGAGAACGACCATTTGAGACGCAGGCTGCGAGACGCTGGGATCGAAATATGGCCAGGTTAGCTCCGCAAAAAGCTAACAGTGCAGTTGCGCCCCTTTATTTACAGTCTGCCAAGTCTTGTGGTGGCATTTGGTAGTAAAAGGGAAATGACCACCTAAAAAATAAATGTCACAACACACCAAATACTGTCAGAAGGATGTTGACTCACTTCCAAACAAGTTAACTTTAGCCGGCTAGTTGACTTTAGCTGCTGTTGTTGTGGAGCGGCTAGCGCGTAGCAACCTTTGTTCGTTAGCAACCAGCTAGGTTAGCCTATACATGGTTTAGCATTTAGCTTAAACTGCATACTAGTGTGCGTTTATACGTAGTCAGTGTTCTTATTCATGATTTATCTGACAGATACAACTGCACACAACGGCAAACATTTTTTTGTTGTGTCACTTGTTGTGTCACAGTGTTTGTTTTTGTTTACTCCAATATAGTACAACTCTAACCACACAGTAAACTTATGGCTGAAACTACTGCAAGTGTTGCCCAAGGTGCCATTATTTATTTTGAGTGTAAATACGCCAAGTACTCTTACATTTAGACCAATTTGTACAAAATGTTTACATAAACTTTCACCTGACATCTATCTTTTTTCTTTACAATTGTTAAATATCTCAATTACATCCACTGTGATTAATGGTACACAACCCTTACAATCTCAAGGGTTTCCCCGGTATTTACACGGACAGTTTTGTAGAAGACTTAAAAACATGAAATGAGAAAGTCTTGCTTAGCAGCCCCTGATTTTTGAAACTTAATTGATAATTGATCCAGGAGGCTAGACAATATCCTGGGGCAAACAGTAGTGCAGTACTGTTTATTGGACAGCTTAGTTACAACCAAGACATGTTGTGCGTAACCACTGTTACAGATTTCAATTGGATATTTCTATTCAAAGTTGAAATACTCTTAACACTTTGTCTATCGGATATTGTTGGAAACTTGAATTATGTTGGGGCTCACAGAAAACATAGAAACATACATCCATGAAGGACCAGGTCTGCAAAGCTGAATTAAAATATTTTGTGTGTTTGTTGTTTAAGTTAACAGGACAGTAAGTTCAGCTCAGCATTTTTCATGTAAAAATATGTGTTGTGAAGAGGTGGTTTACCAAAAAGCAATGACGTGAATATTTTCATCTGAACCTTTTCCTTGTGTTGTGTTCTCAGATCGTCCGTCCATGGCGCTGTTGGAAGAGGAGGATGGTGAGCATCCCCGTCGTGAGTGGAGTCCCAGCATGGGGCATGAAGAGCGCATCCCAATTCAGATTAAGGATAAAAGAGATCTCCGGCCCATCCAAGGAGATGATCAGCTTCGTGGTCATGGCTCTTGCGCCACACCCGAGAACATGTTTACTCCCCCACGTGTTGTGAATGAATATCCCCAGGAAGGCCCGCACACATCCAACCTTCCTCAGAGTCAAGGTGTGGAGAACAGGGAGAGGGATCCTGCATCTCGGGGGTCCTCGAGACACGTGAAGGTGGAGAGTGGAGGAGCCCACAGAGGCTCTACTTCCTCCAACAGCGGCGCCCAGCCCCTCGCACCAGTCAACCCAAACTGCTCGAATGAGAACAACATTGACATTATTGGGGTAGAGAATGGAGGACAGATGGTTGGTGCTAAGGGAAATGGAGCTGGTGCTAACAGAGGGCAGGCCTCTCAAATGCGCAATCAAGGAGCCAATGCCGTGGACTGCCCTCATCAAAAATCGCCCCTACAAGGCCAAATGTCTTCCTTTAGCTGCAAGGTGTGTGGGGAGGCGTTTAGTCATGCTGGCCACCTGCATGTGCATGTACAAGTGCACACTCGAGAAAAACCTTACCGCTGTGGAGTATGTGGGAAATGCTGCAGCTCCTCGGGCAGACTGCAGGAGCACCAGCGTAGTCACACGGGAGAAAAACCATTCCGCTGCCAGATTTGTGGAAAGGGCTTCACACAGATGGCTCACTTGAAGGTACACATGAGAATCCACACTGGGGAGAAGCCATACAGCTGCCCTGTGTGTGGCAAGTGCTTCAGCCGCTCTGACAAAATCAAAAGGCATCTCCAGACCCATAGCCGCGAGGGAACATACTTTTCAGGGCAATGATGTTAGTGTTGATCCAGTTTGTGACTCCTATTGATGAGGGATATTTACCTACAAAAAGCTAAAAACGCTGCCAATAATAAAAAAAAAAAGGCTTTTATCTTTCTACTTTCTAAAAAACTAGGGATTCTGCAACTCATAGAGAAGGTTTCTTATCTAACACTTCTCCGAACCATATTCCCTCAACAAAAGTTGTATTAGCCAGTTTAGTATGTCATCTACTTATTTCTTTCACCTGTAACTGGAGTATTACATCTCTTAACAGAGTTGAGTTATTAGCTAGACTTTTCTGAATGATGTAGACTTTCCTTAGGCATAATTAGCACGATGAAGTCTTCCACATATGCCTTGAAACTGAGATGCATTAAGAAATGCAACAATGTTTAACACGGTCATGGCTTAATACTAACCTGTCATTTCATATTCATCAGTCTACAGTTGAGTTTCAAATCTGCAGACTTGACATCTTTCTTGTAATACTTATTTTAGGTCCTAAAAGGAGAAGACAGTACATGAAATGATCCCCATTTTCTCAATTAATAGAGAACTAATGGCCTGCCAAATGAAACCTGTATGTCATCTGGTTAAGACTAAAACTGCCAGCAGTTTTTTTTATGTAGCAATTAAAAAAAGGCACTAAGTTCAGGTGAACAAAAAGCCACTGAAATGCAGCTTGAAACTGTGGACTTGACTGAAGTACACAAGAAGTCTGACCTCGCACTTACCTCCTTTCTTAGTCATTATTTGAATTTGTTGAGTGCTGTTACATAATTGCACAGCTAAACACTGCCATCTCACATTGTCAGTGCTTCATGTGGTCCATTGAAATATGGATCGATCTATTGTGAGACTCGCTCCACTATTTCATGAACTAATGTGATATTTTGTAAAGTACCACTAGTCTAAATCTATCGTTCATTTTGAATTCTAATGGTGTCTTTTTTTTTTGTATGACATGCACTATTGCATCTGTCTAAGACGGTGCTGAAATTCACTCTATACTAGGGCCGTACAGTGTTAGCTGAACTTTTCTTCAGGGGTCTCAGTCTGAAAAGATTTACGTTCACCTGTGTTTCCACCTCAATGTTCATTCACATGGGAGCTGCCTCGAATATGGTTGATTTTCAGACGTGATGATTGGTTTGTCATGGAATCACACACTTCCACTGCCCACCTTAGACTGATCCTGACCCTACAGTCTCCTTTCTCCTCTCAGGACTAATGCTGCATTCATAACAAGAGGGCATACCAGAAATACTAACGTCTGATTTGAAACACCTTTTTCAAAAGTCAGAAACTCAGGGTTTGTGACTTTTCTCATGGAATCTGTCCCTGCTTGTAGCAGAAAAATCGAAATTTGCATCTGAATGTCCTGCAAGAAGAGGAACTAAATAAAATGTGTGACAGAGTATGTCAGAGCTCAGTTGTTGCTCTGGGTTGCACACCAGTGAACCCTTAAAGCGTGATGAATGCAGCATGAGACAACTTCAGCACGACCTCACAGCCGACCAGCAACCCTACACTCACAGTATTCTCGGGAACATCTATGCTCCCCCTGCACACACTAATGTACAGTGTTGTCTCATGGCGTATTAAATGTTATTTTTTAATAAACTAGCAATTGAGTATCTTTTGCAATTGTCTTGTATTATATGCAAACAGAGATAATGTGAAATGGAGCTGATGATCCCTGCTATCGACCTACTTGATACACAGAGGAAAGGAGTCTCTTCGGGGACAGGTCATTGTATACAGACAGACTCCGGTTATTAAATTACAGGTGTTATACATAGGTGTTATAGCATTAACGATGCCCCACTTAGTTGTGACAGTGAGTCAATATCCATCATATCATAATGACTTACTGGCACCTGTGTTTTTCCCTCTGTGACCTCAGTTATACAGTGAATGACAATCAAGTTAGACTGCAGTGAAAAAAGGCCCATTGGAGATTATACTTTCTGTCATGCAACTTAAAAGGTCCCCGATTATACTATTTTTCAACAATACATAATAGGTGTCAGATATACCAAACATATCATGCATTGTAGCATGCCATAAACCCCTCTGTTTCAGTCCTGTTTAAGAAGTGCTGATTCTGTATCGAGACTCTGCGAGGTGTTTGGTTAAAAATAAGCCAATAGTGCTCTTGAGATTCAGGTGATTAGGTGGGCGGGTGTTACCTTGGTTGGTTATTGGCGAATGGTTGCACAACCCAAAACCACTGTGACACAAGTTGTCAAAATCTGATCAGCTCATTTTCAGACAGGGTTTTATAAAGATGGATCAGGACAAAAAGAGAGAGAATCTTTTTACCCGAAACTTTCTGAATCTACACAGTGGGGACACATATTTGTGTATAAAGTAAATAAAAAAGTGGATTTTGCACAATAGGTGACCTTTAACTCTAAATTCTACTGCTCTGCATTAAAACACATTGATGTATACACCACTACAAATCCTCAGACCCATTATGTGCTCACAGCCAGTACATATTATTTTCCAATAGTGTATAACAAAGACCCACACTTTACTTTATGTGCCTGTAGTAACAGCAATGCAACACCTGATGGGGTACTTTCCATCTCGATGGTTTTCACGAGTGAACTTGCCGATCCTTTTTTTAAATCTCCACCTTCTTGACCAAATGTTCTGGTATGTAACTTTATTTATTTATTTATCTGACTGATTAAATGAAACTGGTAAAATTGAGATGAGTGGCTCTGGTTCTAAAATTATACTTAAAGAAAAATAAATAAATATAACTTCAATTTGTATTTGCCATCAATAGGTTATAGCCTTGAGTATTCAGCCAATATACTCATAATACATGATCTGTCTTCTGCTAATGTACATTTATTGATTGTATGAGACCTGTGCTGGAACAGGTTTTAACACTTAGCATCCTCCAAGCTTAATATCTGAGAAGAGAATGGATCATTGAGAGAGACTGAATGCCCTAACAAGCTTTATACACCAGTCAATCATGCAGAATGAATGAAAAATTATGTTTTTGAGATATGAATTATTACTCAGTCCTGTGATATGAATCATGGTCATAACAATGTATTCTATATGCAAACAATGAAGCTGGATTGAGTTGAATGACAGGGAGACTTACCAGGACTCATTTGGACAGAGCCTTGTGATTTGTAGTGAGATGCCTTGTCTCCTCGAGGTGCTGGCAGACAGGAAATGGTGGATGCAGACGACAGGAAGAGCCAGGAGGTCCAATACTATGAGACCAGGAGACTGAGGGTATGAGAGCAGTTCATATGCAGGATTTCATTTGTTCATATCAAATGTCAGTAGCTGCCAACCATAAGTTATGAAGTTAAACATCCCTTGGAGGTGAATCAATCTATCATCCAAGCTTTCTACTCTGTTATTGTCTGACTTAGTTGTGACAGTGACAATGTGTTATCAGCAGTCAATATCAGATGCTGACGTGTTATAATATTCATATGAGAATCGTGCATCATCTAATCTTTTTTAATTGTTCTCCTCGTATAATTTTCTTTGCTCAGTGTTTGATTTTTAAAATACACCCCTCATTGATTTAAATTATTTCATGTCAAAACAATTAATTATATTTCCAGTGAGCTTTAGCTGGAGGCTTTTCAGTCTATAATTATATATGGTTCTGTAACTGACACCTAGAAAATGTGATTCAATTTCAAATTATTAAAAAATATATCTTCTCCCTTAGGCTATATCTAGCCAAGGCCAAATTCGCCTCAGGTTTTGAGATAAATATTACATTTCTCAGATGTCTGCCTCAATCCCACCAAAAAAGGATATCAATGGAAGTTTAGAAATTCCACAGCAACCACTCTTTCCAAATCAGACTTCATTTTACTTTAATAGTTCAGAGATGTTTGCACCTTCATCACTTACTATCCGGACTATTTATCTCGTAGAAAGTGACAATATGAAAGCCTGTTTGGCCTTTCAACATCCACCTTTTGTGTATTTGCAACACCAACCCATTTAATTGCAATCAGCTACTGAGCTGCTTCTTTGTATAGCTGGTGGTTATTAAGTGACCTTTGCAATTGCATTCTTAAGAAAAGTGTACCCAAACATGGATTGGTGCCTTCTTTTGTCAGACAATTGAATCAAAAACATTCTGGGAACTGACAGTGGTTTCCTAACTTCCTATTAAGGGAACATCTTTGATCAATCAGCCATGTCCTTTATATCTAAAAAATAGCAGAGAGCATCAGTAATTTATGAGCTAAAGAGGTTTCAGAGCAGATTGATTGAGTGAGCGGTGAGATGAGTGTTCTCGGATCTTATTAAAATGTTGATGGATCTCCAGTTTAAGCATTCAGGTAAGATGTCAGTTTACAACACACAAGGCTGGCAAGAATATTAAGTTTCATAAATATGATTTGTGGTTGGCTGCACACTGGAAACGTAGAGGGCACTGGAGATCAGTCAAGAGGTCTCATATATTTAGTTTCGACATCCCATTTGTAAATAGGTCTCTGACGGCAGGTTAATATATTTCAGCCTCAGGACAGTTATCTGTAAGAAGTGGTTTAACAAATAGATATATAGTTCAGGATGGGCAAGAACAGAGGAAAGCTGTCTTATCATGTATGTTTGGGCATTCAAAGACTGTACCTGATCTTTGTGTGTTGCATGGTGTGCACTTGTTGTTTCATTTCATTTAATCGTTTATTTGAAGAGGGACAATGCACATTGAGGAACATTTTTAACAATTAAAGGTGGGGTAGGTACATTTGAGAAACCGGCTCGAGATACACTTTTTGTTATATTCCATGGAATGCTCTTAACATCCCGATAGCAATGAATATCTGAAGTGCTTTGACAAAAAATCCATAAAAAAAATGTCATCTGTGGAAGCCGTAGTATTGTAAAAAGCACGACCAATCATCGGCCCGGCTAAAATAACTGGATGGCCTACCTGCCTGTCAGCTTTCCATCTGTGCACAAATTTATCTCGTGCCCTCATTGGTCATGTGCGCGTTCGTGTGTGTTGAAGGAGGGGCTCTGTGAGGAAGTGGCAGATTTTTTCCAGTTGCGTATTTTCAAATTCTAGTGCACTCGAGCTGGTTTCTCCAAAATTACCTACCCCACCTTTAATGCTTCACAATGTAAATATGCCGGATTTGAGGTTTTAGCTAATTTCCATCCGTAGTCCGTCACATACAACATATAAGAACATGACATTTATATACATAGCAAAAATAAATACATGATATGCAGAAAGAGCATGAGCAGCATACAAGCATTTACCACATGGCAGTACAATGTGGCAGCTATGACATAAAGTGCAGGAGAAGATACAAGAGCTACATCAAGTGCAAGAGAAGATAAAAGAGCTACATAAAGTGCAAGAGGAGATACCCCTGTAAGTGCATTTAGCGGTGATTACACGTCTGTTTGTTGCTCAACCATTCTTTGAGTTGACCTTTAAAACTATTGAGAGTGGGACAATCCCGTATCTCAGTTGGGAGACTATTCCAGAATGAGCTGCCTTTAATGGAGAGGACATTTTGACGGAAAGTGGTCCGTCTACGGTGGACTTCAGTCTCCTCTGGTTTCTGACCTAGTGCAGCGTCCAGTGTGTTTTCTGTGGATGAATTCCCCTGAGGGGGGGGGGGGGGCAGTCCATGTAAACATTTATTAAAAAAACACACACTTTTAAAAGACTTAAAATGGTCAAAACTCAAGAAATTGTGTTTTTCAAGGATGGTACAGTGGTGGTATGAATTTGGCTTGATAGATCTCTTGTCTCTTCTATTGGTTTCAGGTTTGTGGCACAAGCAAACGACCAGTTTGTCAAACAGTATTCAATAAGATAGATAGAATCATACAGTGGAGGTATGACTTTGCAGCATTGACAGTTAAGAAAGGTCTTATTTGTTTAAAATGTTGCAAGTTGAATTTAATGGTATTGGATACTTTCTTAATATGTTTCTTAAAAGTCAAGTTCGAGTCCAGTATGACTCCAAGGTACTTGAACTGGGAGACTAGTTCTATTTCTGCTCCGTTTAAAAACACATTGGATCCTTCGATTTTGACTGGTCGTTTACTGAACATCATGCATACTGTTTTTTTTATTACATTTAACTGTAAGCAAATGTTGATCAGCAGCCAGTGTTGAACCTTGTCCAAAGTATTAGAGAGAGAAGATTAGATCATTTCAGTGGTTTTCCCATGTACAAAGATGACAGCATCATCGGCATACATTTGCACATTCAACTCAGGACATACATAAGGCAAGTCATTCACTTGTACGTGAGTGTGGTGCACTGTCCCTGGTTTTACGAGTCAGCTTTATGTGTCAGATACACATGTTATCCAGACATCTATTGACTTTTCTCTCACTCCAGGGGAGCAGCATTCATCTCTTCAGATTAGACTGCAGGGAGCCTGTACACTATTTTCCTGTGGCCCTGCAGGCAGCCACTCCAGGCCCATCCAAGGAAAATAGTCGGTATCAGCACAGTCTGAGCTGTACTTTACTGGAGAACACTGTGTATACGAAAACCTCATCGTTGAACAAGACAGCAAAATTGATCAATTTACATCTTCTGACAGTTTGCATAAATTACGTAAAATGGGAACATTGTCTTGCATAAGGCAGTCAATTACTCTGTTTTCTGCACAGTTTCTTATTTGATAGAATAATGAGAGATGGCAGTTGGAGCCTGAGTGCATTGTGTTTCTTCATGAACACATCAGTCATCATTTAAATGTAAAACAGCCTTAAAGGAATTGTTTGACATTTTCGGGAATATGCATAATTACCTGATTAACGTGACGTCACTGGGAAGTTGACACACAACCATTAGAGATGCCAGGAACTCACTGAGTCTGGACTAAAAATAGTGTGGCATAAACCCCTGTAGCTTGCCACATGCTAGTTGCGTGCAGATTAAACAAATGCGATACAACATGTATTAACATGAAGGATTGTAAATACATGTTGGTACATTTGAACTGTGAGGCCAGCTGTTTAGTCTTTGTAGCGTGGCGTTTTCTTTGAATGAAACAAAGCTAAAATTACATTTAGTTGTACTCATCAAAACTCATATGTATCCATAAGGTTTTGTGGTTGAGGAGTTTCTCGTGAAATTCCTGAGGAGGCAATCGGCCAATTCCAAACACTCATAATAATAGAATGTAGAGAACAAATAAGTGTGTTTTTATTTAATCAAGAGGAAAGTCTATAGAAAGGATCCATCTCAGAGATGTCAGATGCTGTTTATGAATTTGGCTCAGACTCACAGTTTGCTGATTTATCAGTTTTCCTCTACCAGTTACTGAGCAGATGATTCAGATCAGCGTTGACAAAGTGCATCAATATTGCCAGAACGTCTTAGGTGAGAAAAATACAACATTGTCCTACTGTTTAGCAGAGGAACATTTTGTAACTGTGTCTATAACTCTGATAGATCATGTTAAGAAGGCTTTTATTTAAACATCACATTTTGACAAAACCTTAATAGAAAACCAAAGTTATAGATTACTGTTCTGCTTTTCAGATTTGCTTTTAGATCACGTCGCTCTGCCGATGATGAGTTATGACCTTCTGAAAATAATCTAATCAATCTAATAGTGGCCTATTGGAAAACATTGTTGTTTTCATTTTCCAGCTGGTTTTATCCTACTCCACACACACACACACGCATGCATGCACACACGCACGCACACACGCACGCACGCACGCACGCACGCACGCACACACACCAATTCCGTCTGAACGCTCTATGACTCATCGATTTTATCTTCACAGAGAGGAGGTGGCAGGATTATGCCTGCATCTGTATGATCCCTGTATTATCTCGAGATACAACAGTGCCTCTGGAGGACTGTGGAATTGAAAGCATATATTGTATGCTGCCAGGAGTTTAAGTGATTTCAAGGCCAGCCTGGGAGATGTGGCTGCATGAATGATGCTTCCTCAGTGACGTAGAGGGCCATTGAAGACTACTGGAAACAAAGATAATTAAACAGGATGATGAAGTTGTAATTATTTCATTATTTTGTGCAAAATGTCCCTTAAAACGAACATTACTGCCACGGACAAAAACTCCAAGACTAATTAATAAGAAGTACTTCCCTCCTTTTAATTTTCCTCCTGAGTCATTGAGGCCAAAGTCTCTGGTGCTATTAAGAGTTGTGGCCTTACACTAATGTGGTTTGCCATGTGGACTAATTATAACATTGAATCTATCGGAAAAGTCCTAATAAGCATCACAGGAAATGAATTTGTCGTAATAGGATTACAGACCTCAGTCACAAATACCATCAACAGTAAACAAAAGAAACAAAAAGTAAAGCAGGTACTGTACTACCCAAGGGCTGGGGGGAAGTGCCTGGACATAACATGCTTCTAGAAGTTGAGCTGTTCAAAGACTCACAGAGGTGAAACAAATATAAAGAAACACTATAATGGAAATGTGTGTGTGTGTGTGTTTGTGTGTGTGTGTGTGTGTGTGTGTGTGTGTGTGTGTGTGTGTGTGTGTGTGTGTGTGGCCTAGCATTACTATACTTATGGGGACCTAAATCTGTTTACACAGTCACGTATGGGGACTCGCCTCCCTTATGGGGACAAAATGGAGGTCCCCATGAGGGGAATCATTAATTTTAGGGTGAAGACTTGGTTAGGTTTAGGGTTTGGGCTAGGGTAAGGTTAATGGTAAGGGTTAGGGTTAGGCATGTGTTGGTTATTAGTTATTACATTACATTGCATTTAGCTGACGCTTTTATCCAAAGCAACTTACAATAAGTGCGTTCGACCAACAAAATACAAACTTGAAGAAAACAGAATCATATAAGTACATCAGGTTTCATAGAGCAAAAACATTTCAAGTGCTACTCAACTGGCTTTAGGTAAGCCAGTCCTTTATTAGTATATAAGTGCTTTGTTAATAGTTCTATCGCTCGAAGTGGAGTCGAAAGAGATGAGTTTTCAGTCTGCGCCGGAAGGTGTGTAAGCTTTCTGCTGTCCTGATGTCAATGGGGAGCTCATTCCACCATTTTGGTTAAGATTAGGATAAGTCTCCAGGAAATGCATGTAAGTCAATATAATGTCCCCTGAAGTGATGTATACATGGTGTGTGTGTGTGTGTGTGTGTGTGTGTGTGTGTGTGTGTGTGTGTGTGTGTGTGTGTGTGTGTGTGTGTGTGTGTGTGTGTGTGTGAAAGAAACAAGTAAGAGTAAGGACAATCTGGAGAATGTTTTGTATGTGCATAAGAAGAAAAACAGGACTTGGTTGACTTTTGTTGTCTGTTAACAATGGAGGTATTCTGAATTCAAGAACAACAACCAATTAAGTTCCCCTTATATACTTTATGCAACGTGCACCTATTCTGTAAGGTCTACAATCATGTTTGATCCTACTGTTCTTGTGCACAGTCAAATATCAGTTTCTTTAGATCAGATACACTGATGCCCTTCCCCCTCTCTTTCTATTTCAACTAATCTCGGCCTCCTTCCTCATAACATATTCTTTATTTATCCCCCTTTCACCTTTCTGCACCACTCCCTCCTCCACCTCCCTCCCATCCATCACTTCCCCCTCCGTTCTCACTCTCTCTTGCAGCCTATCTGCTCTTTGCCCTACCATAATATCTCACAACGGTTTTTTAATGTTGATGTGCCTGGTGCACATGTACTGCCATAAATCTCTGGGATTACTGGCACAGCTGTAATTCTGATCCCCCTATCCAGGCAAACAGGGAAATCGGTGTATTTTTACACCAATTGGCAGTGATCGCCGGAAAGTGGCAAAATAAATCACCCAGCTTTAGAGTTTTATGATGCTTAGAGGGATAGCAAATCAAAAAGGATTGACAAAATCGTTTTTTGGCCTTCCTTAGAACTACCTTCAGTTTCATAAAACAAGTCAAACACCTCAGAAGCATATTGGTTGTGTCTGAAAAAGCAAATGTAAACAAACACTACTTCTTAAGCATAAATAGAACATATATATATGGTATATTTCACATAGCATTACATCAGGGAACCTCAGTGCAATCGACTGTTCCCTAAGTCCTTCCCTCTGAATAGCGGGTTTCCTGCGGTAGCTTAGCAACAAGACACCAACTAGGCACTGGCGGCCTTTCGAGCTTGGTTTACTTCACATGTTGAAGTGTGTCAATCAGATATTCCTTTTTTTCATTATTGTAAAAAACTGAAAGAACAAGACCAAAAGTGGTAGGAATGTTTACTGCAGATTCCCACATAGACTTAGCCACCATGATGTTATTTAATGGTTTGTTGACTACAGTTGTTATGCCTTCAGTTTGGCACCTTGGTTGTCGCCATCTTGTTTTTCTTGAAGCCAAAGGTGACCATGTTTGGACATTAGCATAGCATATAAAAAATAGATATATATATGTAAGAAACCCCAACTTTCATTAACAGAAAACACACTGCAAGAAAGGGTTAAAGTTCTTGGACATATAGAAAATAAAGCATGATGCATGTATTTTTTTTACAAAATAAACATCATTCTGTTTTGGAGAAGATTTGAAACTAGCTATTGAAACCAAAAACTCAATAGGAAAATGTTTACTGAGAAAATCCATTGAGAAGTAAAAATGTGCTTTTATCCAATCTTATTTCTTTTGGCTACCAGTCCCCTTAAAGACTATTAGACATTGGCTTGACTTTTTCAGACCCGAATGTTGTCTCTGTGATAAATCCACCATTCTTACTTTATGTGCCATATGAGAATGAAAGCGTAGCAACAGTCATTAAGGAGGCAGGGCCTTTTGTTCCTTTTTATTCTTGCTTTAATGTCACCATCTGTTTATTGTTCCTCACTGGAATGAGTGGCATCTGTTAAAGAGCTGTTCACCTCATGTTGTTGTCCAGCACTTGTTGGTTATATGGGCTATTTACTGCACTTCATCACATGCTGTTTTTTACAGGATCCTTTTATGGACTTTTCTGCATCACTGGACAGTTTTAAGTGGGGAATAACATGAGGGATGGACAGGTGACATGCGACATATTAGTTACACACAGAAGCCAGTCTTTGTTCTCATATTACCCCTCTCTCCAAAGATTCCCTTGGTGTGGTCTCATAGGTTTCCACACCAATCTTTAGTCAAGCAGCGAGGAATTATGTGTCACTTCTTCCAAGAATATTTACTTGGCTAGAGTCACATTTTAAACAATATGTTTATCAGTTTTATTCACACTTTGGTGCAATTTCTGGGAAAGTCATATTTATTTTGGCATTTCTTACCAGATTATTCTGGTATAATATATTATATTGTTACTGTAATTGCCGAAATACTGTATTTACTTTAATACTGACGACTTTTAGTTGGCAACTACACTATTTTGAGAAAAGGAGCAGAAGAGAGAAACCAGTTGGCTGGTCAGTGAGTTTAGTGGGCCTCATTAGAGATGAAGCTTCATAAAAGAGGATTCTCACTAACAACCCGGCGCTATTACCTCGGTGGGCCAACGGGGGCAATGGGGTCCAGAGAGGATAGGCTTGGATGAATACATCAGGATTAGAGGTGCACCACTCCGGTCACTGGGGCTACTCTGTTGTTTATCCTCCCAGAAAAGATTTTTTAGATGAAACAGTTACCCTGAAAATCAGTAACATTAATGGACTCACCCATTAGACCAACTGGCCTCGGTCCAGGAATGAATAAAGGGTTTAATAATTAATGGAGGACATTTCTGTTTCTCCAAAGGCTGAGCTCATTGTTAGAAAACAATATACTAAAAGTATACATTGAAGCCAAAAGGACATATTGATAATGTACACAGAGCCATTTGTTTTACGAACTTATGTAAAATTGAGCATAATAGCTATCTTAGAACTTTAGGAAATACCTGTCTTAAAACTAGGCCCATTTAACCCCTTTAAACTCACAGTTAAACTCACAGTTAATTTCAAAATGTAAGGAATAGATTTCTATACTAATAATTTCTCAGACTGCTGAGATGACCACTAATTAGACTTCCTTGGGTATACAACTTGCAGGGAGGGTTCAGGAAAGTCATCTGTGGAATAGGAAATGCAATAAGAGGATGTTCAAAACAACTGATAAGATCAACAAACCCTTGAGTCAAAGCTCTCCCTCTTCCTCCACTCTCCATCAAAGCATTCAGATCTCTTTCATCCTCATCTCAATGCAGTTTCAAGGTGCACCGTATTATGTCCAGGTACTCAAAAGCTTTTTGCTTTTTTATACATTGCCGTATAAAAGCTCTGGAGAGATATCTTTTTAAATGATGAACTCCCCCACAACAAAGTTATCGTGACCTTGGCTCAGGACAGAGTCCTCAGGCATACTAAGTGAATTAATTCAGGTCACTTATCTGTGTGCATTCAGTCTCTCAAAGATCTCTCTTATTCCTTTTCCTTCCACTTAATGGCTGAAACCTCATATGAACCACCATATGTTTTAATATGGGCTATTTGTTTTTGACTGGGTTGGCATATGATTGAAACCTTGTGTTATTCATGATAATTTGTATAGAATGCATTTATTTGTGCATTTATCTGTTTAATCTTTGGCGGTGCATATGGAGATAAAATATTCACAGGTGTGTTTTTGTTGCCTAATTTGTTTCTTTGGATTTCCACTTGTTTCGAGTGTTTCAGCTCCCAGCAAATTACATTTATTTAAAGGGCCCATGTCATGGCCATTTCTACTGATCATAATTCCATTGTTGAGGTATACTAAAATATATTTATACTGTGCAATTTTCCAAACTCACATTGGTTTCTCATACATTATCTCTGTAAAGTATATGTATTCACCGGTATTCACTCCCTGTCCTAAACGGCTTGTTTGAGCTCCTGCCCCCCCCCCCCTCCTCCCTGTGAGCCCAGTGTGTTCTGATTGGTCGGGAAGTTGCGAGGCTCGTTGCTGCGATCTGCTGCGAGGAGTTGGCGATACAGCGAGAACAAGCGAAACTCATCCTGAGCACACACAAACACTCACAGCCGAAGTAAAAACAGTAAGTGTGACTAGATATTGAGTAAAAAAAAAGGTTTATAACGCTGTGAGAATGGGTCTGCGGAGAGCATTTCTCCGCGATCCCAACTTAGCAGCCCGAAAAACGTTTACTCATTTAAACAGTCGTGGTAGATACCTTGTTTGTTTTAAACATCATAAATACACAAACAACAATGAATACTTACAGTTTGTGTACCCAAATCTCCCGCTGGTCCAAACAAAGTAGGAACAGCATCGTTCTTCAGTGCCCTACGCTGTGCATATCCGGCATGAATCGCTGAAAGGTTTGGGAAGCTTTGTTTCGTGAAAGGCTGGCAGAGGGTGTGGCCTCTGGGTATTCACACGTCACAGTACCCAGGAAGTAAACAATGGAAAATGAGAAATCTCCAACGAGGCGTTTTGGGGAGGTCTTTTCTGTGTTTTACTCGCTACAGGGTGTACTTTGAGGGTTTTTGACTCTGCAGACCGTTTACATGCATAAAAACCTTCACAACACACAAGGGGACAGGTAATAACCAGAAAAGCATGACATGGGACCTTTAAACATGACACAAACCTATTTTAAACTAGCCTTTTGTTAATGAGCACATAGTGAAAACATGACAAGCTGACAAAGAAAATAGAAACTTGTTAACAGTGAACGGTCACATCCAAACAAATATCCTTTGGCGTATCCTCAGAGGTAATTCTATACAATACACAGTGAGTCACTGAAATTGATTTATCAAATGTCAAAACAATGAGGAAGCTGAAGAGTCTTTGAAACTGTGAGCCGGGTTCCTTGGAGAGGAGCAGTCAGTCACGGCGCTGTGTTTCTGCATGAATGGTCAGGCTGTTCTCTGAGGCAGTGACGTATCCGAAAAATGTCAGAGCACCGACACAGTGGTAACACCGTTGGAGCCCACAGCTGTCCAAACCGCCAACATTTCAGCTCACTCTTTTCTCTATAATATTGCTCTTCTTTTATATGCTCCAGATTACACTACTGGTGAAATGCACTGCAGAGGGAGGCAATATGGAAAGTGAAGAAACATGTTTCTTGTGATTTACAAGCTTTTAATTAGTCACAGGATTGAGATACGCCTTTCTGTGTCATGTTTAGATAAACCAAGACCTGATCAATGTTTTTCTTTCCTTTCTCTAACCAACCTTTTCAAATCTAAAGGTCACCTGGGTGGATGTTACATGAAGGGCTACTTATGCCTTCTTTGTGTCCTGTTAGAATGTTTTCATGACCTGCAATCTATAACCAACATGATGTCTGAAGCCCTGCAGAGCTGACATTTGTCGCTGCAAAAGAGTTGTATTACAGACACAATGACCAACCTGGGGAGAGAAGGGCACAGACAATTTGAAGATATTTGGTGTCACCGCCATTATAATGGTAATCAGCGAAATGCATAAAATATCAAAATATTCCACAAACATCAGGCCCCCATGGCTGTATACAGATCAGAATAAAACAGAGAGAGCTCTCTAATGGTTCAACAGAACATAACAATCATAACACACTGAGAGCAAAATTATATTCACAGCAGAATCAAAGCCAGTGGAGGCTGAGGAAAATGAAAGGAAACTAACAACAATAACAATCGCTTGACACACCTAATTCATAAAAAGGATAAATCAATTTATTTATATGGACATAGATTCATATTTTAAGGAACATGAGTATTTGCGTTCTTTCTGAGATTTAGACGAGCAAATCAATAACATTCATGTCTGTATGCTAAATAGAAAACTACACATGAGACGTTTAGCTTATCTTAGCTTAACTTAGCTTAGTGTAGCTTAGTTTAGCTTAGCTTAAAGACAGAGGATTCGGGGTAAGAGCTAGCCAGTCTTTTTTATGCCTCGAATTTTCTACATTTTATAAAGTTATATGATAATACATCATTAATGTTAATTCTGACATTTGTTTCTCGAAGATGTGGTGGCATAAATGTCAACAAGCCAACAAGCCAACAATCCACTGAGCTTGTGATCTCTGGTCCTGAGCAGAGTCCTGGTATAGTGACATTTAGGAGTGTCCTTTGAAGTTTATAAATAACAGGCCTTTCAAACACCGATACTCATAAGTGATGACATGCTCTCAGCAATGCTCTCTTTAGTGAGCGACATAAATGGAGGATAGCTTTGTCTGTGTATTTCTTAACTTTAATGTTTACATATGCGAGGCTGCAAAACCACAATTAAAACCCCATTACACTTTATTTCAGCAACAACACTGGTGGGAATTTGTCTAGGCCTGAAGGAAAACTGCAAAGTGGTGACTGTGTGGAAACTGGCCCCAAAGTTAAGGACAGAATAACAAATGACATCCCCATATACAGTGGGGCAAAAAAGTATTTAGTCAGCCACCAATTGTGCAAGTTCTCCCACTTAAAAAGATGAGAGAGGCCTGTAATTTTCATCCTAGGTACACTTCAACTATGAGACACAGAATGGGGGGAAAGAATCCAGGAAATCACATTGTAGGATTTTTAATGAATTAATTGGTAAATTCCTCGGTAAAATAAGTATTTGGTCACCTACAAACTCCACTATGGCCAAGACCAAAGAGCTGTCAGAGGACACCAGAAACAAAATTGTAGACCTGCACCAGGCTGGGAAGACTGAATCTGCAATAGGTAAGCAGCTTGGTGTGAAGAAATCAACTGTGGGAGCAATTATTAGAACATGGAAGACATACAAGACCACTGATAATCTCCCTCGATCTGGGGCTCCACGCAAGATCTCACCCCGTGGGGTCAAAATGATCACAAGACCGGTGAGCAAAAATCCCAGAACCACACGGGGGGACCTAGTCAATGACCTGCAGAGAGCTGGGACCAAAGTAACAAAGGCTACCATCAGTAACACACTACGCCGCCAGGGACTCAAATCCTGCAGTGCCAGACGTGTCTCCCTGCTTAAGCCAGTACATGTCCAGGGCAGGCCCGTCTGAAGTTTGCTAGAGAGCATTTAGATGATCCAGAAGAGGATTGGGAGAATGTCATATGGTCAGATGAAACCAAAATAGAACTTTTTGGTAAAAACTCAACCAGACGTGTTTGGAGGAGAAAGAATGCTGAGTTGCATCCAAAGAACACCATACCTACTGTGAAACATGGGGGTGGAAACATTATGCTTTGGGGCTGTTTTTCTGCAAAGGGACCAGGACGACTGATCCGTGTAAAGGAAAGAATGAATGGGGCCATGTATCGTGAGATTTTGAGTGCCAACCTCCTTCCATCAGCAAGGGCATTGAAGATGAAACGTGGCTGGGTCTTTCAGCATGACAATGATCCCAAACACACTGCCCGGGCAACGAAGGAGTGGCTTCGTAAGAAGCATTTCAAGGTCCTGGAGTGGCCTAGCCAGTCTCCAGATCTCAACCCCATAGAACATCTTTGGAGGGAGTTGAAAGTCCGTGTTGCCCAGCGATAGCCCCAAAACATCACTGCTCTAGAGGAGATCTGCATGGAGGAATGGGCCAAAATACCAGCAACAGTGTGTGAAAACCTTGTGAAGACTTACAGAAAACGTTTGACCTCTGTCATTGCCAACAAAGGGTATATAACAAAGTATTGAGATGAGCTTTTGCTATTGACCAAATATTATTTTCCACCATAATTTGCAGTAAATTCTTTAAAAATCAGACAATGTGATTTTCTGGATTTTATTTTCTCATTTTGTCTCTCATAGTTGAGGTATACCTAGAATGACAATTACAGGCCTCTCTCATCTTTTTAAGTGGGAGAACTTGCACAATTGGTGGCTGACTAAATACTTCTTTGCCCCACTGTATATCACAGATCTGTGGAGGTCACCCTAACATTTCAGGTATGGAGAGACTGTTCAATTCCAGTGTGCAGCATTACAATGAGCTTCGGCTCTGTGTCTGTCTGAGTCGATTCTGGAGCCAGACGAAAGAAATAGAGGTAAGAAGGGATCTGTAAAATGAAGGCAGAGGGGTTGAGAGGTGAGTGAGGAAAAGTTAATTAGCAGTGAAAACACTGAGAGAGTGGGTTGAGTTAAATAATGCAACTGTGGAAATCTTGTTGTTTATCCTCACCATGACTGTGACTAATGTTTTTATAATGTTTTATAGGGTTATTTATTATCTCTTTTCACACTGATTTCTGTAGTGACAAATGAACCAATTGTGATTTGTGTTTCTTATCATGCATACACTTTTTCAAACTAAAGCTTGTTTCAGTTCACTGATTGTCTTGCTCTTTGGGATTCTGATCCATGTGCAGCTAGCTCATGATGGTGGACTCTTCAGCAGAATGAAGCATACCGCCATAACAAAGCCTATAAACTATCCGCTGACAACACAGACTTGTGTGGGTGCGTTTGCAATTTGCAATTAATCTCACATCAGAGTGATATTACCCGATGACTCAAAGCAGCATGTGTTGACGCAGTTACCGCATTGCTCAGCAAATTTCTTAATGAAACTGACCTTCAGCAAAATTGTACAAAATGCACGAACGACACATTGTGGTTAATTATACACGGGGATATGTGCTGGAGTTATTGTTGTCAAGTCGCAGTGACATCCTGGTCCCCTCTGGTTAACTGTAAACCTCACATTGCAACACACTCTCACTCCCTAAGCGTCCAATAGCGACGTTTGGTCAGTGTCCGTGGCGTCCAATTGTGACGCTCCTAGGCTCCTTCAGCGTCATAAAGGGACGCAAATAGCTTTCAACTGATTGCAATGTATTCCCATCTGCGTCGGGATTTGACGCTCATGGAAGCACGGCATTCATTTATGTCGGCTGCCCTTAAAGGCAATGTGAGCGTCCATTCCCATTGGATAACGGAGAATTGTACACCCGGAAGTAATTATTCCTCTTACCGTCGATTGATTTTACAGTGATATCTGCACTACTCATCGACTAAAAAACACCAGATTATCCTTGTTAATTACACAACATTGATTGGTTTAAATTGTGTGCAATGCTTTTGTATTTTTCCCCTTCGATTCGGAGAAACAAATATTTTTTCTGAGTAAAGGATGGCAGAAGACACTACACTACCCAGAATCCCCAGCTATCGTTTGGACTACACCATGTGCTCTGTTTTACAAACTCCGTTTTTTTCACCATTCATTCCGATGGCTGGCGTCTATGTCACATGATCTTCAAATTTCTCCCTGCAGAAAAAGAAAACATGGCCGAACTTCGTTTTATTCTCGGTGGAAAATTCCTATTTTAAAGTTAGTTTGGCCATTAAAATGCGTTTTGATGTCATTTGATGCGAGAAATATGAGTTGTTATTTCAGATTATGTGTGCAGTGGATGTACATGATCTTTAGTTTGCTAGTTATTACGAAGATTACTTCAGGAAATCGCGACGTTTTCATTGTTACCAAGGTGGTTGCTAGGGACGCTGCTATCGATATTATTTCTGTTATGTTGTGTAACTGTTTAATGGTGTTATCTTTATTGCTACCCCCTTCCCCGTCAATGTATAGTGTTGATCCACAGCCTAAACATATTAGTTTAACAAAATCCGCATCTAAAGATAGCCTACGTTATTTTCCCCTGTGCAATTCCAGTCTCACATCTCACAGCACATCGTCATTAACAAATACCGGAAACAGACCGAAAACATTGAAAAAATAAATAAATAATACTTTATTCCGAGTGTGCTTGCTTTTCTCTTTGAAAGTCATCACATACCGGCATTGTAATACACGGTTCGGCTGCATTACATATTACATATCTGCCGTAGTTCTGTATTTATAGAGCCCTGATGAGAAGACCTCTAGACAAACATGAGGAACTGAAAACGTGACGTGGATCATAAATATATCAGCCATTAAACAACATCTTACATTTCTTTTCACACAATACGTCTCCTTGCAGTATCAACACTAATTCGGCTCACTTTTATATTTGATCCAATTGGTAGATAGGCTGTATTTACACCATAAAGGTGCACAGCTGATATAAAGGGACACCTGGTGGTTAAAGCATGTTATTGAATTTAATTATTTTTATTATTAGATATTAATACGATTAATTAAAGACTGTATATAATGACTATTTTGCACATCCCTTTCAAGATTTCAAGATGTTCTAAGGTTTATTGACATATCATATAGGCCTACACAACTGTGGTGTAGTTCTGCACTGAATGAAAAACTTGGGTCGCAGGTTCCTCAATAGTGCATTACAAGACATCTATCAATATTTGTGCATACCTCCAGCAATGTTAACTATGTTGAAGCACTTATTTTAACTGATATTATACATAATGTATTATACTCTTATAAGATGTATGTAGATATTTCATCTCCGGCCTTGTCAGGTATTGAACAATCAATAAATAAAGAACACAGAATTGTTGAATATAAAACACAGAATTTGTGTGATTATACTAAATGATTTTCAAATAAACACAACTGCATATTTAACTGTTACACATGCTGATGTAACGCAAATGTTCCAACTTGGGATCAATAAAGTATATCTTATCTTAAGCTGATCGATGGCTACTGCCATATTTGCAAAATGTGCCTCTGAACCTTGACAAGTGCATGTTTCAGGATTATCAATTAATGTAATGTAATGTAATGTTATCACAGGGGTCACAAACATTTGGGACGCGGTGGACCCGTTCAAATCCAGTTTTGGACAGTCTGCCGTGGTTCCATCCCATTTCAAGTGCTGTTTGAGAATCGGCTTAACCCTCGGAGCACACTCTCCAATCACAGAGCTTGAGGACTATCACGGGGTTTGTCAAACAGAGCACATGGTGTAGTCCAAACGATAGCTGGGGATTCTGGGTAGTGTAGTGTCTTCTGCCATCCTTTACTCAGAAAAAATATTTGTTTCTCCGAATCGAAGGGGAAAAATACAAAAGCATTGCACACAATTTAAGCCAATCAATGTTGTGTAATTAACAAGGATAATCTGGTGTTTTTTAGTCGATGAGTAGTGCAGATATCACTGTAAAATCAATCGACAGTAAGAGGAATACTTACATCCGGGTGTACAATTCTCCGTTATCCAATGGGAATGGACGCTCACATTACCTTTAAGGGCAGCCGACACAAACGAATGCCGTGCTTCCATGAGCGTCAAATCCCGACGCAGATGGGAATACATTGCAATCAGTTGAAAGCTATTTGCGTCCCTTTATGACGCTGAAGGAGCCTAGGAGCGTCACAATTGGACGCCACGGACACTGACCAAACGTCGCTATTGGACGCTTAGGTAGTGAGAGTGTGTTGCACATTGACAATAAGACTCCAGCAAGTCATAGCACCAATTTATATTAGTTCACATTTTCTTTTGCAGCTTTTCTAGTTATTTGGTTGAACTGTGAGCCTCCTTTGGAAAGAAACTTGATTAATGACTTAATAAATGCTAAATGGCACAGTGGATTGAGTTACAGGACAGTGGATCAGATGCAAGGCTGTGGCTCTCTATTGGTGAGCTATATGGTGCTGGTAGGCAGATTGTTTTACCTTACAGAGCCAGGCTAGCGGTTTTATCCCTTTTCCAGTGCTGTTACTAAGCTTTATAGTTCCCAGAATGTCAAACTATTCTTTAAAACAAATTAAAATAAACAGCCATACTAAAAAACAGCTGTGTGTTATTGGTTTTACTTTGGAATTGGAGAGTAATTGCAAAGCCCATTCAGACATTCAAACCACATTTCCCCCCACAATGCATAACTTTATCATCAACAAGTTTCTGTTTTGACAACTTGATTTATTATAATACAATTAAGCCTGGATTTCACCCTGATAATTATTGTTGTGATGTGTTTGGCTCTAAAAATGTGTTTTTCCCACAACAGTCTGATCTGTGAGAAAAAGTGGTGAGAGAAAGGAAAGTGTTTTAATGTCCGACCAGTAAAACGTTTTTAATTGGACTACAGCCTTTATACAAATCAAAGTGAATGTCAAATTGTGTACTAAAAATGCATAATGGATGAGTCTTGAGCTTATTCAAAATGAAAATATTACTATTATACCCAGCAATATCCTTTAGAGGGCATTATCATGCCAGAGGCTTTCTTGTGGGTGCCTGATACATTTATATTCTGGCTGCCCTTAATAGATTTCAGCCTGTCCTCCTACAAAAAACGACCGGTCGATTGTTCAGCAGCTTAATAATAATTAATAATAGGACTCCGAGTCACGTTTTAAAGTGTAGCACCGTGTAAGAAACAACATGCTCCCGTTGATTGCAAACGCTCCGGAGGGTCGTTTATTCACAAATATCCCTCTCTGGAAGATCCTAAATTGTGGAATAGTTTGGCCATTAAAATGCTTTTTGATTAGATTTCTAGCGAGAAGTGTATATTGTACTTTTGTAATCTACGTCCAGTGGATGTGTAGGATCTATAGTTTGATATTACGAAGATGATTTGAGGTCTCGCCAGGAGAACGTGTATATGTGGCAGCTTCCATGTAAAGTTAGCGTCAACCCCATGGATGATCAACCCTCACGGGGTGAAAACAGTATTTCCGGTCTCGAAGTTTTCATAAAAAAACCGGAAGTATTCCCCTCACTGTCAAATGATTACACAGTGATATCTGCATTACTCATCCACTAAAAACCATCAGTTTATCCTTGTTAATTACACAATATTGATTGGTTTAAATTGTGTACAATGCTTTTGTGTTTTTAACCTTCGATTCGGAGAAATAAATTGTTTTTTCGGAGTTTAGACACGACAGAGTTTCCGAAGACACTACACTACCCAGAATCCCCAGCTATCGTTTGGGACTACAACATCCGCTTTGCTTTACAAACCCCGTGATTAGTCCTCAAGCTCTGTGATTGGATGTTGGAGTGGCAGTCAGTGGCGGAGCCAGGACATGTTCAGTGGGGTGGCCAGGATGGAGAATAAACAATATTGTTAAGAATAAACATCTTAAAGTAAATAACAATAAACAATAGCCCTTAACCCTGTAAGGCCCCCGGTTGTAATTTTACAACATTACTATCCAAAAAAGTCAGTAAATGTTTTTGTTTTTTTAAAAGACTACATTTACATAGTCAAACGGTCCTTTTGTTCAGCCTCACAATGCTATTGGGTAGGAAATGTGTTTATAGGTCCTGCCTTCTGGCCATATAAGACTAACATTCCTGACAATAGATCTCAATAGTCATCTTTTATGGTGTAAATGCCTTTTTAATAATAACATTTTTGAATGGAACATTCTCAAAATGAATGCATCAATCCAAATAAATATAACTTAAATATGTGGGAAAATACTGTGTTTGAAATGTATAATTGAAATGAGATGTTAGCTTTTTGTTTTGATATATATATAGCCATTTTCCTGGAGGTGCAAATATCCTGGAAGTGCAAATATAAACAGCTAGCTAACGTAGCCAGGCAGAGCGCACTAGTTTTTTTTTCTGAATTAACGACCGAAGAAATCGCTGCATGTCTTTCGGATTACATCTCTGGACTTGAGGGGTGTGCTTTAGGTCGTTACCAGCGTAAACTAGAGCTGTGTGGTTTGTCGGATTGTCCTTACAGACTGCCTGCAGATGTATGGAAAAACGACAGTGGCCTTCGTCAATTTTGGCTGCATCTACGTCTAATTTCTGGAAACACCAGGTGAATACCCCACTTGTCACAATAATATTATCATGCCATTGCATATATGTGGTATTTTAGAGTTGACTAGATATTGATTAAGGCAATAGACTATGATATTCAGTACAGGAAGCTTAGCAACACCTAGACGGTGTACGGCTGCTTGCACCTCGCGTAAAACGGCGGATACCGGAAGTACGGTGTCGCGCTCGGCCCAATAACCGTATGTGTGTGTGAAAGAATTACGTAACAACGGACATTAAAACGTGGAGAGCCGGCCCGCAGGGAGGAGCCAGCAGAGGATATATAAACAGCTGAACCAGAGGGGTTCGGTCTCTTTCTTCGCTAGTGAGAGCCAGACAACAGCTGCTTTTCTGTCTGATCATTCTCCTGTTTGTAACATTACCGCGCCATATTTTTAATTAAAGTACCCATTTGAACTTTCACAGAGACTCAATTAGTCTCCTTTTTTAAAGCTTCTCTCCTGGACGCGAGAATAACCAACACAGATAACATGGCCAAACTATCCTACAATTTAGGATTTTACAGAGAGGGTTATTTGTGAATAAACGAACATCTGTAACGTTTGCAATCAACGGGAGCACTAGAGGTCGAAAACTTTAAAATGTAATTATAGGTCGTATTAAGCGCTTGAACAAACAATCTATTTAGTCGTAATAAGGGCTTGAACAATCAACCTATTTGGTCGTATGAGTTGGAGGACTTGAGTTGGTAGATTTATCTTCATTTCATTTCAAACCTTTATTTATCCAGATTGTCCCTTGAGATCATAGGTCTCTTTTTCAAGGGAGACCTGCAGCAATTAGGTTCCACATGAACTAAAAGATGCCGTGCACTGTGCAGACTGACCTTGTGAGGTGTGATTGAGTAGAGATATTGTAATGCAGAATGAGATTTTGCTTGTGATTCATCCTGATTTGCATGCATTTGTGATTAAAATTGAAAGCCGGTGCTTTTAGTCTAAAGCAACAGAGAAGCTAAGATGTGTCTGGGTAAATTAGAAGCTTGTCGGTGTCTATTTTATGAATTTAGTTTAAAAGATTGCTTTTGACCAGTTTTATGTTTCTCTGCAATTGATGTATCAGAAGCGCTTTGAAGAACAATCTGCTTTTGTGTTTCTTGCACACCCTCTCTGGGCACAAATGACTTTTCTTTCAACTGATCTTCAGACAATTTTAGGTTGTCAGCAACATGAAACGGTCAAGTGCACTATTGCCTCAGTTATCATGTTGTCAGAGGTTCCTCATGAATACCAGTCAGACAATACCATTTTACTGTCATTTGCCCGCTTCAATAGTGCTGCTTCAACTTCATCAAGAACACACCATTAAGTGAGAAAAATTTGACATTAAGGAAAAAGTTCACAGTAGGATTTCACGCCAAGCCAGCAGGCAATATGCTGGTGCAGCAGCTATGAAAGTACTGCACTGAGAGGGAGCAATTTTGTGATTTGGTCTTAGGGAGAAGAAAATTGCTATTTTTTAACCGCAGCTGAATCACACCAGCATTGGATGAGAAAGATTGCCTCTCTTGTTATTACACATTGATGAGAAGGCAAACTTTACCCAAACTATACCAAAAGTATAGATTATGTGTCTTAGAAAAATGTTAATTCGTTTTCAAGTAGCTAAATTAATTTGTCTGCTTAGTTTTCTAGGCATTCATTTTTTAAAAGGGCATCAACTTCAACCCAATGTTTGAGTTATGAATGAACTGTTGAACAGTGGCTGGAAGACGAGTTCATGCTATTGGCAACGTGAGCTTAGAAGTATGACGTCATGTGATATTTATCTAGAAAATAAATAAAAGAGAACAATAAAATGCAAACAACACGTTATACATACATGTCACATATAGCACATCACAATCACATAAAATCACCTTAAAATAAGAATATTTGTGTATCTGTTGGATTCATGTATACAAAGCCGGTAATCTCACTGAGTTGTTTCTACAGTAGATTTGATTGGACAAAACCAAACTTTAGAGATGATGTTTCACTAGCTTTTCTGCAAACCTGGAAAGGAGGGGAAAGTGGAGGGTCCTCAGTCGGTTACAATATCAGACCTCAACTCTATAGTTGCTGCCATGAATGAGATAAATTAAAATTACAACACAAATTACGATGCTGACCAAGGTAATCTGCTTAATTGTGTATACATTTATTCTTGGGAAAAAACCTGTTCATTTTCTATCATTTTAATTTGAATATCAGTGCTTTGAGCATATGACCTGTCAATGTCTAGGACTGGAACTTCAACGCCTTGTGGAGATTAAATGCTGAAAGTGAAGAAATGCAGAAAAATCGATCAAAAATAAATCTATTTACGTCATCAAATCACTAATGCCCACATCCTTTCATTGTGAGCGAACTCATTTCCCTGGAGACTCATCAGAATGACAGATGGAGGGTGCCAAGGTAAACACCAAACTCATAACTCAACACGGTGTAATAGAGAGGACAGGGTGGTACAGAACTTAGCAAGACATCTTACATCTATTTAAGGAATTCAAAAGCATGAACTCTGCGAGGCAGGAAAGGAATATTTATTGGTTTATACTAACAATTTCTCCTAGTAGCCTGTAATGACTTTTTTAAATGTTTGGCTGTAATCTAAAAGTTAATTTACCTTTTTAGGCTCCAGTGAGAGCTTCACAGGTGCAGAGCTTGATAACACATTATTGCCTTATGGAGCATGGAGTCCCTCTGTTATAATAGAATTACAGTTATAAAGGCACATCCTAGTATTGCTTTTCGCTACAGAGAATATCCCAGAAATAGATTTTTATAAAGGTAACAAATATATTTAGCATTACCAAGGGTAGTTCAATGGGGCAATCACAATGATTATATTATATTTTAATACATTTAAATAAACAGAATACAAAGTAAAATTGGATTAAAAAACTTGTTTAATAGCCTTAGAAAATTTTAAAATCCAAAGCTATCTTAAATACCAACAAGCAGACAGAACAAACATTTTTCTCTGTTCCTATTAACTATGTAAACATTTTAAAAACGTCCCCATCTGTGCCAGTTCATTGGAACAAACATCATCTGCACATCCTCACGACACAGAGAATAAATCCCTCTCCAAACATTGTTTTTCCCCCTCAAAAACGTGTACCAATCACAGCTATACTATTGACCAGAAGTAGATTCTGAAGCCGTTCAATTTTCCAGGACACAGCACAGGAGCAGACCTCATATTTGCTATAACTACAAACACGAAACAGGCAGATGCCAAAGAGGCTTTACAAAGCCCAGCAGGGCCGGCTGATTGTCCACGGCCACCTTCCCTTGCCAATGAGCCAAACACAGATGATGTAATGGGCATCATCAAACCCAGCATTGTTAGAGCACTGGTGCAGTGTTTTCTCTATCATCTTAATTGGGGCACAGGGACATATGCTGGGCAAGTCGCAAAAAAGAAAGTTGCTTTAGTGTGTGTGTGTGTGTGTGTGTGTGGTCTCATGATGACACAACAATAATGTATCTGATAAAAAACTCTTTTAATTCAATGCATGCTTATGCTCAAAGGTGAAGTGCATGCAGTTCAACGGGCTACATGTTTCATCTCTGAATGTATTGTATGTGTAAGGGTTCAATGTCTTCAGGCTGGTTGGTTGTAATGCAATATGGTGTAATTATTTTACCCGCCAAATTTCATACCTAAAGATTCACATTGTCTAAAATGATGCAAGACAAATAGATAAACATAGAAATGTATTTTTATTTTGATCATAACATTTTTAAATAAATGTTTTGCCTGCTATTAATTTATATGTGGCATTGTATATAAAGATACCTTTTTGATCTAATAGATTTTAATATAAAACAAATCACTATCACACTTTAACTCAGCTAAGCTAGGCTAGTAAGTTACCTTTCAACCAACTTATATAGCTGTTTCTTTAATCATAATCATATTGATTTAGCTGCCGCTGCATTTAACTATGTGACATTACAAAACTGATCATCAAATATATTTGTCACACATATTTATTGGAGAGAATAGGGAAAACAGCTGATATATCTTTATCTTTAGCTAATGCTAGCTCGGGTAGTAGCTACACCTCATTTCACACAACTCTTTAACAATAGTTAGCTATCTCGCTGGCTGTGTTTTTTTATTTTTTATTGCAGCATTTATTTTGTAAGTGTTTTCAGCTAACAGTTCATAAGTGAGATTAAATGCATAGAATGAATAAACAAAGATTTAACGTCATGCAACATAATTAAAGGATATAGTGTTTGTAACCTCAGATGGTTTCTAGAGTTTGGAGTTTGCTTGGTGCACATGCTGGTGACAGTTGTATGTGAGTCCTCTAACAACACAATGCCCAACCGTCACAATAAATCCCACCAAGATACTTTTTTGTATGCAGCCTGTGACATCTCAAGCTTAGCAACAATCTCTCTCATCACATTGATAATGACGATGTGATTTCCCAACTGCTGTGAGACATTTAAAAAAAGAAAATGTCCAAAGCACGTCGGCAGTCTCGCTGCAAATATCCTGCATGGTCCTGCTGAGACTATCAGAGTCTGATTATTATATAGCTCACTTCCTCCACTGGGGCTTTATCACTTCCACAGGGCTTGTTGTTAACACATGTTGGACTGAGACGGTGTAGCCTGATGGACAGATCACCAGAGGTGCACAGCGCTCCAGGAGAAAGCAACAAAGATAGGACACACTTACTCAAAGGCGCGTCGTTCCCACCAGGAGAGGAGCTGACAGGTGTAGGCTCAGCTGTCCCAATAGTGCACAGCTCTGTCACAGTGGATGTGAAAGAGGATGACTCGAAGAACCTCAGGCAGTATTTAGGCTCTATGCAACATTTACATATGCACTTATTTCTATTATATCAGCAAATATTTCTCTTCTTCAATTAGTTCTAATGGAAATAGCAAACACAATACATTTATCTTCTAAATCAGCAATCTTTTAGAGACCATAAAAGCATTGAAGATAATGTAATATAGTGTGTGTGCACTGCATAACATGTTTTAAAGATGTATTTAAATGAACACATGTAGTATCTGAATGCTTAGATATAGAGTGAATAAGTTATATATCTTACACACCACAAAAATTACATTGTGTTTTAAAATGTCATCCGCTAATATCTTCCTTAACACAGATGTGTTTCTGTGGGTATTTCATCAATTATAATGAGCAGATATCTGTGTTTATATTGCTTATTTTCTCAGGAGGTAATCACTTGATGAGTGAAAACAGATTAAATATCGGCTTTTCACAGACCATTGATCCAAAGCATTAGCTTCATGGACCACAGAGAGAACCAGTGAATGTCATTAATGAGTCAGACCTGACACCAACTGAGCCTTGAATCAGAGCTCAGTGTTTACATATCTCCGGAAATGCATGACTTCACTCATGTTACAACGGATACATTTAAAAAAAGAAAAGAAGATTTTTCAATGACATTAAATGAGACGTGAGGTAATAGTAGTCGTCCTGCTTTGTCCTAGATCAGCCGCCGCCTCTCTGGTAATGATGTTACCAAGGTTTCTACCAATGTCACTCAGTCTCCTTGAAATATACTCTGCAAAACAAATTAGTAGTATATGAAAGGAGACAGGGTTGAAAGGAGACAGGGTTGCAAGGAGACGTGAGACAAATACACACACTGACAATTTACTCGTTTTATATAAAAGCTAGTTAGAAAGCTAGTGTTTACTCATCATTATGCGCTATGTGGGATCTGATGGAAGATACTGTAAACACTGCAGGGCTAAACAAAACAAAAATGCAATTAGCATGTTGTTTGGCAGTATCTGAGTGGGTATAATGAGAGTGTGACATGTTGATGAAAAAAACTCATGCGTGAAATGCATATTTGATAATGCCAAATTGATATTTGCAGCCAAATATATTCAAACCCATAACTAGACGGTGCTGTAAGAATGTGTTTCTGTTAAATTTCTCAAAAGTGTTTGATGATCAAAAGTGAGATAAGCAGTGTAGAAAAACACTCATCCACACAGGCTGCCACATTCCTTTTTAACTCACTGTTTCACCACATTCATGATTTTATGGACATGATATAGCCCTACTGTCTTATAAATAGCATCTAAACGTAAACAAGCATGCTTACATACGGCTGAGTTTTCAGGTTAGACCTCATATCTTTGGTCAGTGGGAGGAATAGCGGTGCACACAGATGAAACACAGACAGAGGGAGGACATGCAGTCAGCTAATGGTTAATAACTCATGAAAGCTAAATGTTGTTACAACTGAAACATGTTATGATTATTATTGGAAACTACAGGATGGAGTTCTATAACATTTTCTACAGACATTCATCGTTTGCAGAGGTTCCTTTAGTGATCCTTTGAGAATCAATCTCTAGTGCCGTCTGTGGAGGAAACTTCTGTGTAGCAGTGCAGTGGGAGTCACCGACTCATGAAGGAGACACGGGATGAGCAGGAGCTTTGATGTCAAACACTGATGGTTTATTTGGAGTTACGGCCGGAGAGTTGACAAGACAGGTGGTGTGTCACGAGTTGACACAGCGGTTGCCAAACCAATTCTGAAGAACTCTTTCTGTAGCTCGAGGTTTTATCTAGTTCGGAGTGTAATAATCAACATTCTTCGTCAGTGAGACTAAACAAATATGGATCCTGAATCTAACTAGAGCTCTCGTCCATAGAAAAGAATGCGCACCAGGGAACCTACGTCCCTGAACAGTAAACTACCTCATGGCAGCTTGTGCTCTGTCATAGACTGGCAACAACAATGCACCCAAGCTGGCCCTCCTTAAGAGAGATAGCAGCAATACCCAAGGCCGTAGACATATGCCATGGGAAAGGAGACAGTGAGAGGAGAAAATGATGAACTGTGTCAAAGGTTGAATACCTAGGCAAATTATTCCCTAACACCGTCAATAAGTGAGAGGTTTTACATGTTGAGAGATATATCTTAGTATAGGTTAAAACATTATTCCTGCTAAAATTCCTGCATCATAGACTGTATGTAAGACGTGAACATTGTTGACCTTACCCTTAGGACTATGGTTTTGAAGATGGGTCATGTTTTCATAGACTTCTATACAACCAGACTTCTTTTTGAATCCGGTGGAGTCGCCATGACAGTGAATGCAATTTAAAGGCACTTCTTCATTAGCTTAATTCATCAGACCCAGGTGTTGCCACTTAATCACCATGATCTAGTTGTCATGGGAGCCCAGCATAACGATGTTAGCATTTAGCTACTTTGCAAGTAAGTACAGCATCACAAAGCCTTCATCATGGTTAGAAATGTAATAATAAAATGTTTTCTTTAATGAATTCCACCTGTGAAGCCATCATCACTTAAATGCATCATCAAAGGGCCTCCTAATCCCTTGCAAACAACATTATGTAATCTATGAGTTTCTTTTTGTAATTCTCCTTGGAGACAACCTCCTTAAGTTATGTTGTTATATTTAGTCTAAAATGCAATAACAGATGTATTGAATTTCCATTGAATGTTTTTTTAATTACAAAAGCATTCTTTGCAAGCTCTGGTTTTGGTTGTTTGACTGTGGTTATGTCGGGAATGTTATCACCACAGATGTAATGGACGAGGAAGTTGCTGAATTATTTGCAAAGTAGGAAGTTGAACTGCAAAGCCCTACTGTGCAAGTTAAAAAGAATACCTTCAGAATCCACTGACTAATCAAGATGCTTACAATGCCCTGCTCCTCCCTTTTAAACTATAATGTCTTTGATGAACTGTGTGTCCAAGATTAGAGGAACAATTTAAAGATGAATGTATTCAGTCGAACCGAAACTTTTTTAAATATGTTTACCAAACATTTCATCATTCTAAGCAAAGTGCAGCTCAGGATATCTAACCAGACATTTCATAAAGGCTTCATTTGATGTAGAAAATCAAATTATAAAACTCAAACTTGAAAGAAGGTAAGATTATCTCTGTAATACTTACAGTTACTTCTCTGCTAAGCCTTAAGAAGAAATCATCTGTCCACCTTGGCAAACCTCTGAGGAGAAAACACTGTGCAGGTACGTTTTTATTATAGACATCCAATTGATGCAAAAAAACGTAGTGGCAGATACGTAATTGCACGTTATCATAGATCATTATTCATAATAATAATATTGCACATGTTATCTAGCAGCGAGTTTTTGTAATGATGCTAATGATATTTATATTGCAAATAGTGTTGGTGTGGAACTTCTCAGCTCCCTTTACTGAAGGGTGAAGAGTTATATGTTGACCTTTTTGTCATTTTGATTGTACTTGTTGCATTATTGCACATCTCTCCTCAGTTGCTCCTCTTGAGGGTTTATTCTAATTGTATTTTTAGGGAGTTTTACCCTTCACAGAGCAAGGGTTAAATGATGGGGGTGTTGAGTGCAGTGAATATTGTTATTCCCCTTGAGGCAAATGAGGCAACGTTTCATAACAGTAATGTTAGCCCTTCAGACATCTGCCTAATGAAAGCTTTAGCGCAAGTTCAATAAGGAAGACCTAACACGAGTCACTTACACGTCACTCTATTGCTCCCTTCCCCCCTCATTAAATACGAGGGCGTCACCCCTCAGCAGCCAATTGCTGCACAGGCTAAATTCCTTAAATACCTGCTCTTCCTCCCTGTCAGTTGTCATTTCAGGTGACTACACGCCGTGGTAGTACTACAATACTCCTCCTCATGAGAAATAACGTAAGAAACAATTAGCTCAAGATGTCCAACTCGGACAATTCGGAACACGAAACTTCTCTGGAAGTCTCCGATCCCGGTTCGGCTCCCCACAGCGGCTTACCAACAGAGGCAGACTTCCTCATCGCCCGGCACCTGCAGCAGGGCATTCCCACAGCCCCAGGCCAGGCCTCACTCTCTCTCAACTCCGAGAGCTCTCGGACCAGGTCTCCAGCGTAGCTCCCCAGTCCGGGGCAGCAGCTCCAGTCAGCTCCCCAGAGAGCAGGGCGAGGACGCGGCCGCAGCCGCGGAGGTAAAAAAAGGGCAGGAAGTCGAGCCCTCCAGGATCCCGTCCACCTCCAAAATCCACCCCTTCCCAGGCTTGCCAGTCCGGGAGTGTCACTAACACACCCGTTATGGAGAGTAGCGTGGCCGGCTCCCTGCAATCTCTGGCTAGCTCCATGATAGAGCTATCGATGCTCGCCTCCAGGCCCTGGAAGACTCCGTCACAGGAGCTTCAACTTCCGTTGCACTCAGGTACTAGTTTTAACGAAAATGTTTGCACTCACCCTTACACAGGGTTGGGTTGTAACGGAATACATGTAACGGCGTTACGTAATCAGAATTCTTTCACACACACATACGGGTATTGGGCCGAGTGCGACACCGTACTTCCGGTATCCACCATTTCACGGGAGGTGCAAGCAGAATATCATAGTCTATCTATTGCCTTAATCAATATCTAGTCAACTCTAAAATACCACATAAATGCAATGGCATGATAATATTATTGTGACAAGTGAGGTATTCACCTGGTGTTTCCAGAAATTAGACGTAGATGCCAAAATCGACGAAGGCCACTTTCAAGGTTCGTTTTTCCATACATCTGCAGGCAGTCTTGTAAGGGCAATCCGACAACCCACACAGCTCTAGTTTACGCTGGTAACGACCTAGAGCACACCACTCAAGTCCAGAGATGAAGACATGCAGCGATTTCTTCGGTCGTTAATTCAGAAAAAAAACCTAGTGCGCTCTTTCTGTCTACTTTAGCTAGCTGTTTACATTAGCACCTCCAGGATATTAGCAACTCCAGGAAAATGGCGTATTTATATATATATATATATATATATATATATATGGCGCGCGTTGCATTGTGGGTAGCTCGTGACGTCACTGTGTGTGAAAGAATAATAAAAAAAAAAATCAAGTATATTCAGCTGGCGTTACACTTGAAAAACGAGTAATCTGAGTACAGTTACTTTCGTAAACCTGAAGTGAATACTTATTGGAATTATTGGTGGAAAAGTTTCCTCACAAAATGTAATATTCATTACCGGCAGAACCGTGTGCACACTGCACAGCGCTGCAGCGTGTCTGTGAGCGAGAGATGCAGCGTGTCTGTGAGGCCCCGCCCCCGCACGCAGATGAGAGGGAGAGAGTTCTCTTTCAAAATATATTGAAAGGTAGAAACGGAGATGGTTAGATAAAACGTGGAAGATAACGTTTATGTAGCATTTATTTATTGTCGAAATGATGACATTTATAACGGGATCAAATCAAACTGAACGGATTGCTGCTGCTGAATGCATGGGGCAAGTGACTGGGAAAAGTTAAAAAAATTATTACATCGTTTCAGATAATAAATAATAATGATAATTCATTCTATTTAGGGGCGCCTTTCAAAGCACCCAAGGACACCTTACAATGCATAACATATTCCAAGGAAAGGTTTTAAGACAGTACAAAGAATGCAGTCTGGGTGATGTTTTTTATGTGGGGTGCAGATGAGAGAGCTGTCCAGAATGACACCAAGATGTTGTGTGTGTGCTCTTGATAAGCCATTAAAACAGTAAAATACGTGTCTCCCGTTCACCAAAACATACCCATCTGTTACGGAAAAGAAAGTATTCCAAAGAAGAAGAAGAAGAAGAAGAAGGAGAAGGAGAAGGAGAAAGAAGAGGAAAGAGAAGGAAGTATTCTAAAAGTAATCTGCCACCGGTACCGGCGTGGACTGTTCTTAGCTTCTGATGCGCAGAAGAAAAATCTGGCCCACCCTATATTTTTACAGGCCCATCCTAAAGTACATTTCTGCCTATATGCTACTGGTCCGCACAGCAGCGTGCGTTGGCGGTCGGCGTGTCTGAAGCTTGGGGATTTTTTTTGCGAGCAACGCGACCAACAACCAATCACATGAATCTCTTGCCCCCGACATACAAAGCAATAGCAATGTTAAAACGAAGTAAACTGGAAAAAATCCCCAACAGGCGAAAACCTACCAGTTTCACCCACTGTCTCTGCCACCTCCCTCCATGCCTCGCTCCTCTGGTTTGTATCCCGGTAGATGAACAGAGACTGATCATACAGCACCGGGTGATTCACTACCGCTATAATGAATTTTCCCTCCATTTTTTGGAATATGAGGAAATGACCTGCGTAGTCTCTCCCAGCATACACGCGGTTTGACTGGCTAGCGCTTGTACTGGCAGATTTGCATAAACGGGATTTCATTGGCTGACGCTTCTGCCGAGGCGCCAAAAGTTGAACTCAACTTTTGAAGCGAGCAACGCCAGCAACGCTCCACGTCGCTTCCCAAAATACATTTCTGCTAAAAGTGACGTCACCCCATTCAAAGTGAATGGGCAGAAGCGTTGGAAGCTTTAACGCACGCCACCGTGTGGACGGGCCGTCACAGTAGCTCTGCGCCAGAAACCTCGTGGAAAAAAACAAAAAAACAAACATTTTGGAATATCACCCCTACACTCCCATTAACATCCCTCAGCTAGCAGCTGCGCTATCTACTCACCCAGATTCCGTGTTTGTTGACTATCTCCTGTCAGGGCTCTCCCAAGGCTTCAGGGTAGGGGTCCTCCTATCTCCCACAGTGACTTTCGTAGCAAGAAACTTACAGTCAGCCGCTAAAGAACCCAACATAGTTTCCCAGCTCATCGACAAAGAACTTCTCAAAGGATATATAATCGTCCCTTTTAGCTCCTCCCCCTTCTCAGTGTTCCGTTCACATCCCATCAGAATAGCCACACGTAAGTAAAAGGCTGATTTTCGATCTGTCCGCTCCCCGCTCCGGCCCATTCTGCAGCGTCAAAAGCATCATCCCTCCAGATCAGTTCTCCCTTCACCATGCCTCAGTGGATAATGCAATAAAGATGATCAAGTTCACAGGGCACGGAGCTCGGCTCTCCAAAGCGGACATTACCGATGCCTTCAAAATCATCCCCATTCATCCGTCTCAGTGGAATTTGTTCGGTATTAAGTGGGAGTCCAAACTCTATTTTTGCCGTTCGCCTGACCTCCGGGTGCAGAAGCAGCCCCTGCATCTTCAATTCCTTCTCGGAAGCGCTCTGCTGGATCCTGCTGAACATCGTCAGAATCCCCTCCGTCCTTCACCTACTGGACGACTCCTCCTCATAGACCCGCCACAGGACAGCTCAGGGATCTCACTGGCCAAGCTGAAACATTGCTTTCAGGAGTTAGGTGTCCCTCTCTCCAAAGAGAAAACGTTAGGTCCCGACACACACATAGAGTTCTTAGGCATCATCCTCGACTCCATAGACATGAAGGCGTCTCTCCCCTCCGACAAATTGCAGCGCATCCGGGACATCACCAAGTCATACTGCGAGCAACACGATATCACAAAACAACAATTGCTCTCCCTTCTCGGACACCTCAACTTTGCCATGCACGTCATCCCCCAGGGGCGCTCGTTCATCTCCCGCCTCCTGGACATTCAGCGGTCGACAACCTCCATGACTGCGTTTTATTAGACGAAGGCTGGTATCTATGCATAAAACTGGTGGTGGTTCATAACACGTCTACACGTATACATGTCTCATTATGGTATCGGATTTCAAACTGCATTCCTGTCCTAGTCCGTGGGCCCCCGCCCACAGGGAACAATGTCTCGTCTGACGCTGCATCTACATGTAACGGGCTACATTCTCCTGCACGCAGGTATCTAAATCCCAGGCCCCTGCTCAAATGTGTTTGTGTAAAATGTATACCCTGCGACGTCAGGTGTGGACTGGGGGTCCCCGTAGACTTCGGTCTCGTAGACTGCTGGTCCCAGCAGACTTCGGTCTATTATTTCATCCCCAGATCACCACAGTCATCCTATAAGGTAAGAAACTCAGTTCATCTCAGTATTTCATACTTCACTGGTTTTGGGGATTTCATCGGAGCGGTTCTTTCCCTCCTGAATGATTATCCTGCAAACCGGGGCCTAATCGCCAAACACCATTCCATTCTCCTGTTGTATTATCATGGCAATCATTTCATTCATATGACGTGTCAGCAATAAATATGTATTCCTTACATCACGTCTCTCCGGTTTGAAATGATGATGATGCTGCTGTTGAAATATCCACCATATTAGGGGAGAAATAGTAAAAACACTTATACATATAAAGCATCTAAACATCACTGCAATGACCTCAGTGCTACCGTTTAAGATACACCACTTTGACAGTGTCGGCATCAACTGAACATTATAAGCTTGATAAAAATAGACTTTTTCGGCAGGAAAATTAGCATGAGATGAAGTTGCTAGTGATTTATACTCACTCAGGGTAGTAACATAAATGGACTGTCACTTTAAAATGAACAAAAATATTCTCAATATAAAATGTATTGTTTTCATGTATGTCATATTTTGGAATGAGCATTTCTTGTCACATGAGCAGCAGACATTCCTCTCAGGATTATCCAGCCTCCCCGGCGTCAAACATTCATGCATCACTAAATGTTCTGATTTGAGTGAGCACACACCCGCATTGCCAGGGTTCAACGGACCGAAACTCAAATGAAAATAAAGTCTGTGTCTTTCCTAAATAAGGATTTAATCTAACCGGGCGAACAGTTATTGTGGCTCTACAGTCTTTGTATGCAGGAAGTGTTGAGGTTTGGGCATCATGATCCCTTCTCTCACCATCTACCTTGAACTTATTTACTCTTCCCATCCCTGACACTTTCAGTCTCCTCTCCATCTTCACTTGAATCCAGATTGATGCTTCTACTTGAACTATACCTCCTCTCCTCCATGTTTACTCCGTGCAACAGTCAAGGTCACAGATTTGAGAAATGTTTTGATACGTTTCCTAATAGATAAAGGGCGATGGAGACATGCTGTATGTCTTAAAAAGTTTGTATTTGTATATATATAATGTCTCATCAAACTCAAGAATAGTCTTAATTAAAAGAGATGTAAATAAAATGAACCTTCATGTGCTTGGTCTACTCCCTCTGATGGTATCAGACTTTCTACACAACCACAAGAGACGGAAATACGTTTCTCTGGAAGTCTCATCAGGACAGAAGCCATAAATACAATTTTCCAACTGTTCTGATATCTGGCTTGATTAGATTATGATTTTGGAAGGGAATTGTGTCACAATCTTCCTGTGACCATGTTTCGTAACAGGATTTAAAAAAAAAAAACAACATATTTTTGATTTCTTCGTATCAAATAAGTGAAAATAAATACTTTCAGTTTGTGTCTGAAAGAACTGGCAATCTCTGTTTTCATTGAAAATGTTTGCAGGGAGACGATACAAAAAGGGAAAAGGTTAACATTGATTTGAGGAACAACTCCTTGATAAAAAAGATAAAAAGAGCATCTGGTATGTGCTTTTATAGTTGCAGGAAAACAGGGGAGGAATTACTGGAGGCACACAGAATCTGGATGGTTACCCACTGATGCAGCACACATGGGAGATGCCAGGGGAACAAACAGTACGGATGCTGACTGCAGCCATGCCATGATGATCCTGAGAGACATGTGTTTGATCTGTAGTTTTGGGCACTTTTCCATTCAACTTTTACCCATTACATAAACAGTGTTTTTACAGAAAAGTTGGCCAAAGCCTGAAGAGGCAACAAGTCTCATAGACAATGTTGTTTTTAAAGGTTGGTAAGGGTTCTGTTAGAATGTGCATACTCACATATTCTGCATACTACATCATCAATGTGTATGCACTGCATACTGCCTACTTAATTAAGTGTTTACATTGAAGTAAACTTAAGCGAAACATCTCTTCTGACGTTATACTGCTCAATAAAAACAGTTTATCGCAAGTGTAAGTCAACGTTACTTTTTATACTGAATTAAATATCTTCCTGTACAATTATGAGGCATGAGTAAAGTGTAAACATTTCTTCATCACAATGTACCATACAAGCTTCCAAGCTTCTCTGTTGAAATTGATCTTCACACACCATTATTTGTAATTAATTTATCCAACGGTTAATCATTTTTAACGTCTGCCTCTCAGTCCACCACTGGACAGTCGCAAGAGCCCTAGCACATTTTGGGGCGTTTGAGTAAATCTAGCAAAAGTGTCTCAGACAGGCTAATGTAGAACACATCTGGACATTTCTCATGTTCACAAAGTCCATGCTAGTATGCAGCTGAATCTCACAATGTTGATGTTGGCCCCTTGCTTACTGCAGTTTACAAGAGAGAAACAAATTGTCTTTTGAACATTTATGTATTTGCATGTTGTAACTTACTTGAAATAAGAAAAAATTAAATAAATCACATGTAAAGAAAACAGGGTCTGACTCCAAAATCCCAGCAGTTCCTCAAATCCACATAACCAAAAATATTTTTTAAAATGCACACAAACAAACATCCAGAGAGAGCATTCATATATTCCCATTGTATGCACTTCAGGGTGATTAAGAGTTGGAGAATAATACATATTTTTTAATATTACATTTTTTGTTGACATTAGGATTATGTTGCTTCATTCAAAAGAAACTGAGCATTAGATTCACTTCATACTTTTTAGCACCGACAAATATGCAGTCAAGATGATTCAGTGTTTCGTGGGAGGCGTTTGACTGTGAATAGTTTCAAGAAACTCTGTGGATTAACACCAGTTAACAAAATTGTGAAATGCTAAAGTGAAAACAGGAAGTATTTGTTTGTGCAGCTCTTCAGCGTTGCAAAAAATGAATGCAGCTTTCTCAGTATTCTCCATAGCAGCTGCTGGTCAGAGAGGCAAATTAGATGTTTGTATTCTTACCTTCACAGACAATGGTTCAAGGTTCTTTCTTGTCAAACTAACATAGCTACAGAGTAATTATGTCGTTGAAAATCTTAGGTCACAGGCTTCTCCAACAATGCAACACAATAATACAGATAAGCAGACAATATTAACCAATATTAAAATATACTATAAAGGTAAAACAAAGAAAAATGGTTTAAAAAAAAAAGTGAGAGAAAGAAAAAAGTGGAATAGTGCAATACGAGTCTATAAGTTATTGGAATGATATATTAGATAATAGATACATTACTAAGTAGCAGATGAATGTTATGAAATAGTTTCAGCAGTTCAGGTGTTTAACAGTCTTATTGCCTGCGGGATGAAACTGTCCCTGAGTCTGGTGGTTTTAGTCCGGATGCTGCGGTAACGCCTGCCAGACAGCAGCAGACTGAACAGTTTGTGGCTGGGGTGATGGGGTCTTTTATAATCCTGAGGGCTTTCTTCCTGAGCCGCTGGGAGTAAAGGTCCTTCATGGATGGCAGCTCCGTCCTGACAACAATATTTGAAAGCTTATTACCAATTTTAGTCGTTTCTGAGATTACCGGTTGTTTCTCATACTTAGTTGCACCCTGCAGCAAATGAAGTGCACGTAATTTAAGGCTTGGTCATGTGTCTGAACAATTCCCTTCATTGATGCAGGGCTGGAGAGTGTTGATGAGGAGCTGCACGTTCACTCTCTAAATGATCATGCTTCAGCAGCTGCCGCACAGTTTCAACACAATGGACCTCAACACAAGCTGGCATACACCCAGCAGGCCTGGGAAGGTTCATTTCTTAGAAACCCAAGAGAGGAATGGTTGCTTTCAGATAAATTACTGATGTGCAGTGTATAGAAAATAGGTGCTAAAAACTTGGCTCTTTCAAATAATAAACTGTAGCAAGAAAAGATTATACTCTTTTTAGACTTTTTCCCTGAAATAACCAGGCGGCCATGCTGGGTGAAGCAACTCTTCAGACTATTAGAAAGTGATAATATTTGGGTGATTCAGTTTTGATCAGTTCTTTTGACGTTCTGACAGGTGTATGCATATTGTATACACATAGTGCACAGTAATAGGAGCATATATTTGTCTGATTATTAGCAGCACTAACAATGGACTCTTGTTCTTGTTTCACCATAGTTTTTGTCTCCTTTGAACCCATAAGCAATAGTTAAGTCGTAAACAAAAGTCTGAACATGTGGAATAAATCTAATGAGTTTAAATTGGAACGCAGTATTACGGATTCAGTAATGCAATGTTATGAGGCTATTACACAATCTTGCCTTTATTAGTTTCATTGTATTGATCTGCTGGGCCTTCATACAGTGCATTCAACTCATATCACAGTGTACAGTATGAGTGCCCCACTTTGTTTGGTAGGGTAATGCTACACAAAACTATGATTCCACAATACATAATACACTTTTAAATGTCCAGCTATGGTGCATTGCAGTTTCTTTTTACCTCTGCATGACAATGGTCCAGTTGCTTTGACTTAAATCAAAGTAAATGATATGAAGTAGGAACATGTGTCATTGCAACTTTACTCTCTCACTGGAAAATACTTAACTAAACCTTTCTAAACACACCGTCTCTTGCTGTTGTGAAAAATAGTCCTTGTCACATTCTGTCTCAATGAAAGTACAGTCCAGATACTGCGTGACACTCCTGCTGATCCCTGTCTCTGTTTGGACTCCCCATACAATCTTCTTGTGCACAAACATTATGGGAGGAAATAATTTATTTGAAAAAGTTGGTATTTCTCCCATGACTCCTCTTATAAAAAGAGTTGTGTGGCATTGAGTGAGGAACTGTTCCTTAGAGGAGCATGCTTTATGAGAGAGTTAGAGATTTCTGCTGTTTGGACAGGCTCGCTGAATCACATACAAAAATCGTTATCATGCATCATAAACATGTGGTTGTTGCAGAGAGATATGATATTACAACACTGCAGAGGTAATGCCTTGAACAAGAGTTCAACACTATCTCTCCATTTGTGCACACACACACACACACACACACACACACACACACACACACACACACACACACACACACACACACACACACACACACACACACACACACACACACACACACACACACACACACACACACACACACACACACACACACACACACACACACACACACACACACACACACACACACACACACACACACACACACACACACTGGTATTCTTCAGAAATGGGATGACGCAATGAGGAGTGAGGGCAGGAAGACAATATTTATGCTTTTGCAGCAAGATAATAAGCCAATCATAGCAATCTACATATACAACCTCAGTACTGTAGAAGAGTCATAGCGATGTTGACCACTGATACCTAGACCACCCAAAAGCTGCCCTGAAGACCTGGAGCAGCTCATTTACAAAGAAACACTTGGATTTAATCTTACACTATGATTCAGAGTTATTTTAACTGCAGCCTGTCACACATAATTGAATGAAATACAAAGATGGAGAAACCCAATCAACCAATAGACTGTAAATACAACATAAGTATAAGCCCAAACGGGATTATTACCTGTCCTCACACATTTGTCCATTATTAAAGCAAATATAGATTCATACAAGTGTTTCAAACTTTCGTTAATGTCAAATAATTGTGTATTCAGTATCGAAGTGAGACAGCACTCCTGTCAGACATTGATCTTTTGAAATATTGACATTATCGTTGTTAATGAACAACATGATGTTTTGTAAAGTTTACTGTTGTGCTAAGAGAGCTGTGTGGCCTATATGTTTCAAGATCAGTAGCTTCATTAAAAATCACACTAGGAAACTAATGACCCCCAAAAAGGGCTTCACATGTGCAGAAGTAAAGAAAAAACGTTTATTATCATAATCACATGATTTAAAGCAAGACCAACATTCATCATCTAATCGTCAATGACCTTATTAGAGAACTAGATCACTAAAGCACACACATATCTACATTATGTCAGGTCTTTACAAACAATATGAGGGGATTACAATTTTAACAAAATGTGTACATTCTTACTTCAAAAATCCATACGATTACCCATTTGTTTTTTTGTGGAATTTCCTTCATCTCAGGAAAAAATTGTTATATTAACTCATCAGCTAGAGGTTGCTAAGAACATGTTTTTTTAAATAAAAACTGCATTTGGTTCAGGTTTCCATGAGTCGAGCATCCCTGGTTTGGATAGAGTGGAAATAATCTTGCAGACCTGATGGAAGGCAGAGAAGAGTTTCACACAAGTGAAAGATTACAGTCATAAATCATTCTCAGACCTTCGCTGTAGTCAAGGTGACAGACAGGGGCCTTGACGTGGACCATTTTCCATCTCTACCAGGGCGAGTGTTGAGGCTGTATTTTTCCCACCTGGGTGAAGAAGTTTGACTATAAAGTTTTGCAAAGACTGTGGGGCCATTTGCAATAAAATGCAAAGCAGATAGGCATACTGTATTTGTCTTAACAGTATGTCTTTATGCTTCCTATCTGTATGCAAAATCATGCCTTTATGCAACTTATTTATGAGTCTCATTTGCATGTATATAGGTTTGTGTGTGTGCATCTGTCTTGCAGCTGAATCCGGCTGTTTCTCACTGATACAAGCTGATGTTGTCCAGTATTGTTTTATGGTCTCTCTTCGACACAAAGCATTTGGCAATTTGTCTTGATTCCTGTCTTTACATCCTCACCACGGTGTCAAAGCCACACACTTTAGCCTACAGTCACATAAGAAAAGAATCAGGGAAATATATATATGTGTACAAAGGCGGTTTAACCCTCTTTCTAATTAACGCTAGGAACCCCAAGCTTTAAATTAGTGGATTTTTTACTTCTGATTTTCAGTATACTAAATTAGTGATCATCTCTGACAATGACCTCATATGAATTCATGTTTGATTTACTCCCTTTCATTGAGTCCACTTCCACGGGGCGAGTCTTCATTCACTCATGTGACTATGCAGAAAGAAGATGAGGGGTGTGTTAAATAATAGTAATTTCCTGGTTGACATTTGCTTATATAACTTGTAACTCCAAAATAAAGAAAATACCCTGAGGAAAATAAACACTTGCCTAAACTTGAACCCCGGTGCATGAGCTTATATGACTCAGTTTAAACGGTAAAATAAACCACCAGTTTCCCAGTAGATACTTCAAACATCGCCTGACATTGGGATCTTGACTCATTTGAGATCCTGGGTTCCGTCCAGCCACCCCCTCCAGCAGGACGGCAGGGTGCACTTCATTATCGGAATTGATGCCTCCGACCGCATGGAGACCAAGTTGTGCGTCTTGCGCGCAGCTCGATGTCATGGAGCGGAACCTGGAATAATTCAGAGCAGCAGAGACTACCTCTACCTCTGTCGGACTCGGGATGTAAAACAAACCTAAGTCAGGCTGTCTCAGTCGGTGCCCACAAACTCTCGCAGGGACTCCCTCGCCGTGTTGTTTCTCTGCTGAGTGCACTCTGGCAGCAGCATCCGTGAACATGGCTCTGCCTTACCTTAAAGCCCTCTACATCGGGATGGAGGTGGTGATCGCCTTGTTGTCTGTCATCGGTAACGTGATGGTGGTCTGGGCTGTGCGTATTAACCGGTCTCTGAGAGACACCACGTTCTGTTTCATCGTCTCCCTGGCCTTGGCTGACATTGCGGTCGGGGCTCTTGTCATCCCCCTCGCCATAACCATCAGCATCGGACTCCAGACGCACTTCTACAGTTGCCTGCTGGTCGCCTGCACAGTGCTCGTCCTCACTCAAAGTTCAATACTGGCGCTCCTGGCCATCGCCATCGACCGGTATCTGAGAGTCAAAATACCCATGAGGTAGGCCTAAAGGTGAATTCTTCTCGATTCTTCTAGTTTACAATATATTGTCTGATTTACAGAAGCCTTTGTGTCTGGTTCGCTGCTCGGACCAAGGGTACCCAGCAGAGTGGCTATCCAAGGTTTCCATTCCAGCTGCAGCCAGAAATAGACTGTAATATGTTGCCTAGCGTAAAGGTGTGTCTGATGATTTTAATTATTTTACTGTTACCTTATTACAGGGGTACATTGACCTGATTGTTGTCTCTGAAATGACAGTGTGTCAGTGGCATGCGTGGTGTTCAAGGCAGAGTTTTTATCACAAGTTCAATTTATTTAAAAATTTATTCATTCATCATTTTATTTGTGTGTATATGTCCAACACAAAACTGTATCCCAGATACAAGCTGTAGACTGGAACCAAAAATATATCAAACTAATCTTACATTAACTGTCCTCTTCCCCACATATAATTAAGTAACACAGATAGTTTGAAAATTAAATGTCTTTGGAAGAATAAAACACGCTTTGTGGTTAGAATATTTTTTTCTAGTTTTCCAGTAATTTAATAAATACCCGGGATGGCAGTTAGACTGATAGATGGATGAAATCGGATTATCTTGTTGCACACAAATAATTTGATTTACTTTTTTGATTTTACTTTTTATATTTAAATATATATCAAGATTGGAACAACATTATTATCCTCAGGATCCAAAGCTAATCCAGGCCCATTATGTTTAAAGCTGACATATTTCAAATATATGGGGGAACAGCGGTTTTCCAAGCTGAGCTAAATATGTACAAGCACCATGTGGAGGTCATCAATGTTAGATTTATGTATTTAGTCCTTATGATCTTTTTTTGGTTTGTTAATCACTAACTTGATGGTAAACTGACATCTCCGTTTCAGGGTAACTTCGACATTTCGAAATTGTGAGGCAGGGCTCATCATACTGTTCTCATCAGTCCTGTTTCCTTGCCCATAATTTTACTGAAAACTCAAGTTTCCACTTCAAGTTGGATAATTGGGGAATTAATCTAGCAGAGGATGCATGATTGGTCAATCGGCTCATGGTGGCTGGTTGAAGGATTGCGTAATTTTTCAAGCTGGCAACAACACACACATAGAAACATGCACCCACGCTGCTGAACTATCACTCAGAGGACATTTACACAGGTTGCAGCAAAACTAAACAGGGATTATTGTGTATACTGTATGATCTCATTATCAGTTCCCTGCAGGGTTTCTCAGCACTTCACATGACACATTGGATGTAGTGACAGAAGGAGGTAATGGATAGATATATCTCACAGTTTATCAATTCAAAACTGGACATTTGTTGTAGATGTGTTTCATGTAAAAAATATATTGTAACACTTGTAAATATTGTCCTCAACCTCAGGATTGCAAAGTGTGCTTCCCAACAAAGCAATCACTTTTTATAGATTCACTTAATCTGAGAAAATGTATTTCCATTCACTGGTGATTCATTTAGGCCATATACTCACATCTGGTCATGATCAGATTTTAGAGTGTATTGTATTACTGTCTCATGCTGAATTTTATTGTGTCAAGAAATGTAGTCCCCCTCCCCTAACCTCCCCAGGGACTCTATACTGGCACACAGTTTAACAGCCACTGATTGCTTTTTATAGCGGAGGTGGTATGGAAGCACACTCTCTTGATAAGAGTGGTGTGCTTGACATTTTAAAATGTCCCTAGCATTGCTAGTGTCCTTAGCTGGAGGATTTGATTTAGCAGGTGGTAGACGTGAATGAAAATCTCACAAGAAGGTATAGATAAATGTAGAACAGCCGAGTGCAGTAAGTGATTATTATTATGGCAGACAGACAGCTGATATGTAGGGAGACAGACAGCCAAGCTTTACAGGCAGCAACAGAGAGTTATATACAAACAAAATAAAAACCTGTTGTGACAGGAGTATTCATTCACACGTCCTGTGTTGTGTCTGACTCATCCTGGCTGAGCTCCTGAGTGAGTGTGCTTTATGTGACAGAGAGTGAAAGGCGAGGGCAACTGAGAGACAGTAAATGAGGGGGATAATATGACAGTTTGGCTCTGGCACATTTCTCAGTGGGTTTCTTTGTTAGCATTAGTGAAGTTAGGCAGGGAGCAGTCTTGATAGGAAGAGAAATGTGCCTCTTGCAAAAGAGTGAGAGCAACATCATTGAGTCATGCCTTCTGATTGAGTAAGGTCTGATTCTTAGAAATAAGGGTTAAATTACAAAAATGAGGAACGTGGTCTACCAAAATAATGTCCGTTCAACAATGACTGATTCACAGACCTGTCCAATAGCAGACCTTTGTGTGGGAGAGACAGGATGAGGGTCATCCTATTACGATGACAATGATCTGCAGGTGGTTGCGTTTACACCAATAACTCCCACAGTTTTTGAATGAAAAAGAATTAAAAGTAACTGGAATTCTACAATATACAGTATGTCAGTCCAACACATCCACAATACAGTGTTGAGGAACCACTTCATCCACTCACCCTGTGTGACCTTAAATTCTTGAAGAAAACATTGTTTTTCCTCTCTGCCTCCACAATGAACATTATTTTTAAAACATGGATTAATGCAACTCATATTAGAATTTTTACTTGTCAGGACTTGCAAGGCAATGTTGGACTGTTTATGGGTTTGTGTTTCAAATGCTAAGTTTGAGCAAATATCGATATGTTTGGGAAGTCAACATTCAGATGGATTAATACGATTTGGATTATACTGCAAGAATTATTTGAGAGTTGTAAATTAATGGTTTAGTATTGTTTTGTTGTTGTTAAACGCATCCCAGTGTTTTCTGATCCTTTATAAGTTGTGGAGATATGAGAGGAAAACAAATTCTCCCCAATAATTTAAAGTAATATGGGTGAGCAATTAATAGACACTGTTTTGTTGTTGTTGTTGTTGTGGGTAAGTATTTCTTTAAAGAGAGATGCAACTTTTGAAGGAATGTTGATGTCTTTATGGTATCTTGTTTTCTTATTATCGAAGAATCAACCATTGCCTAACTGGTTTAGAAACATCTCCACCAAGGACTGCAGTTGAAAGTTAGCCACTTGACTTACACAGTTAATGAATATGTACTAAAGGTTAAATGAAAAATAAATAACACAATTTTCCTTAACAAATGAAACTTTAAGACCCTTTTCCGCTTCTTTTTTTAGCGAGAGTGGATTCATTTAAAGTTAGAGTTCACTTAAAGGGTTTGAACAACAAGTTTCACAAAATGAATTGTTATAAATAATTTGTAGTAATTAATATGTTTTATTGGATTTAATTAAAAACAAGATCTTCTCCCTTGTCGCCATAGCTACAAGCGGGTGGTGACTCCTCGTCGAGCTGGCACGGCCGTGTTACTGTGTTGGCTGGTGTCCATCATAGTGGGCCTCACGCCCATGTTGGGTTGGAATAACCTGCAGTTTCTCCGTGACAATGGCTCCCTGCTCACTGATGACCTCCTGGTGACCTGTGAGTTTGAGACGGTCATCAGCATGGACTACATGGTCTACTTCAACTTCTTTGGCTGGGTTCTGCCGCCTTTGCTCCTCATGCTCGCTATCTACATCGAGATTTTTTACATGATCCACAAGCATCTCAACAAGAAGGTGAGGTAGTCCTCTTCATTTTTTCTTGTGTCTTCAAATGAAAGGTCACCTATTGTGCAAAATACACTTTGTCATGTATTTTATACATAAACATGTGTTTATGTGTTAAGAGATTCTAAAAGTTTCTGGAAAAAAGATTCACTCACTTTTTCTCCTGATCCATTTCTATAAAAACCTGTCTGAAAATGAGCTGATCAGATTTTGGCCACTTTAAGATGTCATAACGAGTGTTTGGCTTGTGTAACCATTAGCCAATCAGTAACCAAGGTAACCCCCGCCCCCCACTTATCACCTGAATCTCCTCCTAGAGCACCATTGTGCATTCTTTTTAACCAAATATCTCTCAGAGGGGCGAGGGGAGGGGCTCCTTTTCATCTAAAGTAACAGACAGAGAATCAGCTCTTTTGAAACAGGGCTGAAACAGAGGGGATTATGGGATGTTGCAATGATCTGTTTGGTGTTTCGAGCAAAACACTTCAGAGACATGTTTTGTATATATCTGAGACCTATTATAAAGTAATGAAAAACAGTATAATAGGGGACCTTAAAATAGTATTTAAACAGACTTACTGTGAACTGGATAATGTAAAGTTAAACGTATTCGCTGATGATTTTCTTCTTTATCTCTCTGTAGGTGACAGCGAGCCACACAGACCCTAGCCGCTACTTTGGGAAGGAGCTGAAGCTAGCCAAGTCGCTCGCACTCGTTCTGTTCCTCTTTGCAGTTAGCTGGCTCCCTCTTCACATCCTCAACTGCATCACCCTCTTTTGGCCTGCCTGTGATAAGCCCATTTCCCTCATTTACATCGCCATCATCCTAACCCATGGCAACTCTGCGGTCAACCCAATCGTGTACGCTTTCCGCATCAAGAAATTCCGCACAGCGTTCAGGAAAATCTGGACACAGTACATGCTTTGTCAGGATCCAGTGGGTCGGCTTCCTCAAAGAGGGAGCCAGAGAGGACGTGAGAGGAGGCTGAGGCAGAATGACGATGATTATGATGATGATGTGTGAATCTTGGCAACTCATTGGATTGCTGTGTTACTGTTAGGTTTCACACCACTGGTTCACACATGGAAAATACTTTACTTTCATGCTCGAGGGACTACTGGTCAAAATGGCCTGAATGGTATCGCAGGATGTCAGACGGATGAAAGAGTTGAGGAAACTCCATCATGGACTGGCTGATTACCTCCATCCAACGAACTCTGAGAGGGCAGGACGTCAAATCACCGTGGATACAACATAAACATCCTATATCAGACTTTAAATTGAATAAGGCTGATTGTTTATTTCTCCACTGGCTGAATGTTGAATGAGATAAGGGGCTTCAACACCAACCTGTTGAACTTTAATCAGTAAGTCTATATCTGTAGCGACTACGGTACAAAAGTAGTGTATACTTTATTGTATTTTTGACCTTGATTAAAACTCATGGCCTTTTCAATGTGAATCATTTCAAATAGTTAAGCATTGTACAAATTCATCTGTCGATTGAATGTTTCTCATAACTCTGTCATTATGCTGCTTTCAAATCCGTGTCTCAGTGCTGTACGATACCAGTCACCTCTGTGGAAACATTGGTATGGCTGCCTTTTTTTAGTTTGTATTTGAGTGTTGTATGTTTTGTAATAATGGACCAAGAGTCTCTTTAAATAAAGATGATGATGATGATGATGATGATGATGATGATGATGATGATGATGATGATGATGATGATGATGATGATGATGATTGTATTGTGTGATATATTCAGACATTTAGATATGTGGCCTTAAGGACAGAACATGTAATACAGAGGAACTAGGTATTCAGGAATCTGGTAAACCACTGGTGGGCAAGTAGGAAGTTTGCACAACTAGCGTCTTGGTTTGGGATGGACCATGGGCACAAGATTTACTGTATGCTGGCTACAAAGATGACCAAAAATATAAATTTGACCTACTTGGAATTACAACCCAGGAACTTCTGCCTGATGAAGTTGGTTTGGTTTGGCTACGCTATTATTGGTTGCAAAATAACTAATTATCCTCATGACCCTTACAGAAGTTTGGTGTAAACCAGCCCATGTGAAGTATACCTTTTTTTTGACGTACTAGGGACATTTGATTGAAACAATTAGCTGACTAATACCAGCTAACAGCGGTAGTTTAAAATAGCATCCATGCCAGAAGAAAACTTATAACGAATAATATTCTAAATGGACAATGGTGAAAAAGAGTGGTCCCCCATATTAGTAACTAAATAACTGCAGGACGGTGAATCTAAGGATTGTTGGAGCTCCTACATCCACTAAGCTTAATTTTATGTTGGTGATATTCATTTAAACCCTAAAATATTCCTCTACTGTACATGTATCACTACAAGCAGGTTTTACCTTTTTTTTTTTTTTTTTTACCTTTCTCCCCAATTATTTGTGACCATGTTGGGTTGCCAATATAGCATCATAAGCTGACCAGTGTTACCCTTTAATATGAATGAGATTTGACTTGAATACACATGTTGAGACAGAACTGCTGTTACACAATAAGTACTGTATGTAACTAATAAATATATAAATGTTAATAGGATATACTGTATATAATTATATCAATTAACAGCTTAATTTACAGTTTATCTCTGACATGTCCTTTTACAGCTGTTGAAGGAGAAGGCATAAAAAACCCAAGCATATCATTAAAGTTTTAGACAAACGGAGACAGGATAGTAATCAAGAAACGTAACAGCATATGGTGAGCCCTGATTTAAATTCATAATGAGGTACGTGCATTACTGTACTAGGTGGAAGGATTAAAATCCACTCCCTTGCAGAAATAGCATCCAACTTTCTCTCCGTGCTCGTCTGTATCAAGGCTATAACCATTAGTGGTGAGATGCCATTTGTGAACATTGATCTTCTGTCACTCGGCAGATACAGCTGCACATGTTTGAATCAGTGTTATGAGGGTGAGCGGGTAAGGTGGGACAGGGTGAAAGGATCACTGTTTACAAGGGAACCAGAAGGCAAGAGTTTACGTCTCTGCGGAGGTCAACAACTAGTCAATGTGATGCTTTCCAATCAGATAAACAGGCCTGTTAATATGAACCTGTTAAGACCTGTCGTTCTGAGCTGAAACTGTGTGTAACAACATATACCGTACACACACACACACACACACACACACACACACACACACACACACACACAACACACACACACACACACACACACACACACACACACACACACACACACACACACACACACACGCACGCACGCACACACACACACACACACACACACACACACACACACACACACACACACACAAACACACGCACACACGCACGCACGCGCACACACACGCGCACACACACACACACACACACACACACATTGTTTTTGACAAGTATACTCACTGTATTACTAATGCTGCTCTTGTAAACTTGATTATTTTCTGTATGTATTATGCTTTTAAGGCCACTTTGTGTGAACGTTGATATTATACAAGATATGTACAAGATAAGATATTAAAACATCTTTCAAATGATTTGTCTTTTAACAAAAATCCAGAAGGAAAATGTGTTTCTTTGAGCCCATTCATTAAACTATGGTTGGGGGATTGGGTTATGTCCAACACATTGTCTTTTTTGATGCAACCGCTTTTAGTATTTTTAATACTACACACGTATAGTGGCTTTAAGTTTTGATCTGTTATATTTGACTAGACCAGTGTGATAAATTAAACATGATTTGTGCAATATTCTCTGATGTACATTAACAATGTCAAAAGGAAGTGTATAATTCATGTAGTCAGACATTGTTATTCAGAAACAGTTGCTAGAGATTCAGATAGTTCTAACAATGTGAGTAAGTGGGTTGATAGATGGGTTAACAACACTGAAAGGGGACTCTTATTTTGGCTGATATGAACATGTTGTCAATACAGTTTATGTTAACTGCTGTGCTGCGGGGAAAAACTCATACTGTATAAACTAAAGTAACTTACATCATGGGTGCTGACTCATAATTTGATGACAGGTGTTGTCAAGTAGTTCTGAAATTCTACAGAAGTCATTTAACAAGTCAACCAAGTGTTGTCTATATTGCTCAATATCACACATTACTCATTTGTCTTAGGGGCTTTAATGACTGTGCAGCATACGACACCCAGGGCTGCCCCTGGCCAACTTGAGGCCCTACTACGCACTCTGCGTGATCTGCGTGTAGGGAGGGGCGGCCCCGGCGACACCTTCTGTCCCCAGACCCTTGCAGCGCACAAGGAAAAACAACCCACAATTTACGAACAACACAAGATCATAACTCAATTTTCAAAAGACAGAACTTCTCTTTCATTTTTGCTTACTCTATCTGCCAAATCAACACACTCATACAGACATATCAAAGCAAGTGCACCCTGAAGTGAAGATGTTGACACTCTGCATGATACAAACAACATTTATTAAATCCTTTTATATTGAATCTTTTAAGATCTAGGAGATCTTAGATGTATTTTATAAAACTTACCTGCAGGAACATTTTGAATAATAATACATTTTTTCAACAGCAATCATTTAAGACTGCCGCGGCCGCAGGTGTCAAGGCCGATTAATCTTACCCAGGAATTGCTGAATGTGTGTAGTTGATATGTAAATATATACTTCAGAAATCAAAATCAGAAATCCTTTATTAGTCCCACAGTAGGCCTACTTTCTTTAAAATGTAAATATCCACCCTTTATAGATCGCAGCTCTTTCTGTGGTGAAACATTATTTCCTCCTTTACCCTGTAAAGTTTTTAGCTGTGGATCTGCCTCCCAGCTGCTTCATATCTTCCGCCAAACAGCAGCACAGAGATGTTGGACCACTTGACTTTGGGAGTGGTCGTGAATATCCGCTACAGCATACATGTACATAAATCAAATATATACACACCAAGCCAATGGACTTGAAATTAAATGTTCTGGGAAGAAGGCATTGGGATTGTGTTTTGTCAAGACTGTCAGCAAGAATTTCTCACATATTTACAAGCAACCTTGACTTGTAACCGTTAACACAGAGGTGAACACCCACAGCCTTAACATGCCAGTGTGCACTGCAGCGACAGAAAAGCAAGCTCTGTGATCACAACTGAGAAAAAAATAATGTTTTCTTAGTTTAAAATACCATTCCAACAAGTAAACAATCTGCAAAAGAAGAACAACTGTATTTAACTATAGATCCAGGCTTGTTGTTTATGTGTTGTCTTTAACAATCACAAACCCTTCAACACTGACATCCAAGGATTGAAAATGGTCAGTACTGCCCTCTGCTGCTTAGCCGTGAAACTAAATATGTGGTGGAGACATTTTATCTAATGTTAAAAAAAGGATATCTATATACGAAATAGTTCAGGTCTGTATACCAGGTTAAGAACAAATGAATTATCTCAAAAACACTCCCTTATCTAATCTTATTTGTGTAACTATAATGAAGACATGTGTTGTAAGTCTTGTTCGTGTTATTTAACCTGCCATTTATATGACATAATTTTTTTCTACTGCCATAGTTTTTTCCTGTGATAATGGGAAGAAAAGGTTTTGTTAATTGATATAAAACACTTGTGATTGTAAGAGTAAGATAAAGTAGTAATGTCATCATAGTACAGGACAATTATTACATTTGACTTTAAAATAAAAGGGCTAAAGGCTTCATTTCAAATAATTTTCCCATTTATTATTGAAACAATAATCAGGTTTTAAATTCAAAACATTGAATTAAAACGTTTACATCACTTTTCAAATGATGCAAGTTTGTGCTTGGAATGACCAAACCAACATATTTTCACTTGTAGCTAAGATATCAAAGTTTCTAAATATACCAAACGGCTCCTACTTCATGTAAACAAGTATGTTGCATGCATTGTCTAAAACGTGTTCGGTGTAAGTCAAGTACAACAATGTGCTTAAGGCATTCAGCAAAATAAAAAATAAAAAAAGGAATATAAAGACTCAAAAGCTTAAACATTGGAATGCTTCTATAATTCTGTGGAAAAATAAGCAACATAAATCAACACATTCAAGTATCTTTGAAAGTGCACCCATGATGGCACGCCCTGATTGGGTGCACACAGTTAAGACAACTATGGAGGACAAATTGTGTATAGGATGAATTTAAAAGCTTTTTTTGGCACACACAAGAAGGCAAATAAATAATTAAATGTTAAATCGATTCAATTTATAGAAACTTGCAGAAACCCCATTGAACGCATGTGCATCAAATACATATGCAAAATGAGCCTACGTCATGGAGCGCGCATTGAATAGAAAATGCTAAACTAGTGAAAGCACTGGCTCGGTCCAGAATAAATCCAGCTGCTACATGTTATGATATCAAGTGTCTTCTGATTCAAATTAAACGTATTAATAAGAATTATGTAATTTACTTAAATCATTGTTTGTTTGCTTTATAATAAATGATCTGGAATTTCAAGTGATTCATGTTACTTCTTCACCAATTAACCAATGTCAGTAGGAAGTGAAACTAAGTCTAACAACAGCTGGCATCCCTTTTATCAACACCCGTAAAAAACACATGATTACATTAACCTGGGGCGTGGAATTCCGTAGCACATGATGTTAAGGTCAGATTATTTTAAACAGAAACTGAAATTCTAAGGAAGGGATTTAGAAGGTTTTCAGGTGTTGGTCTGTGTGATTGAAAAAACCCTGAAGACAGATTGCAGACTGATATAATGCCTCCACAAGGTCATCTGGTGAATAGTGTTGTTCAGGTTGGTATACTCCATCCCAGGGAGGCTGGTTCGGCATGATTCAGTCTCAAATGCTCACTTGGTCCTGAAACAAACACAAAATTACAGTTTGCTAAATAATCCAGTCCCTCAGAACAAAATTGACATGGGACTTAAAACAGAACGACAATGTACCGATTGCAGCTCCTTTAACTGCATTGTTTTAAATGGATAAAACATAACAAAACACTAAAGTCCAAACTGAAAATATATACTAAAAGTTGCTTTTACTGTATAATCAAGTAAAAAATGGCTGCAGAACTATGCAGGATACACATGCATATTGTACTGTAGATTCATTAATCTGTTCAGTTTTTTAAATGACCTAACACTGATTAGACATTCAAACCAAGGAAACATATTGTTTTGGTAGCAGTATGTTCAGATACAGGTGATATAAAAGAAATATCATCCAGGAAATGCAGTTTTAAAAAGTAGATAACTTTGGCGCACCAGAGCGTGGTTAAAATTAGAGCAGTGCTTTTATGAGTTAGTCTGCTGTTTCTAATGCAGCTGGATAAACGAGTTTAGGGCAGTTTCATTTTACGAGAATTAACAGCCTTCGAGGAAGTGGTGTAATACCAGCTCGGTAACCACGAGGGCACAATGCAGTATTGCTTCAGTAATTTGATGATCAGGCTTAGTGGTTTTGTAAAACTACGTGAATGAAAAACACACATAATTGTAATCTGTGCGTTGTGTTTGGTTTAACATATTGATGTCATAAATATGAACACTCATGAGGTTCAAATAGAAAGTGCAATAGTCCAAAAACTTGACCCTTGCAACAATTTACATCTTATCTCAGTCTCCATTACCTTTTGATATTGTAGTTTTCCACCTGTACTGACCTGAGCAAGTAGTAGTAAGTAGTAATCTAAATTCAGAAAAAATAAAAATGACTTCATACCCATCCGCCTTGCTGGGTCACCCATGGGCCCACACGCCTGTTGAGGAAAGCATTCATGGCACTCTGGACCTTATTTTTCAACTCTGGGGATGACTTCCAGACATAAAGTCCGAAGGCCACTGAGGCCTTGATCAGCTGCACCTCTAAAGCCACTTCAGCCTTCTCACAGACCTGAAACTGGATAATGGCGTCCACCCCGTGGCTGAACGCTGCTTCTATTGCCTAGGGAGAAGACCATCAATTATTAAGACATCATAGTAACGGGTCCTGACTACAGCCAAAATACACCAGTCCTTTAAAAGTTTGGAAACACAAAAAAACTCAAACTAAATGTGGATCTAGTTTATAATGTTTTCATTGTTTTGTGGCTGTACACATTGATTTCTAGAAGTTTGATTTTAAAATACAAGCAGTTTTAAGCTACTGATGATTGAGTTAGTTACTAAAGAACAGTGTTATTAGATATTTTATCCAGCATTTCCAGGTTGACTAACAAAATTACATTTCAGCCCAATGCAGAGTAAACTGGTCAGTGTGTGTGTGTGTGTGTGTGTGTGTGTGTGTGTGTGTGTGGGTGTGTGTGTGTGTGTGTGATCTGGCTGCTAAATATTGGCAACAGTCAAAAGCAAACACTTTCTCCCCTCAATCTCTGATCCACTGAATGCCATTGTTTGATTAAGATGTGTCACAGGCAGAGCAAGGACAATAACTACCTTCAGATGAATGGTAAAATGTAAAACAAATTATAAAAACATATCAAGTACAATTATTATATCTAAAGCATTTTCAGTCTGTGTACCTCTTGTGCTACGGCGTGCTTCAGGTCTTTCATTGCAGCTTTAAACAGGACATCGTCATTAAGGGAATCAGCCACACTCCTCAGTTTTTCACTTATTATAACTGGGTCAAAATGTCCATCTGAAGAAAAGAAAAAAACGATATAACATAATAAATGTGACAGCAGACTACACAGGTCTATTTACTGTACTGTAGGCCTGCCTATATTTGGGAATACGTGTTTATCAGCCACCTATGGCCTGTTAACAACAACAACAACAACAACAACAAAGGAAATCTGGTTCTGACAGACAGGTTAACAGGGCAAAAAAATGTAACGTACACGGACAAACCTAATTATTGCGTAAGCCTGTACTGTACTGAAGAGGATGTGTTAAGGCTACATATCGTGTCGTGTTGTTCGAACATAAACTCTGCTGATGTAGAAAAACAATATCAATATAGGCTATTAAAGCCTATGAACTATCACTAATTCGATTTCTCGTTTTGCACATGAAAATAAAAGTCCACTCACTGTATCTAACGTTAACAGTTAGCATGCACCTCCTCGGTACAGCTGATATCACACACGAGCACTTTACATAATTCACGGAGAGAAACAATAACTAACCTTCGCTCCCTGGGGGGCTGTCGACCTCCAATCCAGCATCTATTTTACGAAGAGCAATATCATCATCATCGTCAAATAGATATCGGATTATTTCAGAAGTCTGCCACTCGACAAGATGTGAATCTGGAGCCATCGCTGCTTCACATCGGACAGCGCGCGCAGCTGCTTGACGGGGAGCTATATCTTGAACTTCCGGTGTTCAAACACTCTCAACGTCACAACGTCTATGGTCACAACCAGAGCTATTTAATAGAAGAGTTACGACACCGGAAGTCCAAAAACGGTTATCGTCACGTGGTTCATGTAGACGAGGGATCGTTCCCCGGAAGTTCATGGCGGGCAATGTGAATGCATTGATAACAGGAGATAGAACTACGATTTTTGGTAATTATTAGTGAATAAAGGTTTTGATTTGCAATATTTATACAACAAATCGATATGTGTATGTATTTACATCAATATGTTTTCAAAAATAAAATCGAATTTGCTAATATTAAGTGATAATATTAGGATTAGTGTGAACAACTAGTTTACATGTTACTAACAGTGCCTTGGTTAAAGAGCCTGTTGCTGTTTATTTATAGCTTTGAATTCTTTCAAACCAATAGTATCTTCTTAAACTTGTATGGTAGTCAGGAGGATCACTTTCTAATGTGTATTGATACATTTAGAGGGAGGGGATCTAAAGTAATGCTTTAAAATTCAGATTGGATCCATTTCTACCATTTTCTTAAATTCATGGTAGTTTCAGTAATCCCCTGGTAATTGAGGACACAAGTTATCTAAATGACTAATGTCGTCTTTATGGCTTTCAGAAAGGACAGGAGACCGACAGGATATGATGATGATGATGATGTTAAATGTGTTGCTTTAGGAACATCCATTGCAAATACATGGAATTCAATAAACATAGAAGAGCATATCATGCAGTTTGTCGGTGCCTTTTCCTCCGTGTTGTCCTGGTTTGCTGTGCTGCCTCCTAGTAGCCACCATGGTTTGATGTGCTGCCTGGGGATGCTCAAATCGCTCAGAGAAAGGAGTACGAATGTACGGCTTCCCCACTGACACAGAGCGGAGGAAAAAATGGCTGGCTCAAGTCAGCAGGAGCAATTTCACGACCAACAGCAACAAAATATGTGATTTATATACAAACACTGCATTTGCACTTTTTCACAAAACGAAAACCACACCATTGGGAAAGCTTAATGTTTTGTTTAATACAAAAAAACAGGGAAAGGCTTGAAAAACACTGAGAGTTGAGACTCAGGGTGCAGAGTGCGGGTCTCAGTGCAGGTATTCAGGCTCCATTGAACCCCCCTCTGGTTCTTGTGCTGAGAGAGGGAGTAACAGACAGGAGAAAGGGTTATACACACCTATATAGCACACCTATTGCCTTGGGGAGATAACGTGTTTACTTATATAAAACAGTAGTATTAAACGTACCTTGTGTTTTCACTCTCACTTAAGTCCCTCTCCCTTTGCCATCAATCCAGAATCAGCTGGGCTGCAACATTATACAGACAGGTAATAATCAACAGAATCACAAGGACACAATATGGCTCTGCTAAAAACACTCACTCTTACACGCACCAAAGTTATATTTATCTAATATTTAACTCCCTCCACCCCCGCATACAATCCCGTTTAGAAGCCCCTCTTCTCTAATTCAACATGTTGGACGAAATGACATAGAGAGAACGGAATTTACAATTAAAAGGCTGTTCAACGTGTGTTGCTAACTTGCTTCGGTATGCTAGCTTAATCTGTTATCTGTAAACGTTCCCTAAATCTACTAATTTAGGGATAATCCACTGACATCCTTTAATACACATGTTCATTTGAATCAGATGTACTGATAATATCCGCAATATACATCTTTAAACTTCTTCTTACCTTTAAAAGTCCGTCACGAACGGTCTATTATGCAGCAACTCCACAGCTCTGCCAGCCTTGGCGCTAACTTCCGGGGAACGATTGAGAGGCTCCACGATCCGCCATTGCTGTAAAAAAGTGGTCCATTGGAGTGAACGGAGATGTCGTAACTCTTCTATTAAATGGCTCTGGTCACAACCTATCATCTGTTATCATTGATTTGAATATTTTCGGCCAAACTTGGAAATGCAAGCTCTATTTCTGCTTAAGCCAATGATAGATTGTTCGCTGTATCCTTTGTAGAAAACAATGTAATTGTTACACTGTCTTTAAGGACAGATCAGATTTAATAAAACAAGTTGTAAAGGTACAACTGTGGGCTATATTGAGCTGAATTAAAAAAAGAGAACATTTGGCCAATAAACTGATCAAATAATGGCCATTGAGATAAGCAATGAACTGTCAAACAAGTAAGTGTTGGATTGCAACTGAGGTCTTGAACTGTTTGAACACGTACAATATGCAAACAGAAGTTTGTAACAGTATTTGTCTTGCGTCTTGGATTTATTTCAAAAATAATTTTAGATAACTATGAATTCAGCCCCGCCCACATTCAATACAAATGAGGTAATTCACTGTAATTGGTGCTCACAGCACTAAAACACATATTAAACCCCCCACACGTTTTAACTGTGTATATACAGTCAATATCCATTCAAAGGCCCCGATATGAATATTGTGCTTGAATGTGCCACTTTCCTCCATTGTATTGGGTGGGAGACAGATATCTCACAATACTTTGACAAATAGAAAGAACAGAACTTGCATTAAAGCAGCAGCATTTTAGTGCTTGCGTTGCCTGACATTGGCTAACCTCCATATAAAGGCTGATGACTGTGGCAACTGAAAGGCAGTATCAGCACATGTTTACACTGGAGTAAATCAGAAAGTCGGCCAGCTTCTCCAAACTGGATTAAAAGTAGATTATGTGTTAAAAAGCATCCATCCATCTTGGCAGGAGGTGACCCTGACAGACATTGAGCGTGAAGACAGGTCGTCAGTCAGACACATAAAGACAGATCACATCTGCTGGACTGTGGGAGGAAGCCAAAGAAAACCCACATGCAACCTCCTCACTGAAGTGCGAGGAGTACAGTATACCACTCAGTGGCGGTTCTAGAACATTTTACATGGGGTGGCAAAGGGGGGGCAAGAGATCATGCCAGGGTGGCATGGGAGGGCGGACAGTACGTGATATTTTACACTGTATATAACCTATTTATTGTTAATTCATGCCCTAACACAAGTGCTCTTAATGCACAAGAGAAACAAGGTGTTCAGACAAACAATCGGGTGCCCTTTGAGTCCCTCAAGCTTACTTCAATAATTGTAAATGAAAGGAAACTACAACATGTATTTTAAAGCAATTAATTAATGTTGTTTTGCATTACAAAAAATGTGTTGTCTTAGTATTAGACAGACATATTTGTATGTGCTCACTAAGCATTATTACATATTAATTTAATATTAAACGAATCAAAATGGCCAATTATTCCAAAATGCTGCTAATATAATCATATGCTTGTCAACTTTAACTGATCAAAAATAAATTCTGAAAAAATACTTGAATTATCTATGAAATTGCAATATTGACACACGTCCCTCAGTTTGTTTCAACCCCGTCACGCCATACCATTTACCCTCCTATTAAAATAATGGATCAGTCCATGTGTGATCTGCATTGAGGGAATTACATCACAAAAGTGTCAGTTTCTTCTCTTACCTATATTTCAGTTTTTGTATTTTCAGGTTTAAGATTGACAATCTCAACATTTCAACTCTGTTATATGAATTAATAATGGTAAATAATTGTTTATTACAAAATAAACAATAGTTTTGCAAAATATTACAATGTTGTAATGTCCTTGATTTCCATGTGGTGCCATATCTTAGCTAAACAAGGTCTCATGCCTACTTTTTGTCAAAAACTTCAACCCTGTTAAATGTTTTTAAGTAAATTCCTAGTAATTATTTATATTTTGTGCCTGGGGTGGGAAAATGTAGTCCACTACCAGATGTTATGACCAAACATTTTGGTTTCAATTTTCAAAGATATAAAGACCCAAAAGGCACCCGATTCAGAGAATACTCTAATTCTGCATACTCTTCAGAGAGCTAAAGGTGACCTGTGCAGCAACACATTTCAATCAATAATTGTCAATACTAAGAGCTGCTAGATTGAGCTGCTGTAATGGAATATGTAAGGAGAATAAGAACATACCATGTGGTCCAGCTGGAGTTTCATCTGCCTCCTGATCCCTGCCTCTGGCCCTCTTTCTGATACTTCATCTTTATTCCTCACATATATTTCTTCTTCTTCACTGATGTCTTCATCTCCTCCTCTTCCTCCTGCTCTGACCCTCCTGGTCTCTTCATCTCCTCCTCTTCCTCCTGCTCTGACCCTCCTGGTCTCTTCAGTGAACTCTCTTTTCCTTTTCCTCTATCTGTTCGTCCTGATCTCTTCTCAGATATGTCTTTTTGTTGTTGTTGAATCACTCCTATACTCTGGCCTGCAAGAGTCTACTTGTGAAAAGCACTGGTACAAATGCTTGTATAACTTTACACGTTAGGGCCATGTAGCCTAGCTAATAAGTAGCATATCATCAGAAAGTATTTATCAAACGCACACAGGCAGCTGTGGTTAGATCCAGTTTTTACGGTAAGGGATGTATCCTGGTTTCATTGATCTGGCCTCATGGCTGTGATGTGTAGTTTACGTGAATTTAATAGTAGGCTACCGCATAGTTTAGCAAAGTGAACGATCTCCCAGCTAACGCTATCTGCGTAGTATTTTGTAACGTAACGCCCCAAACAGCGCCCATCTGTTAAACGCTATCGATTAAACGGCAGCGTTTTATTAATATTTAGTTTCAAGCTCTCGTCCTTAGTAAAAACAAAACTAGTGGAAGGGGAAATGCTCCCAGGGGAAGCTGATCCATAGGTGCTGGGACAGCTCGCTCCCTCTCTGCAGCTCTGTGAGCCGCGGTCTGTGTGAACGCCGCTCCGCAGTTTAATGCAGGGCCGTAGCTGCGTTTTTAACGGGCCTAAAATGATATTTAAAATGATTCACTTTTAACTAATGTAAAGCTTGTTTCGTTGCTTGAGAATCTTGTGGAAATAGTGTAGGTTTGTTTTAGTACAATTTTAGGGAAACAAAAATTAGGGGGGCAGCTGGGGGGGAAAGGCTCTACTGTGGGGGGGCAGCTGCCCCCCCCCCCGTAGATCCGCCCCTGATACCACTGCACCATTTTACACATTAAATTAAATGCAACATGGGGTAAAAAACAAGGGTCTTTTTCTTGAAAAAAGATAACTGCAATAGATCAATAAAGAAACCTGATTGACATAATGGAAATACAAAACTAAAATACAGGAATAAAACTAAGGGAGGATATTTTGAATGTTTTTACAGCCGTAATAACTAAAAGTGCATGATTGCATGAGGAGCGTACAATTAGCAAAGCCACTGCCTCTACAAGTCATTGTGCATGTCTCCGTCCTGCTATGTGTTCAACTTATATGCCACACATATTACCTACTGTTAAATCATTTACAGGACCTAAAGCTCAATGGTTTTCTAATCTAATTAGAGACTGATTTACACCTGGGGTGCCAGACTGAATATAATTACCTGTAATTAACTACTTAGAAATTCAGTCTGACGGCCTCTACACACGGCGGCATGCGTTGCCGCTTGGCGGTGGGCGTGTCTTGAGCTTGGGGAGTCAACGCGAGCAACACGACCAACAACCAATCACATGAATGTCCCACCCCGGACATACAAAGCAAAGCATTCATGCTACATCCATGCTGGCTAAATATACTGTCTATGCTTGCTAGCTGTCCATTAAAAACGAAGTACACTGGATATAAACTCCCCAAACAAGCGAAAACCTACCAGTTTCACCCACTGTCTCTGCCACTGTCATGCCTGGCTCCTCCGGTTTGTATCCCTGTATGTAAAGAGGGACTGGTCATAGAGTACCGGGTGATTTCCTACCGCCACGATAATTTTCTCCTCCATTTTTTAACATATGGGAAATAACTGCGGTCTGGCTCTCCCAACATATTGGTTTGATTGGCTAGTGCTTGTACTGTCAGATTTGCATACGCGGCATTTGATTGGCTGACGCCTCCGTCGAGGCGACAAAAGTAGAACATTGCTCTACTTTTGCAGCGAGCACCGCGAGAGAAGCTACGCTTTGCTCCCACAATGCAGTTCGGCGAATCGTGACGTCACCCCATTCAAAGTGAATGGGCAGAAGCGTTGAAGCGGCAACGCACGCCGCCGTGTGTAGGGGCCGTGAGGGTCTGGCGACTCATAACTTTTGCATGGAAGGCAACTTTTATCATCATGAAGTGTAGCTTAAAACGAACTCTGGGTTAATCTCTAATAAGATAATTTGGTACGTGGTTATTTCTTGCTTTAATGAGTGTTGAGATATGAGGTATGAGGAGATATTGAAACACAGTATTTTCCACACAGCGGCGTGCGTTGAAGCTTCCAACGCTTCTGCCCATTCACTTTGAATGGGGTGACGTCACTTTTAGCCGAACTGCATTTTTGGAAGCGACGTGGAGCGTTGCTGACGTTGCTGGCTTCAAAAGTTGAGCAATGTTCAACTTTTGACGCCTAGTACAAGCGCTAGCCAATCAAACTGCGTGTATGCTGGGAGAGACTACGCAGGTCATTTCCTCATATTCAAAAAAATGGAGGGAAAATTCATTATAGCGGTAGTGAATCACCCTATGCTGTCAATACATTGAATCTGGCGCTTCTGACTTCTCTTGTATGATAATGTCCTTTTTGTTGCTCTTATGTGAGGAACTTCAATCCATAGAACATTTCCAAACATGATTTTCTGCACACCCACACACACTAGAGTTTTACCTCCAGAAGATGGCGACATTCCCCAACTGATGATGTTTTTGCTGAGTGCTGCCCCACCCTGGTTTTTACACAGGCAAACACTCACCCACAGACACTGACACACACACACACTCAATGAAAATAAATTGAAGAAAGTTGATGACCAAAGCATTTCCCAAGGCATCTGCATTATCCACTTGTATTAACATCTGTCTACTGCTGTTCATTCATACATGTTTGAGCCTGGCATGCACACACATCACAGAAACACAAAATGATCAATCACTTCCAGTGAGGTGTTTGTACTTTTCCATCTGACATTCACTCAACTACACGCTAACCAATTCTGCCCATGCATGTATGCTTTTACCTTTGTGCAGTGACCCGCAGTGTAAACCAAAGACAACAGATACATGATTCAGTTTAGAAACTATCAGGGGATTAAGAGTGTATCTTGCTGTATCTCTATCCTCATTCATAATCATAAAACTAATAATAATAAAATGAGTTTGTAACTTGTGTTTCCTCTTGCCAAGTCAAGCATCTCCTTGGGAAAAGCTCTGTCATAGATTCTGCCTATCAGCTATTTTATTTTGGCATTATTTTGTATTCCTCTCTCAAAACAGGAGCCAGCCACTTATCAGCATGCACTCTGTTTACCTGCCTTCGAAACCTATACAATTCTGCAGCCATATTGTGATCCAACATCCAACCACAAAATGTTCACACCACCAAACTAATTTGATTAAGGAGGTTATGTTATGGATAAATGTGTTGTTTTATTGTATATAATTGTTGTATTTTGTCTCTTTGCAGCAGATTATGCTCATCTTGGTCCAAAGTATTTGTTGCATACACTCCGCCTTGGCAGCTGCATTATTTGCGAGGACTGATGAAAACACTGAAAGAGCATGTTTCCTCCGCACATTGTACCCTGGGATGTCAGAGAATGAGATGGAAATTGGGTTGCCCAGTCAAGCAATTCCATCTCTTCTGGAAAGAATAAAGTCTTGATTAGGAAACATGCAGCAGGATAATCAGCAGGGATGTCACACCCACTTCTGAGCTGTCTCATACACTAAAGTCAGTGTGGCGGCTCACACACAGAAAATTGGATCGCAGATGAAATAAACATCAAAGCAAATCAAATGTACCCAAATCCTAAATTCATCCACAGACACAGGAAGAGCTGCTATCAAATGAAACCAATGAGCGTGACTGGTGATCATGCAAATATGTAAGATTAAGTATCATAAACTACATTATATACAAGCAGATCACATGGGATTTTGTGATTTGGTTTGGGTGATCGCAACATAAAAGCAACAGCACAAAGATTTACCAGCCTCTTCAAACGTGCAAATATTCATAAAATGTTAACAGGAATCAATATGATAGTGTTAGAAAATACAACATCAGTTTTGACCTGTAATCGACTACTCACATACAACATGTTAATATTTTTCTAACATAAAAAAACTGAAATTTGAATCTGAATTTCCCTGCAATAGTTTTACAAGCTTGAATGAAATCCAATGAAATGTGTCTAAAATCTGACTTAATAATATACTGGCTAATAAGGTGCAGCTGTGCAGGAAAACTGAGGTCAATGGGGGGACTGTTGATGAAAAGGGTACAAAAACTGGAGTGAGAAGAGAATGTGGGAGCACTGATGCCAGCTGCATCGGTGGATTTTCTGCTTATGAGAGGCCAAAAGGTGTAATTTCAGTGGCTCTTCAATTAGAGAAAATGAGAAGCCAGAGGAGAGAGGCTTTCAATTCTTTTCAGCTTTAGATCCTTTACTCTCGCCCTGTGTAATGGAATAACTGATCAATAGTTGTAGGTGTTTTTGCTTTTCCTCCAGTGCATGCACCAGTAAATGTTCCCTGCATGTCACTCTGCATTAGTCCATCCTATTGCACTGGTGCACAAAGTGCTGGTGATCTTTGTTTAGCAACTGCAGTGTTTAATAAAGCATATGGGCCTGGTCTTAAATTGTGTAATTTTTTAAATCCAGATCCTCCCCCTTTGATTTATAAAAATATATATATTGTATATGTATACATGTCTTTGTTTGCCAATCTGTACTTATGTTTGAGCTCCTTGTATTTTGAGTATTTTGATTTTCTGGTAAAATAAACATGATCTTTGTTTCACCAATTGTATTTGATATCTTTATTTACTAGATACTTTACATATACATATTTACAAAATATAATCTTCAACTAATAAATCAGGCTCAATCATGGGAGGTGGGGGGTTATTCACAACACAGCAGCCCCACCTTTACCAGAGCAACATTAAAGTGCATTACAAATTATTATCCAATGTAAATCATTCTGAAATGAGCCACTGACATTCTGCATGATGAGGACTTTTATGCAATGTGTTGTTGGTTATACTTTTGTATAATTATGTAAGCATTCCTTCTATCACACATACAGTACTTTTTAACCGAATATGCCTACTTTTCACACCACTGCATATATCAAACGCACCCTTTGCAGTGCAAGCTATCCTTCTGTCGCTGAGTTGGTCATGAGATTCTACTGCATTGCTCGTTTGCTAACCTCCATTGTAAACAAAGTTCTGCTGCCTGCAGGTGAAGTCTGTATTTCATTAGCTAGTTAGCTTACCTGCCACATGTTCACGTTGTCTCATGAATATTGGACAAGGAATAATCGCGGTTGTTCTATTCAAAGCTACTGTTTTGATAGTTGTTGGACTGCTTGGCCTCCATTTCAATCCATAATCTGGAGTTCTCTGGAGTTTGTTCTGTTGGGACTTTGCGACTGTGACAGCTTCTCTAAAAGGATCTACCCTCTGCTCAGATACCTGAGACGGTCTGCTTCCCACCAACAAAGTAAGGGGCTTACTGTTTAAATTAGCATGTGAAGTCATTGGCTTTGTACCGTTGGTCTCTGTGAGGTGTGTGTGCTGCTTGGCAATGTTTACTCTAAATCTGCTTTTGATGTGTTGGTGTCTGCAAAGCTTTTCTCACTGAGCTGCTAATACTCTGCATTGTTATGGTTGTTGTGTTGCAAGTGTTTATTGGTTGTTTGACACATTTATTCGAATGCCTGATTGTTGTGCGTCCCTTTTGTTAATGAACCTAATTTAGGAATATAAATATTAATGTTTGGCTATTGTGAGTTATGGACTGAATTGATTTCCCCTCGGGTTACATGCCTTTTTGTTATCTTCTATTAGCTCGCTGTAAATTCAGGTCGCAGGTAGAGGTTAATATTGAATATTCATTGTCTTTAGGGATCTACCCTATTATTGTCTCATTTATAATTATCAGGGTACTTGCTTTCAGCACACCTCTGGTTCCCTTGTAATATTGGCTTCATGGGGGGAACATAACACTCCGTTCGATGTCTCACTATGGGATGCGCCTCATCGCGGAGCAAACAGAAGCACCAATCTCATTACGCCAATCCTGATTGGCTGGTGATCTTGACGTCAGCGTCAGGGAATTCACCCCCTATAAGTAGCTTGCGCCACGACGCATCCGTCATTCAAACACCTCTTCTCACTTCAGAGCACATCTCTATAGTAGCCGGACAAGCTTAACGGTCCACAGACTGAACCCAAATATAACCATTTCGATCGACGGGCGCTTGCAGGCTACTCCTTCTGCTTTTCAGGAAGACGGTAATACTAACGCCAGTTAGTATTGAAATCGACCTCGCCGTTCTCTTTCCCCGGAAAGTAAGGTAGGTCTGATTTTTTCAAGCTAGCAACACACCTGTTGCTAGCTCGCTCCCTCACTATCGACACCACGGTAGCGAGGAAGCTTTTTCTTTTCTCTTCCCCACGGAGGAGGAAAGGATTAAAGGAGCATACTGTCCCACCAGTCAGTATTCTCCGGGAATAAAAGACCCACACCGTCCTTTTCTCCCAATTTACCTGTTGAGAGTGGGTCCTCTCCACGCCACGAGGCGAACAAGATGGACGCCTCTCTCCCTCACACCAGAGGAGTCAGGGACTCGGTGGCTCGACTCTGCGGCTGCGGGTTGAAGATCTCGGGCACAGACACACACCAGGTCTGCTCGTCCTGCCTCGGGCTGGAACACGCCCGAGGCGCTATCGACAACCTCGGCTCGCGCGGACATTGTGTCCGCTTCACCGTGAAGAGCCTCCGCCGACGGCTAGCACGCCAAGCTAGCCTGTCGGAGCAGGACCCCCCCATGTCCACTGACCTGCCGGCCGGCAGTCAAGACGCGGGGGCGTCCGCTGCAGAGAGTGAACCCCTCTCCGTGTCGGTCTGGGGCTCATTATCTGCGATGGCTGCAGAACCGGAATCCCGCGCCCTGGCAGGCCGGGACCTGGTGACGGCAAGACACGCGGGAACGGAACCCCACCGAGCTGGGGCTCCCGGTTAGACCTCACCATGGTCTCACCCGCGGAGGATGTCCTCGAGCTGGACTACGATGAGGACGAAGAGGACGCCTCGGTGTTCCTCCTGTCCGAGTCGGATGAACATGAAGAGGACATCTTCATGTTATCGGCGAGGGCTGCAAAGCCTGGAGCGAGGGCTGCAAAGCCTGGAGCGAGGGCTGCTCTCCCGGGCGATAGCACACCAGCTTCGCCCTGTCTGAGCATGGACCTGCAGGCCGTGTGTAAATGCGCTGCGGCCAGACTCGACATCCCGTGGCCTGAAATGGCCAAGGAGACCTCCAGGTCCCGCTACGAAGGGAAACATTTTCCCCAAGCAGCGTGGACGAAGAGACAATTCCTTCCGGTCTTCCCGGAGATGTTGGATGAGGTGTCGGTCTCGTGGAGAGACCGGCCCTTCAGCAACAAGGTCCCAATCCAGGGTGCCTCCTCCCTAGACTGTGACCGAATGGAGAAGCTCGGCCTGCTCTGCATACCGCCCATGGAACCGCTGGTAGCGGCCCACCTCCTACCGAGGATGGGCCCGTCACCAAGCAGGAACCCCACACTGCCAGCAAACCGCTTACCAAGCGGAGCTCTGCGAGGACCTGTCGGGTAACCCGGGGGCAGCCACTCTGGACGAGATGGCAGCGGTCACGGACATTTGTCTCCGTGTCCAACGCTGTGCCGTCCAGGCCACGGGCAAGGCGATGGGGATCATGGTGGTGCAGGAAAGAGCGAGATGGCTCAACCTCACCAACCTCCCAGACCGGGAAAAGGAGGATGTGCTGGATATGCCCATCGTTCCCGAGGGAATTTTCGGCTCCGCTCTCGCCTCCATGCAAAGGAGGTGTGAGTCGAAAAAGAAGGAGGACGAGGCACTCCACATCTGCCTCCCTCGAAGGGTCCAGCCGCTGCCTTCGCAGCAGCAGTCCTTCGCAGCAGCAGTCCTTCGCAGCAGCAGTCCTTCGCCCAAGCTGCCTCGAACCCTGCTCGGTTTAAAACACCGAAGACGCAGAGGTCGCAGCCCGCCCCGAGTCCCCAGCCCAGGCTGGAGACGAGGGCGAGCTGGCCTAGAAAATCGCCGGTTCCGGCTGCAGCTCAGGTGCAGCCAACCCAGAATTTCGACCAGCAGCCCCTCATTCTCCCCTCTGTGACAGAGCTGGAAGTCCACGGTTCCCCAGCTCTAAATGTGTTCCCGCCACCTCGAGAGATGCCTCAACACCATCCTCAAGTCCGCACAAACACATGTCACACATTTGTTGATTTTTCTGTCATAAAACATTTGCTGCTGCATCTAGGCTTCAGGCCGAGGGCGCAGCTCAACATTTTTTTTTAAAGAAAAACAATAAAACCAATAAACAGCCCGTCAACTGTTCCCCTTCTGAGAGCAGCTACGGCATCTCTCAAAAGGCGGATTACAGGCGGGTCTGTGAAGGCACCACCGCCACGCGCATGCGCAGTGCCGGCTGGGGCTTTAAAGGCACCACCGCCACGCGCATGCGCAGTGCCGGCTGGGGCTTTAAAGGCACCACCGTCACGCGCATGCGCAGTGCCTGCTGGGGTTGTGAAGGCACCACCATCATGCGCATGCGCAGTGTCGGTGGGGATTGTCGAAAAGGGGCACCACTGTGTTCAGACACTAGAGGGCCCCATAACACAACAAATAGAGACTCAGAGGGGAAGAGACGTGACATCTCCACTGGCTCTAAGGAGCATGCAGCAGAAGATGCTCACATCATCTGCTTGGGTTTTCAAGACAGTAACACGGGGCTACAGACTCCAAGTCACCGTCACCCCCCCTCGCTTCTCGGGCATTCTGCATTCGCAGGCCCGAGGAGAGTCAGCCCATATTCTGGAGAGAGAGATTCTCTCACTCCTAGAAAAGAGGGCTATATCTATTGTACCCGCCGAGCAGAGTCAGGGCGGCTTCTATTCCAAGTACTTCCTCGTTCCCAAACGGGGAGGGATCGGAATTCGGCCAATACTTTATTTGAGGGCTCTGAACAAATATCTAAATTCAGAATGCTCACTCACACATCTCTGCTGCGGCTCGTGTGACAAGACGACTGGTTTACATCAGTCGACCTGAAAGATGCGTATTTTCACATCCCAGTATATTACCCACACAGGAAATATCTGAGATTCGCATTTCAGGGGATCTGTTATGAATACAGAGTACTCCCCTTCGGTCTGTCTCTCAGTCCAAGGGTGTTTGTACGATGTACGGAAGCCGCGATAGCCCCGTTAAGACAACAGGGTATTCGCCTGGCGACCTACCTGGACGACTGGCTGCTTCTCGCACAGTCGGAGCAGGAGGCTGTTACGCAGACAAATGTCCTCGTAAAGCACCTGGGGCCTATACTACGAACCTGGTTCAACCTAACCTGGATGTGTTTGAGTTAGCCGGTTGGCCTAATCCAAAACATACGCGCTCTCGCTAAACTGTACTACGACGCTGGTTATCAAGTGGATCGCTCAAGCCAGCCGTGTCCTATCTAGTTAGGTGCGCGTTCACATGAAAGGGGTGGTATTTGGAGCATTCGACCAATCACAAACATGGAAAAGCGTACTGACAGCGCAGCGTCATACTTCCTGAATGAAAAGTGAACTATAATACTAGTCAAAAATGAAGAAGTTAAACTTTAAACATCCATGACTTAAACACTTGATCCAGGATAAAAGCCACATAGCTGCACCTGCAAGGTGAATACAGCTGGCAAAAGAAAAAGTGTTTGAATGCGTACATTAGGTTTATGATATCACTGCCACGTCTAAAACACGATCTGACTTTAATTACATTTGTCTCGAGTGTTTCGTCAACTTAATGTGTTGCTTAAAATAATACTTCTGCATACAGTATGTGACACTGTGAGTGTTGCACGGCCAGATACGGCTCAGCTGACTCAGATAAGGAGATATATGATACATTATGAAGTGATATGCCGCGGACTGTACTTAATGTACTCTGATCCGGTTACTTATGTTGTGGCCGATATTTAAGTAAGCTTTCTTAACGCTAATGTTATAATAGTCAGATTGCTCTGAAGATGGGAGGTGATATTCTATTGATGTTCACGTTCACGTTCACACAGTCGGTGATTTTTGCCGGCCGTCTTTCCTGCCACGGCAGTTTTTCTGTATTTCCTTTCTCCTGTAATATGACTTGATCGCTTTAAACTCCGCACACTGAGCTCTGATTGGTCAGCAGGCGGTGCTTTCACTGAATTGAGCTCTTAGCCTGCAACCTAACCTGGTCCCGACCAGGTTAGCCGCTAAGCATAAATTACCATGGAGATCTAGCCTGCTAAAAAGAGAACCAGCTTCGTAGGACCGGAAAGCCGGAGTTTCCCCTGAATTTAGCCGGCTAAGCGAAAATCCTGCTTCGTAGTATACCCCCCTGCTCAACCTGAGTTTCATAATAAACACAGAGAAGAGCATGTTGTGCCCCGCGCAGACTATACTCTTCCTGGGTTTACGCCTGAACTCGGTGCCCTTTACAGCCCGCCTGTCAGCGGAAAGAGTGAAAGCTTTCAGAGCTTATCTCGCTCTTTTCCAGCTGTGCAAACATATTCTCTTCAGATCATGCCTGCGATTGCTGGGGCTCATGGCGTCAGCCATCCTGGTCGTACGACTGGGACGCTTACATATGAGGGAGTTTCAGCGCTGGGTGGCCGCCCTAAAACTAAACCCGAGAGTAATGGTTACTGTGAAATGCGTAATAGCACTGCGCCACTGGCTGCACCCAACTTTTCTAGTACGAGGTGTGCCTATGGGTGCTGTCCTTTCACGGAAGGTGGTCACCACGGACGCATGTCTGACAGGTTAGGGAGGTATTTCTGAAGGTCGCCCGGTGAGGGGTGAGAGAGACCTCCAGCGGGGGCACATACATTACCTGGAGCTTTTAGCGGTGTTTCTCACCCTAAAACGCTTTCTGCCTTTCCTCAGGGGACATCAAGTCCTCGTGAGGACAGACAACACGACCACAATATCGTATATTAACCGCCAAGGGGGTTTGCGTTCTCTCCAGTTACACACACACTCCTATGGAGCGGTAGACGTCTCCTCTCTCTGAGAGCGACGCACATACCGGGAGTGATGAACCTCGGGGCAGATCTACTGTCCAGAGGTATACCACTTTATGCAGACTGGACTCTACATCCAAGGATTGTGAGCCAGCTGTGGGTGCGTTACGGCAGAGCCGCGGTGGATCTGTTCGCATCGAAAGACAACGCTCCGTGTCAGCTGTTCTTTTCGCTGCGCGATCTAAATGCACCGTTAGGCGTGGATGCACTCGCGCACGATTGGCCCCCGGGCCTTCTGTACGCGTTCCCACCCCTGGCTCTGATACCCCCAACTCTGGCCAGAGTGAGAGAGCAACGCCACACACTTATCCTGATAGCTCCGCACTGGCCAGCTATGTACTGGCTAGCGGAGATATATCAGCTGCTGTGCGGGCAGCCATGGCAGCTCCCACTACGCAGGGACATACTGTCCCAAGCGGGGGGGGGCGATCTTTCACCCACACCCAGAGCGCTTGGCTCTATGGGCCTGGCCCGTAAGTGGTACAATCTGAATACAGTGTGACATGAAGCTGACCCTGGCAGCTGCCAAGCGAGCCAGTGGCACTCATGCACTATCTGTACAGTCTTCATGAGTAGTGTTACCAATGCCATATCAATCTCATTAGTATGCAGAAAAAAGTGACAGGTCGCCCCGCCCCTTTTCGACCGGAAGTCCCGCCTTATTTGACCGGAAGTCCCGCCTTTTTATTTTGAAAACCGGAAGTCCCGCCTCGTTCGACCGGAAGTACCGCCTCGTTCGACCGGATGTCCCGCCCCCGCTTCCGGCGGATGTCCCGCCCCCGCTTCCGGTTTACAAAATAAAATAAAAAATAAATTTAAATTTAAAAAATGAGAAAAATAAAATGCCGTTGTTTTCAATCAATTAATATGTCTAGGATATATGTCCCGCCTCCTAACCACTTCCTGTGTGGTTAATCCTGTATATAGTATCGAATGTAACTTACAAAATAACATGAAATTAATCAAAAGTAAAGCATCTAAAAAAACATATATTTAAACCTCTCTGTTTTTGCAAACAGGACATGACAGGACATGAGGGGAGAAAACATATGGTGAAGGAGGGGGAACACACACACACACACACACACACACACACACACACACACACACACACACACACACACACACACACACACACACACACACACACACACACACACACACACACACACACACACACACACACACACACACACACACACACACACACACACACACACACACACACACACTTTCCCCGCCCCGCCCCTCACCCTCTCCCTCTGTCTAAATAAAAAGCCGGCGTCTTTGGTCACTCTTAAATATTTTTCAAGTCGAGAGAAAATGGCCAAGAGACGTCTTGATATGAATTTAATCAGCGAGACACCGGTGACAACTTACAGCCATCCGTTGGGTGCTCCAATCAAGAAACGAATGCAGTTTGTATGCCGGGTTCAGACGCCTACAGCCGAAGAACTTCACGAAGAATGGATTCTAAAAAATGGCGATGTTTGGGGTTATATATTCAACTATATGGCTAATGAACTGCATTTCTACAATCTGAAGAATGGAGAAACGTATGGACCCCGTAGTGTTAAAGTGACACTGACCTCAACAGATTGGGCTGTGTTAACTCTGGTGTCTTCCCGAGATCTACACGCAACCATTGTATCGGAAGAAGTAGTGCATCAAGAAACCATCGTGGAACCAGAGGTGTACAAGATATTTGCAAAGAAAAACAAAGAAACACAAACAGCATGCGAGATTAAAGAAGAGCCTGCATCCTTACCCCTCAATGTGGAGGAAGAAGAAGGAGATATTCCCACACAACCAGAGGGGAGAAGAGTCCTGACAGGCACCGTCTGGGAAACTAAAAGCGGACCCTCTGGGCGTTGGTATTACCGCTCAAGCCGTTTGGTGACGTTGGGTAAGGACTCCTCTGATGATTTTGTTTTGGAGTATTTTAATTCTACCTGCGGGGTATTTCAAACGTCCTTGAGGGTGCCTCTGACTGCATGGATGGAAATGATTGATGGAAAAGCTACAAAGCTTAAAGAACTTTTTAAACAAAGTCAGACATCGATGGACATTATACTGGTGAAAAAGACCCTCACTTTTGCAGAGGACTCCGCCCCCCAGTCAACATAACAAGTCCCACCCACCTCAGCAGATCATTTAAAAAGTAAGGACCCCGCAAGGACATTTTTAGAGAGCAGCAACCATGGATCTGAGAAAAACCACGATCTGCAGCCTGGATCAAACGCCTACAGGACCGCCATCCTCACCAACATTTTGGACACCAGATCTGGACAGCGCTATGGCTGACATTGATATCACGGGGTGGCTGGATATGCCTCAACCTCCATCCAAGTCTCCAGAGGAATCAACAACAACAGTAGGCATTGATTCGCCATGCTTTCCTTATGCTCCCAAGGGTGATGCTACAGAACGTATTAGGACATCGGCATTCCTGAACACGGTAAAAGCGGTTGTAGTTCATCTGTTGGATAGAGTCGTGTACCTTTACAGAAAGGAAACATGTAACGGATGTCAAGTCGATCACCCCAGTCAGAGGCAGCACGAGTGTTTATTCCCTACCGATGAATACTATTTGGATCGACACTATGATGAAGTGGTAAAGAGACTGTGGACCGTTCGTTTCATTCCAGCCATTCGGGACGCTCTGCACCAGAACCACCTTCATGTGTCAGAGAGGAGAGTCTTTGGAGCTACCGAGGCGATTCTGCACAACCTCAGAAACACCAGACTCTTTGAGGCTAAAATCGAGAAACTATACGAACAGCTGGTAGAGAACGACGAAACCCAAATGAAGATTACAAGAGCAGCTTGGGCCTTCTGGCAGCATTAGGAAGAGTTTTTATTTTATTTTGATACTTTTTCGTTAAAGTATGTTTTATTTTTGATCTGTTTTTATATTTTACTTCTTTTTGTAACATGTTTTTTCTATACATGGGTGTGACATATCAATAAAATGCATTGTAAGAAAAACTGTTGTACTCATTACCTCATCGGGGCTGTAACAGGAAACATGTCTGAGAAACGTGTTATGCATAGGGTGTATTACAATCCATCTAATCCAGGGAGTTTAGGAGGTGTGGATAAACTCCATAGAGCTGTACAGAATGAAATGGGTAAACAAATAAATGTAGAGAAAGTCAAAGAATATTTATCTGAGCAAGACGCATATACTTTGCATAAACCGGCAAGGGTGCATTTTGCAAGAAACAGAGTTTTCGTACTCAGACCGCTGCAACAATTTCAAGCAGATCTCTGTGATATGCAGTCGCTGTCCGACTATAATGATGGCTTTAATTATTTATTAACAGTCGTAGATGTGTTTTCGAAAAAAGCCTATGCTCAAGCATTAAAGAAAAAGACGGGTATAGAGGTTACCAAAGCTTTTGATACAGTTTTAACACACAGCGAGATCCCTAAAAAATTACAAACAGACGCGGGGAAAGAATTCTTTAATAAAGTTTTTCAAAACTTGTTGAAGAAAAGAGGTATTGCACATTATACAACAGCCAGTGACATGAAGGCATGTGTGATAGAAAGATTTAACCGTACACTGAAAACTAGAATGTGGAGGTATTTTACAGCTAAAAACACTCATAGATATATAGACATCTTACCCGAACTAATTGAAAGTTACAATAATAGTTATCACCGGAGTATTAAAATGACACCAATGCAGGTGACAAAGGAAAATGCGGCTCAAGTGTTTCGGAACCTGTATAACCCCTCTAGCCAACGTAAAAAAGCTGCTGTCAAAATGAACTTTAAGGAGGGCGAACTTGTAAGGATATCCAAATTGAGAGGGGTATTTGATAAAAAATATGAGCAGAGTTATACTGACGAACTATTTACGGTGTCTGAAGGCTTACCTCGGCAGCCACCTGTTTACAAGCTCAAAGATTATGATGGAGAAGAGATCAATGGGACTTTTTATGAGAAAGAGTTACAAAAAGTGAAGATAACCAATGACAAGGCTTTTCAAGTCGAGAAAATTCTAAAAAGGCGTGTGGTGAGAGGGAAAAAACAAATGTTTGTATCTTGGCATAATTGGCCCGAAAA